>NW_003852606.1:504234-505779 GCF_000181295.1 Otolemur garnettii | reverse complement strand
ACACACACACACACACACACACACAAGATGTTCCCAAACATACAAGCCTTCCAGTGACTGAATGTCTAGTTTTAAATTCAAGATAAATAAAACTAAATAAAATAGGAAATTCAGTTCCTCAGTCACAGCAGCCATATTTCAAGAGCTTAGTAGTGCATTAATCACCTCCACTTTACCCCATTGGTGAGGGAAGGAACTGCCCTGTGGTGGCAGGACACAATACTCAACACTGGAAAGATGAGAGAGAGATTGATAGTAGTTTGTTTAACAGCACAAATACCAATAGCCTGAGGCACATGCCATGCCAGAGAGGGCCACATGGAGATTGCATTCGGGAACAGAGCATGCAGGTGGGTGGGGATGCCATTGATGGAGGCAAAGATGGGACTGGCATGGGAAGATGTGATAGGCTAGTTTCAGTAATTCTGTGGGCTGTTGGGGAGCTGAAATGTGCTTCTTGGGGATAAGCCGACACTGTGCCTGATCCCCATGGTAAGGAGGGCTAATTGGCTAGGGGCCCTTACCTGTGGAAGCAAAGTGCATAGGACATTTGAGGCCCTCCCACTTTTACCAAGTGTCAAGGCCAGGCAGCATATATTATTGAATCTTCATTTGCAACAAGCCTGGTGACTGTACACATTTATATCATTAATTTATGATATTTATTTGTAATCTCTACCCTCTCGACCCACATGCAAGAGTGTAATTTCCACAGGGATAAGGATTTTTATCTATGCTTGATACCTAAAACAGTACCTGGTATATCTGTTAGGTACTCAATAAGTGCTAGACAAATGAAATGGGAAGACCAGTAAGGGTTTGATCCTTCCTGGCCTCATCCATGGTATGGACTTATCTGAGCCACCAGCCTCAGGGCTCTGTGGACCGTCCCTACCTTCCCTGTCATCTTCCCAATCACCCTCCATCCCCTGATCTCTGCTCCTCCCCACTCCAGGAGCTAGAGAGTCACCTCGAGGCAGAGGAGGGGGCACGGCAGAAGCTGCAGCTGGAGAAGGTGACGACAGAGGCAAAACTGAAGAAGTTTGAGGAGGACTTGCTGCTCTTGGAGGACCAGAATGCCAAGCTGGGCAAGGTTGGGAGCCTGGGGACAGCCACTGGAGTGGGGATGGAGGGGGGGGGCGTTGGTGGGTGTGCCTGCATGGCCGCAGCAGCCTAGTGGCTAGAGAATTGATGTTCATGTAGTAGAAATCAATAGCAAGAGCTAAACAGCCCATAGAGAAATAGGCAAAGAGTATCAGCAGGCCGTCTACAGAGGGGTGAATAAAACATCAATGCATGAAAAGATGGACAATTTGGCAATTTTTGATAAAATGGAGTATGGATATTCCAAGAGACCCAAGAATTCTACTAGTAGATATGTGTCCTACAGTGATACTGTCCAATATAATAACTACTAGCTATACACACCTATTTAAATATAAGACAATTAACATAAAATAAAATTGAAAAGTTAAGTCCCTAGTCTCACTAGTCATATACCAAGTGTTCATTAGCCACATGTGGCCAGTGGTTACACTACTGGCA
>NW_003852606.1:499816-501791 GCF_000181295.1 Otolemur garnettii | reverse complement strand
CCAAAGTGGATTCAAACCTGCCACCTTAGGTGAATGTGGCTGGCACCTTAGCCACTTGAGCCACAGGCACTGAGCCAGTTTTTCTATTTTTTGTAGAGACAGGGTCTCACTCTTGCTCAGGCTAGTCTCAAACTCCTGAGCTCAAGCATTCCACCCACCTCAGCCTCCCAGAATGCTGCAGTATTGTTATAATAGCAAATGAACGATGTCCATGGCCATCGGTGAGGTGGTGGGGTAATGAAAGGGGGTGTAATTCATATAAGGAGAGTTACACTGCACTTTACAGGCATGATCTGGTGGAATGAGTCTACAGACCCCAAGGAATGGGAAAAAGATAGAAGGATGAGGGGAGAAGGGTGGGATGAGGAGAAAGGCAAATGAGGGTGACACTGGAAGCTGCAGGTCATGCTGGGGCTGCTCCTGGCCCAGCTCCTAACCATGCCCCCCGCACTGTCCCTCAGGAGCGGAGACTGCTGGAAGAGCGTCTGGCCGAGTTCTCATCCCAGGCAGCTGAGGAGGAGGAGAAGGTCAAGAGCCTCAATAAGCTACGTCTTAAATATGAGGCCACAATTGCCGACATGGAGGGTGAGCACCCACTAGGGAGCTACAGGGAGGTCTGTGCATGCCCTGGTGGAGACCTCAAGCAAGCATCGTGAGGTCTCCAAGGTCGTATCTGCTAAATGGGATAGGAAGAAGGCTCAGGGCAGATGGAGTGTCCCCCCAGCTCTAAGTTCTTTGTGCATCTCTAATTCTCTCCTTGGTGACATGGGATGCTCTCATAGCCTTTCTCTTTTACTGTCCCACTAACTGTCATGGGCACATGACAGGGAATTGTCATGTCCCATCCCTTGCTATTGACTTAGATTGAGTATGGGTAATAGATTCAGAAACAGAAAGGAAAGGGCACAAGAAGGAGGCCAGGAAGGAGGTAGAGCTGTGGGCACAAAGCAGAGAGAGTCGGGGGACGTAGAAGGGGCTGTCATTAGGTTAGGAAGAGAGGATAGGCCTGGGGTTGGGAAGACTGTGGGTGTGGGTGGTACCCGAGATGAGGAAGGTGGTAGGAGGGGAAGATGGTGTTAAGGGAGATGCTGAGCTCAGCCTCGTATCCGACTGGGGCCATGGTCTCTCCAGAGCTGCTGGGTGTGGGTCTGGAGCCCTTACACAAGGCACATTCTTACCTCCAGACCGCCTGCGGAAGGAGGAGAAGGGTCGCCAGGAGCTGGAGAAGCTGAAGCGGCGCCTGGACGGGGAGAGCTCGGAGCTGCAGGAGCAGATGGTGGAGCAGCAACAGAGGGTAGAGGAGCTGCGTGCACAGCTGGGCCGCAAGGAGGACGAGCTGCAGGCGGCCCTGGCCAGGTGTGGGGCAGAGAGGCTCGGTTATCAGCAGTGGGCGCCCCAGTCAGACACTCTTAGGTGCAAACCCTTCCTGAGTCACTCACCAGATGACTGTGGACAGGCCACATCCCCACTAAGCCTCCGTGTCTCCTTCTGTCAAATGGGAATAGCAAGTGTCCAGGCCCATCACATTAAGGGAAAGGCCCTGTGTTCTACTAATTCATGTAATACTCTGTGTTCAAGAAAATGCTTTTTCTTTTTTTGTTTTTAATTCAATTTACTGTTTTTTTTTTGTTTTTTTTTTTTACTGTTAGAGATTCGATGAGCGTACAAGAAACCAGGTTATACTGAGGGTATTTGTTAGGTAAAAATCCTCTTATAATTGTGTTTTGCCCCCCAAAAGGTGTGTCACACACCAAGACCCCACCCCCTCCCTCCTTCCCTCTCTCTGCTCTCCCCTTCTCCCATCTCCCACTGTGTAACTAGGTCATGAATTGTCCTCATATCAAAATTGAGTACGTAGGATTCATGCTTCTCCATTCTTATGATGCTTTACTAAGAATAATGTGTTCTGGCTCGGCACCTGTGGCTCAAGCGGCTAAGGCGCCAGCCACATACACCTAAGGTGGCGGGTTCGAAT
>NW_003852606.1:489261-499150 GCF_000181295.1 Otolemur garnettii | reverse complement strand
GGGGGGGGAGTACATGTCTCAGAACCAATGGTACATGGTGTGTATAGTTAAGAACATATATCCCTGAGTCTAACTTCTGGGTTCAAATCCTGGCTTTTCCTCCCCTTTCTGGCCATGTGACATCACTCAAATGATATCACCTCTCTAGCTTCAGTTTCTTCATCCATAAAATGGGGATAATTATAAACATTGCTCCTAGGGTTAGTGTGGGAATTAAATAAGGAAGTGTTCATCAAGTGCTAGATCTACCCTAAGTCCTCAATAAATGCTGGATTTTAAAAAAAAAATTTTTTTTTATTGCAATTTGGCCGGGGCTGGGTTTGAACCTACCACCCTCAGTATATGGGGCCCGGCACCCTACTCACTTAGCCCAGGATTTTTTTAAATTCTGTTATTTTATTTTATTAGACAAAGTCTCACTCTGGCTCACACCTATAATCCTCGCACTCTGGGAGGCCCAGCAGGTGGATTGCTTGAGCTCCCAGGTTTGAGACCAGCCTAAGCCAGAGTGAGACCTCATCTCTAAAAATAGCCAGGCATTGTGGCAGATACCTGTAGTTCCAACTACTTGGGAGGCTGAGGCAAGAGAATCGCTTAAGCCCAGGAGTTGGAGGTTGCTGTGAGCTGTGATGTAACGGCACTCTACCCAGGGCAACAGCTTGAGGCTCTGTCTCAAAAAAAAGAAAAGAAAACTGAGTCTGTAAATACTAGTGGCACATGCCTACTGGCAGACCCAGGATTTGAATCTAAGACTGGCCACTCCCAAAGCCCCCATCTGGCCTCTCAGCCCCCAGAAATCATCACCTCTCCTTTGCCTGCCCCTGTACCAATTCCATGATTCTTATTCCCCTCAGGGCAGAAGATGAGGGTGGGGCCAGGGCCCATATGCTCAAATCCCTGCGGGAGGCACAGGCAGCCCTGGCTGAGGCCCAGGAGGACCTGGAGGCAGAGCGTGTGGCCAGGGCCAAGGCTGAGAAGCAACGCCGGGACCTGGGCGAGGAGCTGGAGGCGCTGCGGGGTGAGCTGGAGGACACACTGGACTCCACCAACGCGCAGCAGGAGCTCCGGTGAGGCGGCCAGTTTCTGGGACTTGTATAGCCTGGCACACGTGTGTGGGGGAGATGTGCAGGAAGAAGGACCTTGCCATCTATACAGAGGTTTAGTCATTTCCCAGTTGTTTATTGAGCCAATAAACAAGCTAAAGACAGAGATGGGTCAGATCCGGGTGTTACCTTTGGGAGTTCCCAGTCTTAGGAGAGGCAATTCAAGTGAAGGTTGGTCCAGTCTAGAACAAGGGATCCCTTAATGGAATAACTCAGGGCATTGTGAATAAGAGGAGAACCCTAAACCAAATCTATGGGAAGAAGTCCAGGAAAACTTCCTTGAGGAGAGGGCTTTTGAATAGGGTTTTGAAAGGTGAGTAGAAGTTCACCCTTACAGCCAAACTCCTTCTCACTATCTTTCCCTAGATCCCTTAGGGACTGGAGAGTGAAGTCCTCATTTTTGGAGGAAACAAGAAAAGGAAGTACAACCAGCTCCTCCAAAGCCCCTGCCTGCCTCTATCAGGAAATTCTGTTTTCCTTTCCTTTCTCATAATAAAAGGTCCAAGAGGGAACAGGAGGTGACGGAGCTGAAGAAGGCTCTGGAGGATGAGACACGCATCCATGAGGCGGCAGTACAGGAGCTGAGGCAGCGCCACGGCCAGGCCCTGGGGGAGCTGGCGGAACAGCTGGAGCAGGCCCGGAGGGTGGGTTGGGGCAGGGTGGAGTGGCCACAGATGGGGCAGGACACCGGGTTGGAAGAGATACCCCAGGCTGGCTCTAGGCCTGCCCATCTCTCTCTCCTTGGGGTTCTTTCCTTATGCATTCATGCCCTCCATTCATCTTGCATTCAGCAACCACTGAGTATATTCTGTGTTCTAGGAATGGTACTGGGGATCCCTCTGTGAACAACATAGCCAATACTGACTTCCCTTGTTTCAGTGGGAGAGGCAGAGAGTAAACAATACAAATACATTCATATTATTATATTCTGTAATATATACTGGGGAAGTTAAGTGCTATGGGACCCTGATGAACAGGAAAAGAGGCATTAGGGATAGCCAGTGCAAAGGCCCTGAGGTCCTCATAAACCTTTGCTCATCTCCTTCCTCCCACCAGGGCAAAGGCGCCTGGGAGAAGACCCGGTTGGCACTGGAGGCCGAAGTGTCCGAGCTGCGAGCGGAGCTGAGCAGCCTGCAGAGTGCACGTCAGGAGGGTGAGCAGCGGAGGCGCCGCTTGGAGTCCCAGCTGCAGGAGGTGCAGGGCCGGGCTGGCGATGGGGAGAGGGCCCGAGTAGAGGCTGCTGAGAAGCTGCAGCGAGCCCAGGTGAGTGAGAAAGCTAGAGCAAGGTCTCTGCTGGGTGATCTTAGGGGAGATGCCTACCCTCTCTGGACTTCTGTTTAGTTCACATTAACCCTGCTGTCCTATCCTGCTTTTCCAACATAGTCATACGTAAGTAGCTGATATGTGGTGGGCAGTGGCTATAGACTTAACGTTCTTAGTAGAGAAGAGGTAATATTGTTACCACTTTACACAACAGGAAACTAAGGCCCAGAGCAGTAAAGCTTATTGCCTGAGATCGCTCAGAGTTGAACTTGCCTAAGCATCCCTTTATACAATCTGGGAATAATTAGTGCTATCCACCCACCACAGGTTTGAGCCAATACTTAGTAAGCACTTAAAATGGTTCTGAGCCAGGGCACGGTGGCTCGTACCTGTAATCCTAGGACTCTGGAAGGCTAAGGCGGGAGGATCCCTTGAGCTCAGAAGTTCAAGACCAGCCAAAGCAAGGGGAGACCCCATCTCTACCAAAAATTAGAAAAACTAGCTGGGCATCATGACAGGTGCCTGCAGTCTCAGCTACTTGGGAGGCTGGGGCAAAAGGATAGCTTGAGTCCAGGAAACTGAGGTTGCTGTGAGCTATGATGATGCCACAGCACTCTACCCAGGGTGACAGAGTGGGATTCTGTCTTAAAAAAAAAAAAAAAAAAATAGTTCTGGGTATATAGTGAGTTTTCAAAAATTTTGAAGTGTTCCTATTTATTGAGCATCATGTATGTGTCAGCCCCTGAGTAGGAACATATGTTCATTTTTTTTCATAAAGTCTCACTTTATTGCCCTTAATAGAGTGCTGTGGCATCACACAGCTCACAGCAACCTCCAACTCCTGGGCTTAGGCGATTCTCTTGCCTCAGCTTCCTGAGAACTACAGGCACCCGCCACAATGCCCAGCTATTTTTTTTTCTTTTGGTTGCAGTTTGCTGGGGCCGGGTTTGAACCCTCCACCCTTGGTATATGGAGCCGGCACCCTACCCATGTTTATTATTTCACTTAATCACCGTACCCTTGGGGTGGGGAGGGGGTTAGATCCTGTTGTCATTCCCATTTTAGAGTAGAGAATACTGAAGGCCATAAAGGTAGGAGTCAACTTGTCTTGGGTCACACAGCCAGAAAGTGCCACGGACAGGTCAAAATATAATTTTTATAAGTTCAAATCATGACTCTCATACAAGGATGTGGTGAACAAATGTCAGAGGTTTATGTAAAGTGTTAATGAGGGACCCAGCAGAATGGCAGAGGTAGTCAAGAGGAGATGAGAGACTGGTGTGTCTGTCCTTGGCAAAAGAGAAAATGCTGAAATGAAATGGCATGGTTAGAAGCAAAACTTGTTAACGTCCTACAGAACAATAAAATAGAAGCTTCAGGTTACCTTCTCTGCTGGACATAGATCATTTGCAAAATATCAGTCTTCTTCATGCAACTTCACGGTATAAGTGGAAGGGAGTTTTGTTCCCCAGGAGAGTGAGGTGAACTGAAGTGCGTTTGTTGGACAGTTAAGGCATTTAATATCAAAAGGACTCGTGGTCATTATCTCATTTCCAAGTGTTCAGATTCTGAGTTCAACCGTGTTCCCCTAAGTGAACCTTGGAAAGGGAGAGAAAGAGGCTCAGGGTAAGGCACAAGTACTGGAGACTCTTATCCTACAAGCATTTATAGAGCACCTACTGTGTGCCAGGCCCTATTGTAGGCCCTGGGGATGCAGCATCCAATAAAGCAGATGAGATCCCTGACCTTAGGGAGGTAATAGGACAGCAGGAAGAAAGCAGTCTACTGCCTGTGTCCTACAGTCGAGGACCATGAGGCCTGGAGCCTCACCCAGGAACATCATGGTGATAGGGGACAGGGAGGGTAGAGAAGAGACGAGGCACAGCTTTATTGAGATATAACTCATATACCACATAATTCACCCATTTAAAGTGTACAATTGGACCGGGTTAGGTGACTCACACCTGTAATCCTAGCACTCAGGGAAGCTGAGGCAGGTAGATCCCTTGAGCTCAGGAGTCCAAGACCAGCCTGAGCAAGAGCAGCCTGTTTTTTCTAAAAACAGAAAAGCTAGGAAGGCATTGTGGTGGACACCTGTAGTCCCAGCTACTCAGGAGGCTGAAGCAAGAGGATCGCTTGAGCTCAAGAGTTTGAGGTTGCTGTGAGCTATGATGTCACGGCACTCTACCCAGGGCAACTGAGTGAGACTCTGTCTCAAAATAAATAAATAAAGTGTACAATTCAGTAGATTTTAGTATATTCAGAGTTGTACAGCCATCACCATAGTCTAATTTTATTTGGTTTTTGTTTGTTTGTTTATATGACCTTTGTGACTGACTTCTTTTACTTGGCATGTTTTCAGGGTTCATTCATATTCCAACACATATCAGGGTTAATTCTTACTTACTGCCAAGTAGTGCCCATCATATGGACATAAAACATTTTATTTATCCATTTATTGTTGATGGGTATTTAGGTCGTTTCCACTTCTTGGTGATTGTGAATATTCCTGTGGAAGTTTCTGCATAGACATATTTTCATTTCTCTGGGGTACACACCTAGGAGCAGAATTGCTAAGGCCTATGGAAGCTCTGTGCTTATGCATTTGAGGAATTGCTGGGCTGTCTTCCATGATAGCTGTGCCATCTTACATTCCCACCAGCCATATATAGTAGAGACTTGAGGAGTAGAGGGTGTCACTGAAAGCCACAGTTGGAGACCTTCATCCCACTGCCCCTTCCCCACAGGCTGAACTGGAGAACGTGTCTGGGGCACTAAGTGAGGCCGAGTCCAAAGCCATCAGGCTGAGCAAGGAGCTTAGCAGCACAGAAGCCCAGCTGCATGATGCCCAGGTGATCCTAGCCTCCCCTTCAACCCCATTGTCACCCTCCCCCCTGCCCTCCTAACCAAACCTGACATCACTGTCCCTTCCATTTATAGGAGCTAATGCAGGAGGAGACCAGGGCGAAGCTGGCTTTAGGGTCCCGAGTGCGAGCCCTGGAGGCTGAAGCAGCAGGGCTACGGGAGCAGCTAGAGGAGGAGGCGACTGCCAGGGAGCGGGTGGGCCGTGAGCTGCAGGCTGCCCAGGCCCAGGTGAGCAGCCCTGAGCAAGACCTTTGGAAGACATAGTACCCCTCCCATGTTCCCCAGCTCAGGGCCAGTCCCACTGTCTACCTCATCATAGGCCAGGCACCTGGGTATATGTCACCTCCTGACGCTCCCTCACTGTTCACATCCTGTTTGCAGGCCTCCTACCTCCGACTCCCACCTCATCCCTGCTCTCCACTCATACAGCCCAGCTCCAGCATGGTCATCCTCCCCCACAGAATCTTCCTCTCTGTCTTGTGGCATCCTTCCTCTTACTTCCAGCTTATCTTCCACACAACTCCAAAAGAAAGTTAGTTCTTTCTGTACCCAGAGCTAACCCTGCCCCACCCCTGCTCCTACCCCTCCCATGGCTCCCCGGTACCCCGACTATCTCAAGTTTCTCATTTCACTTAGAAAATCCCTTTCATTCTTTACTGCTGTTGGAAGGTCTTCCTAACTACCCCTCTCTTTCTCTTTTGCCCCAGCTCCAGTCACCTTGGGCTGGGACTGTTTCTGCCCATGATTCTCTCCATCAAGCCAAGAGCCCTTCAAAGTAGAACCCCCAGATCCAGTTAGATTGGGTCCCAAGGACAACCCAATATGGAGCCTGGTATATGACAGGCCTGAGAAATGCCCGTTGAATGAATAAGTGATGGTCCATGCCTGCAAATAGCCTTCACCTGGCAAACTCCTACACATACTTCAAGACTCATCTCAAATGCTCCTCCTTTAGGAAGTCTCTCATGGATGTTATAAAGAGATTCAGAGCCCCTCATGTGAACTTCCATGGCTCCTATACTACTCTCTCAGCCTCATCATCCTGGCTGTAACAGTCTCCCCTGTCAGACTCCCCTGTTCCCCAGGGAAGCCTCCAGGTCAGATTCATCTTGTGGTCCTGGAGGGAGTAATTCTAATCCCCTGGAAGAGCTAGGACTCATACTATTCCATTCACAACCTCAACCCTATGCTAAGGCAGGAGAGCCCAGTAGAATGACTCCTTTCCTCTTCTGGCCTCAGTCTCCTCATCTGGGAAGTGGAATACCAGCAGCTCACACCTTTGTCACTCATGGCCATGACTGCCACCCACCCTCTCTCTCCTCCCCCCAGCTCTCAGAGTGGCGGCGGCGCCAGGAGGAGGAGGCAGGGGCCCTGGAGGCAGGGGAAGAGGCACGGCGCCGGGCAGCCCGTGAGGCTGAGGTCCTGACCCAGCGCCTGGCAGAAAAGACAGAGACGGTGGATCGGCTGGAGCGGGGCCGTCGCCGGCTGCAACAGGAACTAGATGACGCCACCATGGACCTGGAGCAACAACGGCAGCTCGTGAGCACTCTGGAGAAGAAGCAACGCAAGTTCGACCAGGTGGGGCACCTCAGTTTACCCAGCTGAGGACACAGCCAGCTAATCTCTGCTTCCTCTAGCCTCTGTGGGAAGGCAGTAATACATGAAATCACAGCTCAGCTGTGAAGTTGTGGTGGACCAAGAAGCAGAACCCTTCTTCCCTCTGAGCCTCTGTAAAATAGGACATCCGTCTGTCCTGATTCTTGCCTCTTGTCACAGAACAATTATCAGTAGCCCTGGCCTTTTACTTTCAAAGCTGTCCTGGTTTGGATGATGAAATGTCCTCTCTGTACCCCAGAGGGTGCTTCTGAATGAAATGAAATAACATATCTCTCTTCTCCTGCTGACTCACTGGGGTACCTCAGGCAAGTTGCTTTTTCCTCTCAGCCTCAGTTTACCTATCTAGTTAATGGGAATAATATCAAGCATCTGGCAACCTGAGAATGAAATGAAATCACAGAACCCCAGAGGAGTTAAGATCAGGCAACCCTGAGGTTCAAATTCTAGCTCAGCCCCTTTCTGACTGTGTGGCTCAAAGAAAATTGTTCAACCTTTCTGTTTCTTATTTTATTCATTTAAAAAATATAGCAGGATGGCCGTGCACTGTGGCTCAAGCCTGTAATCCTAGCAACTCTGGGAGGCTGAGAAGAGTGGATTGCTTGAGCTCTCGAGTTCAAGACCAGCCTGAGCAAAAGTGAGACCCCATTTCTACTAAAAGTAGAAAAACTGAGGCAAGAGGATTTCTTGAGCCCAAGCTGGAGGTTGCTGTGAGCTATGACACCATGACACTCTACTCAGGGCAACAGCTTAGGACTCTCTCTCAAAAAAAAATGAAAGAAAGATCTATAGCAGGTTCTCAGATGGTCAAAGTAAAAAAATTAAAAATGCGGTGGGAGGATGAGAGGTGTCATTATTTTGCCTTCATATCTGAAAGCTGTTTTCATAGGATATAGAATTCTATAGGTAAACAGTTTTTTCTTCCAGCACTTTGTTTTTGTTTTGTTTTGTTTTGGTTTGTTTTTTGGTTTGTTTTTTTTGAGATACAGTCTCACTCAGTCGCCCCTCAGTAGCATGCTATAGCATCATAGCTTATAGCAACCTCAAACTCTTGGGCTGTACCCTCAGTGAATCCCCAGTGATAAAACAAACAAACAAACCAAAACTCTTAGGCTCAAGATATCCTTTTGCCTCAGCCTCCTAAATAGCTGGGGCAATAGGCACCCACCACAACGCTCAGGTATTTTTAGAGACAGGATCTCAATCCTGCTCAGGCTGGTCTCGAACTCCTGAGCTCAACCCATCTACCCACCTCGCCACAGCCTCCCAGAATAGTAAGCATGAGCAACCTCCCACAACCTATTCTTCCAGCATTTTGAAGATGCCGTTCCGTCATCTCTGATCTCCATCGTTTCAGATGAAAAGCTAGCAGTCATTTAAATTATTACTTCCCTGTAGGTAATACAGTGTGTTTGTCTAACTAATTTAAAAAGTTTCTCTTCCTGTTTGGTTTTTAGCAGTTTGGCAGTTTTAGCAGTTTAGCAGTTTGATGATGACGTGCCCAGGGAATTTTGTATTTATTCTACTTCAGGTTCGCTGAGCTTCCTGCAGATAAGAGTTGATGTTTTTGATCAAATGTGAAATTTTTCAGCCATTATTCCTTCCAATATTTTTCTCTCCCACTCTCTGTCCTTCCTCTTCATCCTGGATGTCAAATACATACACATATATGTAACTGCTTAATACTGTCCCAGAGATCATTGAAGTTTCTTTTTTTTTGCATCTTCTAAAATTTTATATATATTCTTTCCAATCTCTTTCTAGATGGGCTTCTTTTACTCAGAACAATTACTTTGAGATTCATTCATGTTTTCTCATATATCAACAACTCATTCTTTCATTATTTTTTTACTGCTGAATGTTATTCCTGTGTAGATAAACCACATTTTAATATTCATTAACTTGTTGATGAATATTTGGGTTGTTTCTAATTTGGGGCAATTATGAATGAAGGCTTAATTTTTCTAGTAGGTATGTAGTGGCTTTAATTCATGTTTCCCTAATGACCAGTGATGTTGAACAGCAGCTTTTTTTTTTTTTTTGAGACAGAGTCTCACTTTGTCTCCCTCTGTAGAGTACTATGGCTTCACAGCTCACAGCAACGTCAAACTCTTGAACTTAAGCGATTCTCTTGCCTCAGCCTCTCAAGTAACTGGGACTACAGGCTCCCTCTACAATGCACGGCTACTTTTTTTTATTTGGCTGCAGTTGTCGTTGTTGTTTAGCTGGCCCGGCCCAGGCTCAATCCCACCAGCCTAGGTATATGTGGCCGGCACCCTACTCACTGAGCTATAGGAACCAAGCCAAGCATCTTTTCATTTGGTTATGCCATCCATGTATTTTCTTTGGTAAAGTATCTGTTCAGATCTTTTTCCCATTTGTTAATTGAGTTGGATTATTATGATTATTACTATTATCATTATTATTTTTGAGACAGAATCTTTCTCTGTTCCCCTGTATAGAGTGCCGTGGCATCACAGCTCACAGCAACCTCAAACTCTTGGGCTCAAACAATCCTCTCATCTCAGCCTCCTAAGAAGCTGTGATTATAGGTGTCTGCCCTGATGTTCAGTTATATTATTATTTTTTTTTTTAGAGATAGGATCCTGCTCTGTCACCCAGGCGGGGCAGGGGGCAGTGGCATGATCATAGCTCACTGCAGCCTCAAAGTCCTGAGCTCAAGTGCTTTCCCACCTCAAACTCTAGAGTAGCCAGTCTGTGACTTATCTTTGCATTCTCTTAATAGAGTTTTTCAAAGAGAAGATGTTTTAAGTTCTGATAAAGATGAATTTATTATTATATCATTTGTGCTTTTGTGTTGTACCTAAGAGATCTTTGCCTAACTCAAAGTCACAAAAGTTTTCTCCTACTTTTCTTTGTAGAAGTTTTCTTTTTTAAATTTTTATATTTCTTACTTTTTTTGTTTTTCTTTTTTTAGAGACAGAGTCTCACTTTATCACCCTCAGTAGAGTGCTGTGGTGTCACAGCTCACGGCAACCTCCAGTTCTTGGGCTTAGGTGATTCTCTTGTCTCAGCCTCCTGAG
>NW_003852606.1:474496-487758 GCF_000181295.1 Otolemur garnettii | reverse complement strand
AAAAAAAAAAAAAAAAAAGAGACAGGGTGTCACACTGTCACCCAGGCTAGGGTGCAGTGGTATGTTCACAGCTCACTTCAGCCTTGAACTCCTAGGCTCAAGCAATCCTCCCACCTTAACTTCTTGAGTAGCTGGGACTACAGGTGTGTACCACACTCAGCTAATTTTTTTTTAGAAATGGGGTCTCACTATGTTGCTCAGGCTAATCTGAAATTCCTGCCCTCAGGCAATCCCACATCAGCCTCCCCAAGTGTTAGGATTACAGGCATGAGCCACTGTGCCCAGCTTGTCTTTACTCTTTCTTGACCTTTTGACCTTTCTTCTCAGACTCCAGATGCATGTAGCTTTGACAATTTGAGGCTCTTTTGTGGGTTATTGAAGCTTTGCTAGCATTTTTACAATCTTTTATTTTTCTTTGCTCTGTTTGGATAATTAATTTGTATTGACCTGTTTTCAAGTTTACTGATTCCTCTCATGTATCCAATCTGCTCTTAATTTCATCCAGCCACTTTTTTATTTTAGCTACCGTATTTCTTAGTTCTGGCATCCTTCTGAGTTCCATTTTACAGTTGCACGTCCCTCCTTGAAATAACCCTGTCTCTTCACCCATTATATCCATCTTGTTCTGAAATGTACTTACCATAGTTACAAGTCCTTGTGTGATAATTCTGATATGTAGGTTATCTGTGGGTCTGTTTTTTTTGTTTTGTTTTGTTTTTTGAGACACAGTCTCAAGCTGTTGCCCTGGGTAGAGTGCCATGGCAACATTATGGCTCACAGCAACCTCCAACTCTTGGGCTCAAGAAATCCTCTTGCCTCAGTTCTTTTTGTTTGTTTGTTTGTTTTTGTATTTTTAGTAGAGATGGGGTCTCACTCTGGCTCAGGCTGGTCTCGGCCCCGTGAGTTCAAGCAATCCACCCTCCTCGGCCTCCCAGAATGCTAGGATTATAGGCATGAGCCACCACACCTGGCCCTGTGGTCTGTTTTTAATGGACTGATTTTTTCCTCTTCACTATGAGTCCTATTCTCTCTTTTTCTTCTTCTTTTTTTTCTGAGGCAGAGCCCCACTCTGTCACCCTGGGTAGAATGCTGTGACAGCAATCTCAAACTCTTGGGCTGAAGAGTTCCTCTTGCCTCAGCCTCCCTATTAACTGTAAGTACAGGCACCTGCCACAATGCTGAGCTAAATTTTTTTCTATTTTTCTTTTTTTTTTTTTAGTAGAGGTGGGGGTCTCACTCTTCCTCAGGATGGTCTCAAACTCCTGAGCTCAAGTGATCCTCCTGCCTGTGCCTCCCAGAGTGCTGGGATTACAGGTGTGAGCCACCATGTCCAGCCCCTGTTCTTTTTTTCCTTTTTTCTTTGTCTCACTTTGTTACCTTTGGTAGAGTGCTGTGGCGTCACAGCTCACAGCAACCTCCACCTCCTCCTCCATTCTCTTTCCTCAGCCTCCGGAGTAGCTAGGACTACAGGCTCCTGCTACAACACCCGTCTATTTTTTGTTGCGGTTTGGCTGGGGCTGGGTTTGAATCCACCATCCTCAGTATATGGGGCTGGCACCCATTCTTTTTTTCTTTGTATATCTTTTATGTTTAATTGTTTGCCAATTACTGTGTCTTTATAAAAAAAAAAAACAGTAAAAGTTGAAGTCTATTTAAAAATATATATACATATTTTTTTTCTACCACTATCCCAAAAGAAAGAAACACACTTTCCTCTATTGGGTATTTAAAGTGAGAAACTGAGGCCTGGCGTAGTGACTCATGCCAGTAATCCCAGCACTCTGGGAGGCGTAGGCAGGTGGATTGCTTGAACTCAGGAGTTCAAGACCAGCCTGAGCAAGAGTGAGACCCCCATCACAAAAAATAGAAAGATTTGCCAAGTATTATGGTGGGCACCTGTAGTCCTGGCTACTTGGGAGGCTGAGGCAAGAGAATTGCTCAAGCCTAAGAGTTTGAGGTTGCTATGAGCTATGACGCCACCACACTCTACCCAGGGGGACTCTGTCTCAAATAATAATAATAATAATAAAAAGTGAGAAACTGATCAGTTTGATTCATTCAAGAGCTGAGAGGGGTTAGGATGTGTTTGCAACTTTAACCCCTCTACTTCCCTCTTGTGTCTCTGCCTTTGTCTGTTTCTTTGTGTCTTTGTCTCTGTCTCTCTCTGTCCCTGGCTGCTCCCTCTTCCCCATCCCCTTTGTACACTCCCTTCAGCTAATCTCTTTCCCCCCACCCATCTCCTTCAACCTGGAAGCTTCTGGCAGAGGAGAAGGCAGCTGTCCTGCGGGCAGTGGAGGAGCGTGAGCGGGTCGAGGCAGAGGGCCGAGAGCGCGAGGCCCGGGCCCTGTCACTGACACGGGCACTGGAGGAGGAGCAGGAGGCCCGGGAAGAGCTGGAGCGGCAGAACCGGGCCCTTCGGGCGGAGCTGGAGGCCCTGCTGAGCAACAAGGACGACGTGGGCAAGAGTGTGAGCACGGCCCCCACTCCCTGAGACATTTGATGACGAGGGACATGTACACAGAGCTTTATTTCTACATGCAGAACATGAGGAGCAAAAGCACCAGCCATCAAAGTAGCATGTTTATGCATAAACTAAACGAGAGGAGAACCGTTCACCAAACATGTGTTCACACACACACTTCAAGGAGGGTCTTGTACCAAATGCGTTTGTTCACACACAGTTCATGTTCATGTACAGAGAATGAGAGTAGGCTTTTCTGTCATGCTTACATGTTCACACGTAACATGAGCGCTGCTCACAAGCACCCATGCTCATGTTCACGGACATGGAATGTGAGGAGAATCTTCCATTAAACACACATTCAAGAGTATACATGGGGCATGAGAAAACTGCTCACCATGCGTGTATAAATACTTTGGAAGAATTTACCATAACACACAGTCTGGGCTTGGTGCCTGTAGCTCAGTGGCTAGGGCGCCAGCCACATGCACCGGAGCTGGTGGGTTCGAATCCAGCCCAGGCCTGCCAAACAACGACAACTACAACCAAAAAATAGCCGGGCGTTGTGGCAGACACCTGTAGTCCCAGCTAAGTGAGTGGCTGAGGCAAGATAATCACTTAAACCCAAGAGTTTGAGGTTGCTGTGAGCTGTGATGCCACAGCACTCTACCCAGGGTGACAGCATGAGACTGTCTCAAAAAAAAAAAGACACTCTGAAAATCAATCTCCAGATGCAATTACATGCACGTACGTGTGAGTGCACACACCACACACACACAGACACAGAAAGACACAGATACAGACACACATACCCCCAGGAAGACTCCACACCAGACCTCTATTTCCTCCAACTCATCCACCCCTCCAGAGCCTCCAGGGATTGGTGGGTGCTGCAAACCTATTCCCAGCCCTGTTCACCCAGCCAGTGTCCCAGCCTTCTTCGAGATCAAGCTGGCCCCTCACTCTCCAGTCCATCCTTCCTTTATTCATCCACTAAGTATATTTATGGAGCACCAGCCAATCAGGCCCAGGCATGCAGGCCATTCTTACTAATGATGGGAGGCAATGGCAGAATCTGTTGAGTCCCTGGGTAAACTCCTAAATAAGGACATACTTATTTCCTTAATCCCCCCAATTTCTCGAGTGATTGGGGCTTTCTCTTCACCACATGCTTTGGCACTGAGGCAAAGCCGCTTTTAACCAGGCCTGGAGAGAACCTCCACCCTGCTGCAGCCCCAGGGGCCATGGAGCTAAAACCCACCTTATACTTGAACCATTAAGGTCTGTCTCTTGGGAAAAGCATCCAAAGGCCTTTTGGGGAAATAAGATGTTGATGGGAGAAAGTTTGATGTCTCCAAGTAAACAAAATAAACTGGTAGGTGTCAAATCAGGGGTGAGAGGAAGTTAGTGGGCCTGTTCCTCACAGCCAATACTGTTGAGTGAAGGTTGCGTGGATAGTGGTGATCCACAGACATAGTCCCTGTTCTGTGGAGCTCACAGTCCAGCGTGGGTAGCAGGCATTACACAAAAATCACGTAAGCAAGCAGTGCCTGTGGCTCAAAGGAGTGAGATGCTGGCCCCATATGCCAGAGGTGGCAGGTTCAAACCCAGCCCCAGCTAAAAAAAGAAAATCACATAAGCTAATGTCAGATGACCACTGTGACCTGGACCAGATGGTTAAGGGGCTCAGTGCCAGGAGCAGGGGCAACAGGAAGGCCCCAGTGGGTCAAGGGAGGCTTCTCTGAACAGGTGGCAGTTAAGTGAGGAGAGGTATAAGGGTGGGGGTGGGGTCTCTGAGGATTCATAACCCCACACCATTTCATAGGATTTAGGGGGTTTTAATATACATCTCTCTGAAAGATCTGGGAACCTCAAGCAGAAAAAAAAGTACTAGTGGACTGATGACACCCTAGGGAGTCAGGCAGAAGCCAACACTGATAGCTCTGGGGCCACGTGCCTTCAATTCACGTTCACACAGAATTCTTGAAGGTGAAGCCCTAGTAAGTGAGCTCACAATCCAAAATTACAAAACACTTGAGGAAATAATCCGCCATAATTGAGAGTCAGCTGACCTACCACACACTTGAATGGGACTCTCAAAAGCCTTAGGTAATGTAATTATGATACATAGGTTATTCATAGAATATATTTTAGGATGATTTTGAATGAGACACGTAGAAAACAGGTGCTCAGTAAATGTTGAATGAATGAATGAACTAGGAGGGGCACATCAACTTGCTGCCTCCTGTCCTCCATCAAAGCCCCCCACCCCAGTCAACTTCAGATCCTCTCCTCCCCTCCCTCAGTGGCCTGGGTGTCCAGTGCTCACTCTCTCTCCCCACCAGGTGCATGAACTGGAACGAGCCCGCCGGGTGGCAGAACAGGCAGCCAATGACCTGCGAACGCAGGTGACCGAACTGGAAGATGAGCTCACGGCAGCTGAGGATGCCAAGCTGCGTTTGGAGGTGACCGTGCAGGCTCTCAAGACACAGCATGAGCGTGACCTGCAGGGCCGTGATGAGGCTGGTGAAGAGAGACGGAGACAGCTGGCCAAGCAGGTATGGCCAGATGGGGGGTGCAGGGCACAGGTCCTGCTGGGCTGTGTGATGGAGCATGTGGGCCACAAGAGGATCAGCAAGTGGTCTTGTCCCCCACCTGTTACTAAGTGTTTCTACCAAAGTCCTTCCTCCTTACCAGCTCTCCTCCTCCCACAAAACCATCTTCCTACTCCACAATTCATGAACCTACACATGTATCCTGTTGCCTACTGAAAACCCAGTCACATGTCCTCTATCAACCAGGCCCTTCATCCCCCCATCTACCACCCCCCTCTGTTCTACCACCTGACTACCCATGTTCACTCTCCACCAGTCAACACTTAGATCCAACCAGCCCTGCACCCAGCTATTCCTCCATCCTCCAAAAACCCCCTTCCAACCAGTCCCCTCTCCCCAGCTCTACCACTCCCCTATGTACCCATCCCCAGTCCTCCAAACCCCAGCCTTCTCATGCACGTATCCTCTTGCCTATTCTATTTCTTTCACCCTGTCTGCCCAGTTCACCCACTACTCACTCAGTGGAGGAATTTCCTACATCTGCCCTGTCCTGGGGGGTGAGTGCTGAGCATAGCAGGATGGAGCAACTTTGGGTATCAGAAAGACCCCACTGGGGCTGCATGTGCAACAGGCTCAGGGTGGGGGGCTTTGGAAATTGGGAAGGCAGCTAGGAGAGACAAGTGACCAAAGGCCACAGATGTGTGAGTGTTTTCTTTGTCTCTACTGGCCCCTTTGACCCAACTATGGATGAGTATCTAAGTCTCAGCCTTGGGGGTACTGGTGAGCCACGGGAAGGCTATGAGAAGGGGCAGCTCTAGGTGTGCAAAGACACTTATGGAACCATTTGGGAATGGGCCTCAGGGGAAAGATGGGAGGCTGGGAAGGAGGCTTGGGCAAAAAGGGAGACGAGGCCTGGGCTGGAGCAGTGGGGACAGAGAGGCAAGGACCAGGTAGGGGGCAGGAAGAGCAAAGCTTGCAGCCTGGGCAGAGGCTGCAGGGTAGACATCTGTGTCACTAGCATGTAGAGGGAGCCTGGGTGCTAATCCCTGACCTGGCCCTCCCCACAGCTGAGGGATGCCGAGCTAGAGAGGGATGAGGAGCGGAAGCAGCGGGCTCTGGCTGTGGCCGCACGCAAAAAGCTGGAGGCAGAGCTGGAGGAACTGAAGGCCCAGATGGCAGCTGCCGGGCAGGGCAAGGAGGAGGCAGTGAAGCAGCTTCGCAAGATGCAGGTAAGGGTGGGTGTGAGCTGGCAGGTTTGGGGCGGGAGGCCCCAGGTGTCTTCCAACCCCGGTCATCACTCCAAAATCTGAGACTGGCTTGGACCCCCACCTCTTGACCCACGAGCAGCATCCAAATTAGTCAGCACCTTTATAAACACACCCATGACCCAAATGCTCACTCAGTTCTTCTATACCTTTTTATTTTCTTTATTTAAAATGCTGATTTTTTTAAGTCCAGTGTCTTCATTTTTATTACGTTTTTGAAATGGAAATACCTTATGGTTTTTGTCTGATTATGAAAGTCATACCTACTTATTATTTTAAATAAATAAAAAATATAGAACAGCTCTGTCTAATACAGCAGGCACCAGCCTCACATGGCTATCAGACATCTGAAATGTGGTGGGTTTGGATAGTACATACTGGATTTTGAAGATAATTTAAAAATAAAAGATATAGGCTGGGCACAGTGGCTCATGCCTATAATCCTAGCACTCTGGGAGGCCAAGGCAGGTACATTGCTTGAGCTCAGAAATTCGAGCCCAGCCTGAGCAAGAGCAGACCCCATCTTTAAAATTAGCCAGGACTTGTGGTGGGTGCCTCTAGCCCCAGCTACCTGGGAAGCTAAGGCAAGAGAGTCACTTGAGCCCAAGAGTTTGAGGTTTCTATGAGCTGTAACTCTATGGCACTCTACCAAAGGCAATAAAGTGAGACTATATCTCAAAAAAATAATTAAGTATGTAAGTAAATATAAAAGATAAAATGTCACATTAATGATTTTTATATTAATTATAAATGAAATTATAACATTTGGATATATTAGGCTAAAGAAAACAGTGTTCGAGTTAACGTCACCTCTTTCTTTCTTTCTTTCTTTTTTTTTTTTTGAGACAGAGTCTCACTATGTTGGTAGAGTGCTGTGGCGTCATAGCTCACAACCTCAAACTCTTGGGCTCAAGCAATTCTCTTGCCTCAGCTTCCCAAGTAGTCATCTGTTTCTTATTACTTTCTTAATAAGTGGCTAATAGAAAATTTAAAACCACACATATGCCTTGCATTATATTTCTATTGAATAGCGCTGGTACAGGAAGATCCTGCTCCTAAAGTAAAAACTGCCAATCATGTCATCTCTGAGGGAAAAAAACCCTTCACTTAAAAGCTTCATCAGGGCCCCTTGAGGTGTCTGCTGCCTGTAACCCTAGCAGTCTGGGAGGCTGAGACAAGGGGATTGTTTGAACTGAGGAGTTCTGAGACTAGCCTGAGCAAGAGCAAAACCCCATCTCTCTCAGAAATAGAGAAATTAGTTGGGCACTGTGGCTGGCACCTATAGTTCCAGCTACTTGGAAGGCTGAGGCAGGAAGATCGCTTGAGCCCAGGAGTTTGAGGTTGTTGTGAGCTCAGCTGAGGCCACACAGTACTCTACCCAGGGCAACAGAGTGAGACTCTGTCAAAAAAAAAAAGAAGGAAAAAGAGAGAGAGAAAAGAAGGAAGGGAGGGAGGGAGGAAGGAAGGAAAGGAGGAAGGAAGGAAGGAAGGAAAGAAGGAAAGAAGGAAGGGCTGGTAAGTGGAAGACCAGGTCTACAGGGTTCTGAGAATGCCATGCTTGTTTGGGGAGCCCGCAAGTCCCTGCTGATCTGGTGAAAGGCGTGACCAGGCTGAGCCCATTCACATACCTGCTCCATTCTACCCAGGCCCAGATGAAAGAGCTGTGGCGGGAGGTAGAGGAGTCACGAAGCTCCCGGGAAGAGATCTTTACCCAGAACCGGGAGAATGAGAAACGCCTCAAGGGGCTGGAAGAAGAGGTGTTGCGGCTACAGGAGGTGAAGCCAAAATGCTGGGGTGTGAGAGGCTGGGGAGGTGGGCTGGGCTAACTGAGTGTCCTCTAAGGTTAGCCTTCATGGCGGGGAATTTTGTCCTGGGAATACTAGAGCAGGGGAGGGGTAGGGTTAGCTGTGACAATGAGTCTGGAAAAGGGGGACCAACCGCAAGCTGGGGCCCAAAAATGCAAAGGCAGAGGCAAGAGGGAGGAGGCTATGGGTGATATGAGGCAAAAGGAGGGAGGAGAGCACAGGGAGGGTCTGGCTGGTGACTGGGGGACGTGGAGGAGGACCTTGAGCTTAGTAGGTGGTGAAAAGGGTGAGGGGTCTGGGGTTGGGCAGCTAGAGGGGGACACAGGTCAGGCGCTGAGGAAATGATTTAGGACACATCTATAGATTGGAGCTCATTCCAAGATCACCCAGGGACAGTGTGTTCATGAGGTGCTGACCGTCCCCTTCTCTGTCATTGCAGGAGCTGGCTGCGTCAGACCGTGCCCGGCGGCAGGCTCAGCAGGATCGGGATGAGATGGCAGACGAGGTGGCCAATGGTAACCTTAGCAAGTAAGTGGCCTTTGGTGATGTGGGTCGAAGCACCCTCCTCAGGCCTCCTCCTCCTCTCACCTCTACCCCTTCCTATTCTCCCTAGGGCAGCCATTCTGGAGGAGAAGCGTCAGCTGGAGGGGCGCCTTGGGCAGTTGGAAGAAGAGCTGGAGGAAGAGCAGAGCAATGCAGAGCTGCTCAATGACCGCTACCGCAAGCTGCTCCTGCAGGTGAGCATGGCTTGGCCGCTCCAGCCAGCCCAGGTCAAACTGCTGAAGTTCTTCAACAAATAAATCGTAGGCCTGGCACAGTGGCTCACCCCATAATCCTAGTACTCTTGGAGGCCAAGGCGGGTGGATTGCTTCAGCTCACGAGTTCGAGACCAGCCTGAGCAAAAAGCAAGACCCCATTTCTACTAAAAATAGAAAAACTGAGGCAAGAGGATCATTTGAGCCCAAGAGTTGGAGGTTGCTGTGAGCTATGATGTCATGGCACTCTACCAAGGCAACAGCTTGAGACTCTATCTAAAAAAAAAAAAAAAAAGAATCACTTAAACCCAAGAGTTTGAGGTTGCTGTGAGCTGTGACACCACAGCGCACTACTGAGAGTGACACAAGGTCAAAACCCAGGGCTGGCAGTGCTGTTGGGTGATAAGTCAATGACTAAAAATGCAAGCTAGTATTTGTTGAGTATTTAGTAGTATCAGGCTCCATGCTATGCACGTAACAGTCATAAGCTCACTTAATTCTGGAAGGTGCTTGGATTTTCCCATCATTTTCCCTCTGAGACTGTACCATGACATCCTTCCTTCACTACCTGCTAAAGGTGGAATCACTGACCACAGAGTTGTCTGCTGAGCGCAGTTTCTCAGCTAAAGCAGAAAGTGGGCGGCAGCAGCTGGAACGGCAGGTCCAGGAGCTACGGGGACGCCTGGGTGAGGAGGATGCAGGGGCCCGGGCCCGCCAGAAGATGATCATTGCTGCCCTTGAGTCTAAGTTGGCCCAGGCGGAGGAGCAGCTGGAGCAAGAGAGCAGGTAGGTGGAAGTAGAGGCCATGGGTGAAAGGAGTCCCCCACATTCTGGTCCATGGGTGGAAAGAGAGCTGTGTTATAAGCACACAGCTTAGAAACACCCAAAAGTTATCATAATATTAACGATTCTGATTCCTTATATTACTTAGTATGCTTTGGGCTATAAATAACTGCAGACCTACAAGGAGTATAAGTTACATAATAATGTAGCAGTTAGCTATAGCTGTGTAACAAACCATCCTAAAACTTAGTAGCTTAAAACAACAGCCATTTAGTATTGCTCATGAGTCTTTGGCTACTAGTGCATTCTGCTGATCTGGGCTTGGAGCTGAGAACAGATGGGCTTCATTTATGCATCTTTGCTTATCTCTTCTCCAGGTGACCTTTCATCCTCCAGTAGGCTAGCACAGGACTGTTCATAAGGCACAGTCAAGGTTCCAAGAGCAAGGGAAGGTACTAAAGACTTCTTGAGGCTCAGCACCCGTAGCATAGTGGTTATAGCGCTGGCCACATACAATGAGGCTGGCAGGTTCGAACCCAGCCCAGGCCTGCTAAAAAACAATGATGACTGCAACAACCACAAAAAATAGCCAGGTGTTGTAGTGGGTGCCTGTAGTCCCAGCTACTTGGGAGGCTGAGGCAAGAGAATCACTAGAGCCCAAGAGTTGGAGGTTGCTGTGAGCTTGATACCATGGCACTCTACCAGGGTAACATCATGAGACTCTGTCTCAGAAAAAATAAAATAAAAACATCTTGAGGTCTACATTTGGAGCTGGAACTTTGTAACTTCTGTTGCATCCTGTTAATCAAAGCAAGTCATATACATAGCTCAAGTTTAAGGGACTGGAGAAATGGATATCACTGCTTTATGGAAGCAGCCACAAAGTGTGTAGCTACAGAAAGAAATGTGAATTGAGACAGTTTTTTCGATGAATCTATCACAAATAATAATGTCTTTTTCTCACATAAGAATTCTGGAGCCAGGCAACCAAAAGATGACAGGGCTCTAGGTCAGCTCCTGTGTGGTTCTCTTGGTCTTTCCCTCATGGTTACAAAATGTCTGCACTTGCACCAAGCACCACACACATACACATCTGTGTTCAGAGCAAAGAAGTAGCAATAGTATGACACTGAAAGAGTTGCCATCTCCATTTGCTGGAACAACTAGAAACACTCGCATAACATTGCCAGTTGAGAGCCACTATGCTAATTAAACTAATGGAATATTTATTGCTAAGCCTAATACATGTGGCTTTTCTAATATAACAGATTTTCTTGTTGTTCAATACTATTCCGCAACAATAATTACAACAATACTAATATTTCTCTCCCGTATTGAGGTCTTACTATGTATCAGATGCTGGACTACCTGTGTTTACCTGTGTAATAATCCTTGTAAGAGAAGGAACATTGCTATTGCTATTTTGTATATAAGAAAACTGAGGCTCAGTGCCTGTGGCTCAAGTGGCTAACGTGCCAGCCACATACACCTGAGCTGGCGGGTTTGAATCCAGCCTGGGCCTGCCAAACACCAATGATGGCTGCAACCAAAAAATAGTCAGGCGTTGTGGCGGGCACCTATGGTCCCAACTACTTGAGGGGCTGAGGCAGGAGAATCGCTTGAGCCCAGGAGTTGGAGGTTGCTGTGAGCTGTCATGCCACGGCACTCTACCCAGGGGGACAGCTTGAGGCTCTGTCTCAAAAAAAAAAAAAAAAAAGAGAAAACTGAGGCAGAAATGGGCTATAAATCTAGGGTAGCTGACTCACAATTCAGTATTTCTACCGTCATCCAATTAGAGAGAGTGTTGTTATATACCAAACATGTATCAGGCTCCCTTTTGCATTTGTTCATTCATTTAATAAACATGTGTTAAGAGTATACTGTTTACTCTCCCATGCTCTGGGCACTGGACAAATGATGAAGAATGAGACATTTTTAGTCCTTGCCCCCATGCATGGCATGGTCTGGTGAGTTTCCCCATCTGAGCTAGACTTGGGAGTTACTTTCGTCACTGAGTCTCCACCCATCCCTCCTTTCAGACCCAGGTCTGTCCCTTCACTACACAAGGAGAAAGACTCGTGAGCTGTATGTGAGTGAACTGGGGCGTGGGGGAACATAGATGAAGGAGAAGCTGGATTAGTTTGAGATGGGGTGATTTGGGGAGGGTTTCTAAAGGAGTAAGCACTTGAAAAGGGCCTGACAAAAATGAGATTTCCAGGGCACGGAATCCCAAGCCTCAGGGGAGAGTTTGGGAGGCATCAAGGAATTTGGAAGAACGTGGTTGGTTCTGGGATTCTGAGACCCAGGATCAGGGAGGCAAGAAAGGTAGACAAGGCTTGGACCACACAGCCTTAAATGCTGGGCTGAAGAACTCTGCCCTGGGGGCAAGGGAGCTATGAGAGGGCTGTGAGCTTGGTATAGAAAGACCCTTCTGGGGCCAAGTTGAGAATATACTAGAAGAGAGAGACAAGAAAGCTGAGAAGTCTGGAAGGAGTCAAGAATGAGGGTCCCAGCGAGAAAGATGAGCTAAGGCTGGGACTTGAGGATGGGCAGGAGGGGATAGGGAAGAGAAATCAGGGGGCAGAAGGGATGGCGCTAAGAACAGATGGGCAATGGGAGGTGAAGGGGTAATAAGGTAGTGTTTGTGGTTAAGGCCTGGTGACTGGGGGAATATTGGGCATTTGTGGGGAAGGTGCTGACTTCATTGTGAAACATGGTGAAGGTGAGAGACCTTGGGCAGACAGAAGGAAACAACCCTGGGGCTTACAGGAGAAAAGGTTCTCAGTTTGAATGGGCCCTAGGACTCATAGGAAATGTGGTCTCAGGCCTTCCAGAAGCTAATGGATACTCAGGTCTGAGTTACTCCACCCCCTGCTCCATTATACAGATTAGGAAACAGGTTCAGAGGAGGTAAGTCACCTTGGGAGCAAGAATGGCCAGATGGCCCATTTCTAAAGGAGTCTCTCTCTCACCTGTATGCCTTTCCACTGCTTGGTGCCTTCTCACTTCCCTCCAGCCCTGTGTCTACCTCTCAGCACATCTGAAGCTGCCTTCCCCAGCTGTGGCTAGCAAGTACCACCCACTGTTAGGGGGCCCATCACATGAACTTCACCCTGGGTGTGATGGTCCAAACAGAAGAGGGCAGGTATAGAGGGAAAAAGAATTTTCCCTCCCCCTCTGAAGGTTTGAGTCTGCTGAAATAAACTGACAAGAAATAGATTTATAAAAGGCATCCAGATTTATTTATGTGTGTAAACACAGGTCCTTATAAAATATGAAGCTCAAAGAAAGGCCACATGGTTGATGCTTAAATGCCCCCTTCATAGGGGACAGAGAAATGGAGAATGTAGGCAATTGTGAGGAACAGTAACAAATTTCAGGGGAAATGAATAGGCCCAAAGAGCAGACAGTAGTTTGTAAATGATTCTTTTTAGAAACTGAATGGGACCAAATGCTGTATTTTGCCATGTATAGTGCATGCCCATGTATAATGCATGCTCACATTTTTAGCCCAAACTTTCAGGAAAATGTCCCTTGAGAAAATGGCTGGCTCTGAGCTGGAAGAGACACATCTGGGGAGGGCTAAAGCTCCCCAGGTAAATGTGCAGATCACATTGCTCTCCTGTAGCTGCCCACTC
>NW_003852606.1:440911-474453 GCF_000181295.1 Otolemur garnettii | reverse complement strand
TTGGAAGCCCTTCCCTTCCCTGCCATATCAGGGGCCACAGCCAAGATGGCCACATGTGTCTGGCAGGGCAGGAGCTTCTGAGGCTGCTCAGCCCACCAGCTGCCAGGTGGGTCCCTGAGGCCTGCACAGGACTCCCAGTTCCCTCTGTGCTGCTAGGCTTCGGCCCTCACCCTACATGGCTATCGTGCACCTCGCCAGCCTCCCTAGCCCCACCGCTGCTTCCTCCCTTGATCATGGCACTTGGCAGAGGCTGCTCTAACCCACTCTCATCAGATCCCTGATCTTTCCAGACTAGAATTCCATGTGCCCAGCAAGCCCAGGTGGGAGGGTACAGCAGCCTCGGGAGGCCCACTGGGCTCCCCAACTCCCGAGCTGTACTACCCAATGTATACTACACATCCTTATTTTTCTTCAAAAATGTGCATTATACACAGAAAATACAGTATGTGTTTATTATAAATCACAGTATCCCAGGAGACATTTTAAGGAACTCAGGTATCACAGTAGAAGGCAGGGACATAGATGCCCTGGAAAAGGGAGCCTGAGTGGCAGGATCTGGCTGAATAAACTGTGGGACTCAGTTGACAGGAAAGAGGGAAAAAGCCAGTCCAAGAACAGGATGACAGCCGCGGGAAAAGGTTATGGGGACAGAACCCCAGGTTGAATGCCTCAACTGAGACTCTTCCTCCACCTTGTCTTCAGAGAGCGTATCCTCTCTGGCAAACTGGTGCGCAGAGCTGAGAAGCGGCTTAAAGAGGTGGTACTCCAGGTGGAAGAGGAGCGGAGGGTGGCTGACCAGCTCCGGGACCAGGTAAGCAGCTGACATCATTAAGGAGCAGTGAGAAATGTGACCACAGGCTGAGAAATAGCACCGTCCATCTCTGGAGGCAGTGAGTGCCCATTGCAAGAAGCAACCTGCTAGTCCAGGACTGCAGCTGAGTGTAGATACCATCCTGGGGGTTAGCACATCAGCAGAGGGTAGAATCAGTTACTGCAGTCTATAAATTCTGGCTTCTAGGAAGGGCCCTGGTAGGGACCCCTTCCAAGATGAGAGAAAACGTTAAACACTACCCCAAAGCCAGACCAGGACTAAATAACAATAGATAATGTTAACATTAATAATAACATTTGGGGGCTTAGCGCCTGTAGCACAGTGGTTACGCATCAGCCACATACACCGAAGGTGGCGGGTTCAAACCTGGCCTGGGCCAGCTAACCAGCTACAACAAAAAAATAGCCAGGCGTTGTGGTGAGTGCCTATAATCCCAGCTACTTGGGATGCTGAGGCAAGAGAATTGCTTAAGCCCAAGAGTTTGAGGTTGCTGTGAGATGTGACGCCATAGCACTCTACTGAGGGCGACATAATGAGACTCTGTCTCAAAATAATAATAATAATATCATTCAGGGTAAAGTTTACATGTAGTACATATCAGAACCCTATGAGGGCCCGCAGTGGCTCATGCCTATAATCCTAGCACTCTGGGAGGCCAAGGCAGGTCGATTGCCTGAGCTTACAGGTTTAAGACCAGCCTGAGCTAGAGCAAGACCTCGTCTCTAAAAATAGCTGAGCACTGTGGTAGGCACCTATAGTCCCAGCTACTTGGAAGGCTGAGGCAAGAGAATTGCTTAAGCCAAAGAATTTGAGATTGCTGTGAGCTGTAACGCCACGGAACTCTACCAAAGATGACAAAGTGAGACTCTGTCTCAAATTTAAAAAATAATAATAATAACCCTATGAGGTATAAGTACTCTTATTTCCCCTCTTATTCAGGTGAAGTAACTTCCTCAAAGTTATTTAGGTGGTAAGAGGTGGGGTCAGGGTTCAAACCTCAGTCTGTGCTCTTAATTATTTATCGAGCAGTTATTGTGTTACAGGCAACTGCTTTTTAAAGATACACACTTGTATGTTTTCACAGGTGAGGACTCTGAAACTTTAGGAGGAGATATAATTTGCATCAAAGTTATGGAGTTTGTAGGTAGAGATAGCCTGAATCAAATTCCAGGTTTCTCTGGCTAGACAGAGTTCCTGTGCCCTTAAAAGCTCAGCCATGCTCTATTTATCATTCATTCCACAATTATTGAGCGTGCCAGCAACTATGGTAGGTATTAGGTACATGGATGTGATGAGATTGAGGAGGTTCCTTCCAACATGAAGCTCATATTTTCAGCATAGGAAAAGTCATAGTAAACCCACAAATGATGATAATTATAGATTGTGACAGGGCTATGAAGAAGGAAAAAATGATAAGAGAGACACAGGATTATGGAATCTATCTTCTTTAGATTGGGAGGTCAGAAAGACCTCTTTGAGGAGGTGACAGTTGAAATGAGACCTCAGGTGACACCTGTGGCTCAGTGAGTAGGGCACCAGCCCCATACACCAAGGGTGGCGGGTTCAAACCCAGCCCTGGCCAAACTGCAACAACAACAACAAAAAATAGCCAGGCATTGTGGCGGGCGCCTGTTGTCCCAACTGCTTGGGAGGCTGAGGCAAGAGAATCACCTAAGCCCAAGAGCTAGAGGTTGCTGTGAGCTGTGATGCCACTGCACTCTACCAACAGTGACAAAGTGAGACTCTGTCTCTTAAAAAAAAGTATAGATTAGTGAATTGAAACCTGAGTTTGGATTGAAGAGAAGCCGGGCAAAGGGAGTAGTGAGTGCAAAGGCCTTAAGTATGGATATCATCTTGGTGAGTTCAAATGAAAAATCAGACCAGTATGGCTGAATAGAAGAATGGTGTAATAATAAATGAGGTCTGGTCTTCCCTCTTCCCCCCTAGAGAACTAGACGGCAGGATCTGGGGAGGATCTTAGTGAAGTTCGTCTGGATAGTGGGCTTATGTGAAAAATAAGATAAGTGGATAAGAGTAAGATCCTGCAGGGCCTGGAATGCCAGGCTGAGGGGCTGGAACCTTGTCCCAGGGGTACTTGGAGCCATGAGAGAGTTGTGAGCAGGAAGGGACAAGGTCAACTCTAGGTATAGAAAGACCCCTCTGAGAGCACCTGAGGAATGGGCTGCAAAGGAGATTCTGAAGGCCAGGGTGGAGGCTGGTGTGAGGGTCTTAGGAGAAAAGTACAAGGCCTAAACTGAGAGCAGGTGACAAGTCAGAGAGAGTCAGGGGGCAGGCAGGATGGTGCTGAGGATTAGTGGGCTATCGGGGAAGGGTGTGGTGAGAGCAGTACCTGGAGATATGACCCAGTCCCCCTGCTCCCACCAAGATGGAGAAGGGAAACCTTCGGGTGAAACAGCTGAAGCGGCAGCTGGAGGAGGCTGAGGAGGAGGCATCCCGGGCTCAGGCCGGCCGCCGGAGGCTGCAGCGTGAGCTAGAGGATGTCACAGAGTCTGCTGAGTCAATGAATCGTGAGGTGACCACGCTGAGGAACCGGCTTCGGTACGACTGCCCCACACATATGCCTGATGGCGGGGGAGGGGGGGGCAATACCTTCATTCCATAAACCCCAGGAATGCACGGCCAAGGCCTTGTCAGGGGCAGCAAGAGGAGTAAATGGGTCCATGGGTATGTGGGGGCATGGGAACAGATGTGTTTGGGAATAGCCAGATTCAGGTAACTTCCCTTCTCACCCCTATTTCTCTCTCTTGGTCTCATCTCTGTGCCCTTCCTTTTTCTCATTTTGTACTTCCATCTTTCTATCCATTCCCCATCTCTCTCTGTGCCTTTGTCTCTCTGCTCCCCCAATCTTTCTCCCCCATCTCTGTCCCCCCAAATCTTCATCCCTCCCATTCCCCCATCTTTCTGTCCCTCAATCTCTCTGGCCCCTCTGCATCTCTCTGTCTTCCTTCCATTTTGTTCTCTCTCTTTCTCCATATATTTCTCCCACCATCTCTCTCTCTCCCCATCCCCCACCACTTCATTTCTGTGTCCTGTTCTCTGATTCTCACAGACGCGGCCCTCTTACCTTCACCACCCGCACGGTGCGGCAGGTCTTCCGACTAGAGGAGGGCGTGGCATCCGACGAGGAGGCCGAGGAGGCAGAGCCTGGGTCTGGGCCACCAGCCCTGGAACCAGAGGGGTCCCCACCAGCCCAGCCCCAGTGACCCCACCCTACCCCTAGATACACTAACAGACTGGGCCCAGGTCCCTTCCTCCCAGCCCCCTTGGGCACCTGTCCCAGGAACCCCCCTCTGACTTCTTGCACTTTGGAAATGGTGCCACCCTCTGGCACTTTAGCATTTATCAACCCCACCCTGGGCCCCCTGAGACCTCCCATCAACCAGTGACCCCTAAACACAGAGGAGTGAGCTCTCTGGCTTGTGAGGAAATTGGGTATAGCTGACAAGTCGGCTCTCCATCTTCAGTTATTAATGATATATATATATATATATATATATATATATATATATGGAGCAAAACAAGCTCCCATTTTCTCTGCTTCTCCCTCCCACCCCCACCACTTGGTCTTTCTCCTTAGATCTCTCTTTTTCTGCATCTTTCTCTCTAGGATTCTCTTACTCTCTCCTGCATCTCCATGTAGACACTCCTTCCCCCATTTCTGCTCCTACCCCTAGAACCTCTGAGTGAAGCCTCCACCAGTCTTGAACCCTTGCAAGGGGCAGGACGAGGGGACCCCTCTCACTTCCCTCCTGCCCCATGCTTGACCCTCCCCTCCCTTCTGGTTGCTCTCATGTGATCATGGTTTGGAGTTTCACTGGAGGACTAGAGGAATCTCTCTTATCCTCCCAGCCATCAGGCTCTGGCAGAAATAAACTCCAGCCCCCAACTGGACCTTTCACAGTGGCTGTGTGTGTTCCTGCAAGGGGTCTCTGGTGGGGAGGGCTACTGAGGAGGGATGGCCATGGGCTTCTTCAGCTTGCTGGGGTAGCAGGTGGGTAGTTGCTGGTTCTAAGCATAGCTGTGCCAGCGTATGGGGGACCTCCTAGGAACTGGTACTTAAGGGGAAATAAGTCATTTCTCCTCACCCCCAATATACTATAATGGAGATATTCCCACCATTATACAAATGAGGAAATTGAGTCTCAGAGTAGTGTTGTCCCTGACTCCCAAGACCCCCAATAAGTCAGTGCCAGAGGGGTGCTGCACTCCAGCCAATTCTCAAGTCTTTGCAAAAACAGCAGTGACCAGTGACCATATGTGCTGGGTGCTATGCTGAGCACATTTGTCTCATCCTTAGGCACCATCTTACAGGTAGGGATTTCACTGCTCTCCAGCACCTAGAATAGTGCCCAGCACTCAGGAAATATTTGATGAATGAATAAATGACACCCCTCCAACCCTTTTAAAATGGTAGGAACAGGTCCAGACAGGCTAATCAACTTCTCCAAGACATATAACTACCAAGTAGAAGACACAGGGTTTGTTTGAACCCAGGAGTCAGGCTTCACAGTCAGCAATATGGAACATAGGATCCTCAGCCCCTGAGCCCACAGTGGGACCAGGGGCCAGCACTCTTCTGGGAACTAGCCACTCCCAGCTAGGGCCTCTGCGCTTCTCAAACTCATTCTCCCAGACTTTTCAGTTAGAGGTGTTGATCCCCGCTTTACCTATCATGGAGACTGAGGCAGACACTTTCTCCAAATACAGTGTGTGCTGGTGATCAAGAGACCGGACTCTGGACCACCAAAGTCCACACCCTTGTTACTTCTCTATAGCCCTATTCATGAAGTCCCAGTTCCTCTGTACCTCCACCCAATCAAAAGACCTTCCCAACAAACAGGAGGCAACTTTTAAATGAAAAGGAAACTTTTATTTTGGTAGAGTGAGAGGGTGGGTGGGAAGGGGGCATGACACTTTTTCTTTGGGGGGGGTGACATGCGGCAGCTTCTGCATTGGGCGGTTCATGCACCCAGGGTGGGCATAGGGGAGGCTTGGGGGAGAGGCCTGCCGACCCCTCCCTCCCTTCCCTGCGGGTGGGCTGAGAAGACCCGCCTTTAGCACCAGAGTTGGACGATTTGCAGACCTCCCCTCCCCACACTGACTCCGGACCCCGCCCCCATCCCTGAGAGCGCCCCCTCGTCACTGACAGGCCTGGCCCGCCCCGCCCACGTTTGAGTGAGAGAAACTTATTGCTGTGTGTGTGTGTTGGGGAGGGTGAGCCGCTGAGCTCAGGAAGACCCCCTGCCATTCATTCCTCCCCAATCGTCCCGACCCCTGCCCGGTGTCCGTGCGTTCCCGGAGCGCAGGAGGGGTGCGACATGCGTGTGGGGGGCGCGTCATGCAGCGCATGCGTATAGGTGCAGGCACCCTGGCGGCCGGGGGGAAAAGGGAGAGCCGGACTTGAAAATAGTCCCTTTAGCTTGCTCTCTCTCCCTCCCCGAATCCCACACTGTTGACTTGGGGGAGGAGGGAAAGGGACAAGAATTATGTTTGTAGACGTTTATGATGATTGTGGTTATTTTTAAAAGCTGAACTAAAAAGCTGGGTACGTGTGGCGGATTGGCGAGCAGGTGGGAGACATTGGGAAGAGGTCAGTACCCTTTGGAAAAGACCCTCACCCCCTTTCCCCGCCCCATTCGGCTTTCACTAGGGTCAGGGGAAACTGGGGGCTTTTTTAAGAAGTTGAACCCTTTGGCAATATAATCAGTCCCCACCCCCATACCCTGGTGTCAGGAGCCCCTAGCCCTTTGCCCCGCCCCCACCAGAACCTGCCCCACCCCCTCGCCCCTGGTTCACCAGGGCTTAGGGTCCGAGGGAAGGATGGGGGGACTCAAAATGCCCCTTGCATAGGAATCATTGCATCAAGAATCGCGCTCAGTGACGTCCCCGACCACCCTCGGGTGGAGTAGGGGATTCCTGAGGCCGTAGGAGCAGAGGGAGGAAGGTTGCTAATTCCGTGGGCCCCCGGCTCCAAAACGGGGGGTCCACTAAGGATTCTGGGACCAGTGTGGTCCCTGGGCTTGGGGGAGGTAGCGCATCCTTGAGCCAGGATGGGATGTGAGAAATGATTTTCCACCCGCGAGCGTGGTGGGGCAAGGAATGCCAGGGAAGGGAAGGCTGGGATGACAGCGGGGTTGTGTGTGTCGCTGTTTCCAAAGCTTCAGATAATTCCAGCGTTTCTCCATACGGGCACATTTGTGGACTACTTTAAATGGAAACACTTAACCTAAATAAACGGTGTCCTGGCCGAGCAGCAATACCGGGACTTACAGGCTTATTGTGCAAAATTTGCACATTAAAGACAAAACTTTGAAAACAAGTGTTTGTCCAAAATCACACCACCAGGGGTGTATGGGAGTATGACCCCCTGGGAAACTGGTGTCGTGACGAGGGTACCTTTGGGGCACCATCTTAAGGAGAGGGCTTTGTGGGAGGAAGGGCTAGGCGTGAGAAAGGGGGTGCCTGGTTCCCTGGAATTGCAGTCAAGTTGAACCTATCCTGAAAGCTCTAGCTTCAGGGGAACCTCAGGCAGGTGAGTCTGATATTAGAAATTTGGGGGCGCCTGGGGGAGCAGGCCTGAGGGTTTGCGGTGTCCAGGAAATGTCAAGAGTTGTGGGAAGGATTTGGAGCATCCCAAAGGCTGAAATTGAGTTGAAAAGCTGGGTGAGGTCTTGGAGGTCTGAGAAGTGCTGGGATGCAGTCCAGGGAATTTGGTGGAGGTATTTGGAAGGGGGCGGGTAGCATCTGTGAACAGAAGTTAAATCCCAGAAGTGTGTGGGGATTTGGGGGTGTGTGGGGTGCCAGGGTCAGTCTCAGGAATTCCAGGTGCAGGTCTCATGTCCTGGGAATGGAGGGGGGTAGGCAGATTTTGTGTGCTAGGGCCAAATCATCCCAGGAAATCTGAGGTGGAAGGTCTGAGTCCATGCAGCAAGAATAGAGGCAGCAGATCCCTGGGGGAGGGGGAGGATAAGGGGGTGAAATTCACCAGAGGGATCCCCCTACAGGCTGAGGGAGCAGGTCTGCAGCCCACCCTGACGCCTCATCCCACCTTCTGATCTCAGCTCTGCTTGGACAACTGTTCCTCCTTCCCCTACATTATTTCAAGTATTTTGTTTTTCCTCCCCACAGTGGGTTGGCTGTCTTCTTGGGGCGAAGCAGAGGAGGCCAGAAGACCCTCCAGTGGCTTAAAGGCCATCCCCCTCCCAGAGTGCCCCTTTCCTCAAACTCGAGCATGCAGCCCCTGGCGGCTTATTGCTGAGGTGGAGTTGGAATAGGGAGTCCAGGGTAGGAGACATGCAGAGGTTGGGGAAGGTGCTCCCAAGATGTAATTGGCATAATTTGGACTTATTTACACGAGTTGATGGGAGGGGGGTGTCCTATGGCTCATGGAGACCTGAGAAGGCTTTTTTTATGGGGAGGAGGGGAGATTTAGGGGGGACGGCTTTGGCCCCTCCTCCTCCATCCTGGGGGCCCAAGTGGGGGTCTAGGGGCCCGGGGGTGTCTGCTGGCGTCGTCATCTCGGTTGCATATTAATGACTTTTTGATTTTTTTTTTTTTAAAAACCCGTTCCCCCACCCTCCCACCCCCAACTCCTTTGACCTTCTTCCCGGTCACCCCCGAGACCCCCCACAGGGGGGAAGGGAGCGCTAGAGGATGGAGGGCAGGGTTGGAGGCGCGCGGCGGGCGGCCCGGGGAGAGCCAGGGGGGGTAGCAAGGGGCGCGAGGCGCAGGGACACCCCGCTCAGGCCCGCGATGCTGCTCAGACTGCGGGATTTCTCGTAACCTGGGGGGGGGGGGAATGAGGCAGAAACACCGGGAAATAGGGGACGGGTCGACAGAGACCCACCCCCAAGACAGGGAGAAAAGACAGAGAGAAAGAGATGGAAGGAGAGGGTAAGAGATACCCAGAGAGAGAAGATAAGAGACAGGGAGATAAAGACAAGAGACAGACACGGAGACACAAAAAGATGGATGGCAAGAGACAGAGATGGACAGAGGCGGACCAAGGAGATGGAGAGAGAAAGCGAACAAATCGGAGAGTCAGTCAGCATCAACGAGAAAGGTAGAAACATTGGGGAGGGGGGAGAGACTCAGGATTAGGAGGCGGGGTGGCGCCCACCGAGCCTCCCCGCCCCTCCCCCACCGCGGCCCGCCCAGTTCCTTCACCTCCCCGGTTGGTCCCCTCATCTGAGGCGAAAAGGTGGGGGCAGCAAGGCGGGATGGTGGGCGGCAGGGCATAGGGGAGGGCTAGGTGGAATGCATGTAGGAGAGCAGCCGCTGGAGGAGGCTCAGAGGGAACCGGGTGGGGCCCGGAGGTCTGGGGTGCTAACCTAGCTGTAGGGGGAAGAGAGATGGCAGGGGAGCATCTGTGAGGGAGCTGAATGGAGCAAAAGCAGGCAGTGCTCTAGGGGAGTCAGAGAACTCCAAGAGCGGGGGAGACGGGCGGTCATCCAGAGGGTTCTGAGTGAGGTGGAGGGGGGATCTTGAAAGGGTCCGGGAAGTCGCTGAGTTTCTGATGCCTGAGGGGAAGTTTCCAACAGAGCCTCCCTAGCTGATGGGATCTGGGATCCGGGAGCTGTCTGCGCGTGCCAGCCTCTCGGGGGAGCTCTGGGGCTTTTTTAGGCAATGGTAAGGGGGATGTCTGGACACCGGTGTCTTGACTGCAGGAGTGAGGGCTGGGGCGGGGAGAGGGGGTTTGAATTCCAGTATCTTGGGGACACCCCCTCCCACCCATTCCCAATTGCTAACCTGGGGGGAAGGGGCAGGGGGGGACCGAGGGTCTCGCGAGGTCTCAGGCGGTGACAAGAGCTGGAGACAGAAATACACAGAGTCACGGCGCATGGGAGGCGGATGGGGGGAACCCCCCAACACAGCCTCACTGTTGGGGGGACGGAGAAACGCCGGGATCTCTTCCTCCTCTTTGGTGTTTTCCGGGGGAGGGGAGCAGTGAAATGGGGCAGCCGAAACATCAAATATGGAAGGAGCTTCCGGGGTGGCTAGGGGAGAGGCTGGGGAAGGGGAGAGAGAACGAAGGATGGGAGGAGCGCACAGGCTGGGGAGGAAATGGTAACAGACAGGTTAGGTTTAAGTGGCCGGAAAGGGACGGTGTAGGAGAGAGGAGCAGGGGTAGGAGGCAGGCTGGGAGAGGGAGGGTCTTGGGAGGAGGACCTTGGGGATACAGTTGGGGAGGAAAGGTCTTGGTAGAAGAAAGTCTTGGGAGAAGTGGGGGGCAATAAAGGAAAGAGGGTCTTGGGGGAGGGAGAGCCTGGTGGTGTGGGCAGAAGGATATCGAGGAAGAATGTCTTGGGGGAGGGGAAAAACCCGGCATCCAGGGCAGATTCTGTCAGCCCCATCAGCTCCAGCCATGATTTGAGTTCAATGAATGGATTTTGGCATCTTAGGCATGAGAAGCAGGGACCTCTCCCACCCTGCCACCCCCATCCCCAATCTTCCCTCACCCAAATTCCCAGATCTTCCCCCACCCCCTCCCCATAATTCCATGGGGGCCCTCCAGACCTGGGGATAAGGAACAAAGGGTGGTGAAGAACTGGGTGCAAGCCAGAGGACGGGTTAGATGGGAGCAGGGAGGGGGTGGGTATGAGATGAAAATGGATGATAAAGGAGGGGCTGCAAAAAGGAGAAGTGAAGGGACTGAACAAGAGGAGCCAAATGGTCCCCTCTGGACTAGGAGCCTCCAAGCCTGGTTCTTGCCCCATCTGCTCTGTGGCCTGGGGTGATTAGTCATGGCCCTCCCTGAACTTGTGAAATATGAGGGTTTAGCCAAGATCATCCTGGAGCACCCCAAGTTTCCCATGACATCTCCTTAGCCTGTGGGCAGAGATTTTTTAGCATGTGTCTATTTCTAAGGAAGAGTTAGCAGGTTTGCTGAATGAATTAGTGATGCATCAAATACCTTCAAGTGGCCCCCATCACATCTAAAATAAAATCTAGGTGCCCAGAGTTCAGGGAGTGGGGCACTGGCCACATACACCGAAAGTGGCAGGTTCAAGCCCAACCCGGACATGCTAAACAATGACAACTGCAACCAAAAAGTAGCCGGGCGGTGTGGTGGGCACCTGTAGCCCCAGCTACTCAGGAAGCTGAGGCGGAGAATCGCTTAAACCCAAGAGTTTGAGGTTGCTGTTAAATGTGATGCCACAGCACTCTACCAAGGGCGACATAGTGAGACTCTGTCTCAAAAAAAAAAAAAAAAAAAAGATAAAATCTAGGCCCTAGGCCTGGGAGGGCCAGTGGCTCCTGTAATCCCAGCACTCTGGGAGGCCAAGGCAGGAAGATCACTTGAGACCAGCCTGAGGAAGAGTGAGACCCCACTAAAAATAGAAAAATTAGCTTGGCATGTGGCAGGTGCCTGTAGTCTCAGCTACTCAGGAGACTGAAGAAAGAGATCACTTCAACCCAGGGGTTTGAGGTTGCTGTGAGCTGTGACACCACACCACACTACTCAAGAGTGACTCAGACTGTGTCTCAAAAACTTAAAAATAAATAAATAAAATCTAGTCTCCTTATCATGGCCAAAAAAAACCCATCATGGTCTTTTTCCTCAGACTCCTGCACCCCTCTCCCCTTGGCCACTTGACTCCAGCCACACTGCCCTCCTTGCTGTTCATTTAACAAACCAAACTCATTCCACTCCAACACCTCAGGGCCTATGGCACTTAATGTTCCTTCTGCCTGGCTGGCCTTTTTCATCCTTCAGATTTCATGTTACCTCCTCAAAGAAATCTTTCAGACCACCTTAACTTAAATGACTAGAGTAATTATCTTGTTCTTTCCTCTTTTTCTCAATCATTTATTTTCTGTTCCCTCCAATCAAAGGTTAGCAAACTTCCTGTAAGAGCCAGCTAGTAAGTCTTTTTGGCAAAGGAGGTTATACATTCACTCTGCTGTTGTAGCCTAACATTGGCTATGTTTCAATAAAGATTTATTTAGGCTCATCGCCTGTAGCACAGTGGTTATGGTGCCAGCACATATACTGAGGCTGGTGGGTTTGAACCTGGCCAGGGCCAGCTAAACAACAATGACAACTGCAACAAAAAATAGCCAGGCATTGTGGCAGGTACCTGTAGTCCCAGCTACTTAGGAGGCTGAGGCAAGAGAATCACTTAAACCCAAGAGTTTAAAGTTGCTGTGAGCCATGATACCACAGCAGTCTACTAAGGGCAACATAGTGAGACTCTGTCTCTAAATAAATAAATAAATAAAGCTTTATTTGCCAAAGCAGATGGCAGCGAGATTTGTGCCTGGTGCTCTGTATAGTTAGTTTGACAACTTCCACTTTAGACTATACACTGCTGTCTGTGGCCACACAGCCCTAAACTGCCGATCTCAGATGCTATGCAAGGTTGGTCCTGGCTAGTACTTGGATGGGAGATTGTAAACAGTGACAGCAGATTCTTGCTTTGTTCACTCCCAAATCTCCAGTGCCTAGAACTTAGTTGCTGAATGACATGAATGAAAGGGGCTAGGGACTGGCCAGGGTTATTAAAAGGACTAAAACATGTGCTAAATAAAATACTTAGCCTGTGGTAAGTGGTTCACATGTTTGCTGGAGGATTCATCTACTAAACAGTTCTTCCTGTCATCAGTCCCCAGTCTGTCCCCACCAATCTCTGGCCTCCTCCATCCCTTTTTCTTCATCTCTGTAGCCCTGGCTTCTCTTTCGGTGCTATCCCAATGCAGCCCCAGAGCTGCCCCTGGACAAGGTCCCACCCCCAGCCTGGCCCCTGTTTCTCTGCTACATCTCCACCTCCTAATCCCTCTCTCTCTAGGACACGGGTTCCAAGGATTTCCTGTGTGATTCCTTCTAGTTACTATCTAACGGGATCACATGTCCTCCTGCTCTCTCCAAGAGGGCCCCTCTCCCACCACAAGGAGTTTTGTGGTTCCTCTGACTATGCTTTTTAGCATATATCATCTCACACAGTGACTTTTTTTTTTTTTTTTTTGAGACGGAGCCTCAAGCTGTCCCCCTGGGTAGAGTGCCATGGCATTACAGCTCACAGCAACCTCCAACTCCTGGGCTCAAGCGAGTCTCCTGCCTCCGCCTCCCAAGTAGCTGGGACCACAGGCACCCGCCACAACGCCTGGCCATTTTTTGGTTGCAGCCGTCATTGTTGTTTGGCGGGTCTGGGCTGGGGATTTGAACCCGCCACCTTAGGTGTACGTGGCTGGCGCCTTAGCCGGTTGAGCTATAGGCGCCGAGCCCACACAGTGACTTTTTAGGTCTCTGTCTACCTCCCCATCCAGACTGGAAGCTCCTGGATTTTATTCATGGCTGAGCTCCCCATGCCCAGCACCAGGACATGTGGGTGCTGAGTGCTGGCTGCGTGCAGGAGAGTGGACAGGCAGATAAGCCTTTCTCACCCCATCCTGCACCCAGGTGTGGACCCTGATTGAATAAAAAAATCCAAAGACAGGTGCAGAGAGGGAGATGTTGATGGCAGAGAATGGGGCTCAGTTGTGACAGCAGGGTGGGAGGTCAGGGCCAGGTGTGGGAGGCAGGGCTGGGATTAGTGCTGGGGGTTAGTGGGGGCAGGGCATGTCCTGGGTGGGGTGGTGGTGGGGGTGTCAGTGTCAGGTGCTGGGGTTAAGTGGATGAACTGTTCAGTGAGGGAGCAGGAGTCTTGGTCAGTGGAGGCTGCATGTTCTCAGAGGGGTTAGTCAGGAGGCGGGGGGTGGGGGGACGGGGGGATCAGAGGCTGGGAGCTACTTACCCTGGGGGGAGGGGGTTCATCCACTAGGGGGATATCCAGGCTGCAGCGTTGGCGTTGAGGTCGGGCAAGAAGCTTGGGGGGCCTGGCTTACGCCAGTCTATGGGGGGCAGTGGGGGAGCACCAGTGGCTGGGGGTGGGGGAAGAGGCCAAAGGGTGGGGGAAGGGGGAAATGGAGATGGAATAAAGACAGGTGAAGGGTCAGTGGTAAGGAAACCTGGGGAAGGTGGGATATATTTGGGAGGAAGGCAATTTGGGGCAAGGGAGGAGAGAAGGGAAGTCCAACACCTCCGCCCCATCACCCTCTCCTCGCTCCCCTGGGCTGGGGAGAGAGGGAGAGTCCCAGGGGCCAGTGGACGGCTCTCACCTTTTCGGATGGAGCCATCAGGGGAAGGGGCATAGTCAGTGAGGAGGAAGCAGGCCCGGTCCCGGCTGTAGCGGCCCCTGCTTCCAGGTGTGATGGGGCTCTTGTCCTCTGGAGACATGGCGGGCTGGTCAATGGCTGGGCAGTCCTCGTGGGCAAGTGCAGCTGCTGCTGGATCTCCATTGGGGCGGGGATCTGCATCCCAAAGGTGTCAAGACAGACACAAAGGAGAGAGTGAGGTATGGGGAACTCGTAGTGGGTTGTGAAGGTCTGAGTGGGTGATGGAAGAGATGTTGGACACCAAAGTGGAGATTCAAGCCCAAGGTGTTGGGAAGGGCACAGTTGAGAATGGGGTATAGACAGGGCATGGCTGGGGTGTGCAGAGGGGTGATCATAGGGAGAGGGTATTGTGTGGGGAAAGGTGGGCGGGGGGTGGTGTGCTGCAGTGGTTGGTTGAGGGACAGTGTGAAGTGCTAGGAAGCAGTGGCTGGCCGGGCCTGGTGGGTGTTGGGGGTCTAGAGGAAAGACTGGGGCAGAGAGCTGGAAGCTGGGTGCGGGTAGGTGGCCGAACTGATCTGTGGTGGATTGGTTGGGGCCAATAGGAGGCAGGTTGGGGAGGATGTGGAAAGCTAGGAAGTGGTTGTTTAGGGACAAGTGCTGGGTGCTAGGAAGGGCACTGTGGGGAAGGGCTGGGAAGGTGATAGATTGGGGGGGAGGTAGGGGTCCCCTAGGCTCTGACTCGAGCTATTTTTAATTGGTGTGAAACTGGGTCAGCAGCTGAGGGAGCAAGATGGGGGCCGGGTGGCCCAGCTCCCTTTCTTGACCTACTTAAGGCAGGGAGGTGGGGCCCACCAGCCTCTCCCTCCTCCCGGACACCCAAATCTCTGCCTCTGAGGCAGACTCCCAAGGGAGAGGGACACAGACACACACACACACAGAGGCAATCAACTTCCTTCTCCCCACATCTCTTCCTCTTAGCAACATTCCCATGCATCTCTCCCAGCCCCTCTCAGGCTGCCTTGAGCAAAGCCCATGAGGCTCTGATTTCCAAGTTGCCCCCTGTCATCTTAGCCTCTGAATCTTAGTTTTGAAGTCCATCTTCCCTTCTTGGTCTTGCTGTCATTAAAATATGAACTCTCATCTGCTCTCTGCCTCTCTGGCCCCTCTGAACACCTAGATTGCAGCATCTCCTAGAAACTGTCTTTTACACAGAATCTCTATCTCACTGTGACTATTTGTGCTTCCTCCCTGGCCTGAGCTCAAGCTGTTTCTATTCTCTCTCTCCATTCTCTGCTGCTGACCACCCAATCTCAGAACCTCAGAGCTTCCTCCCTGTCCTCCCACGTAGGTCTGCACCTCCCACCCCACCCCTCACGCCCAGCCTCACCTGCCCGGTTGATCTCAATCACCTCCTCCTGAGCCAAGGGGCAAGGCTCACCAGGGGCTGGCAGGGGAGGCAGCCCCATGATTCCCAGCCCCCCTGCTCCCCCCCTGAGCAGCCCAGGGTGTGTGTGGGGCCCTGGGGGGTAGGCCCCAGCCACAGTCACCCCCATGGAGGGTGGAGTGATAGGCGGTGGTGGACTGATGCCGCCACTGCCATGGTGAGGGTGGGGTGGCGGTGGGGGGGGTGGGTCGGGCTTGCAGTAGTTGGGTGAGCCAGGCTGTGGGGGCCGGGGGATATGTTTGTTCTTCTTCTTGGGCAGCTTCTGCTTGGCCATGGCCAGTGAATAGTACATGCCAAAGTTGTTGACAATGACAGGCACAGGCATGGCGATGGTGAGCACCCCTGCCAGAGCACACAATGCCCCGACCAGCATCCCTGACCATGTCTTGGGGTACATGTCTCCATAGCCCAGGGTCGTCATGGTGACCACGGCCCACCAGAAGCCAATGGGGATGTTCTTGAAGTAGGTGTGGTTGGAGCCCAGGATGTCATCAGGGTCAGCGCCAATGCGCTCAGCATAGTAGATCATGGTGGCAAAGATAAGCACCCCCAGGGCCAGGAAGATGATGAGCAGCAGGAACTCGTTGGTACTGGCACGGAGCGTGTGGCCCAGCACACGCAATCCCACGAAGTGGCGGGTCAGCTTGAAGATGCGCAGGATGCGGACAAAACGCACAACACGCAGGAAGCCTAGCACATCTTTGGCGGCCTTGGAGCTGAGGCCCGACAGGCCCACCTCCAGATAAAAGGGCAGAATGGCAACACAGTCAATGATGTTGAGGCTGCTCTTGAGAAACTCCACCTTGTCTGGGCAGAAGGTGATGCGCATGAGGAACTCGAAGGTGAACCAGACCACACACACACCCTCCACGTAGGTCAGGAAAGGCTCTGTCTCCACCTCCACATTGGTGATATTCTCTGGCGGAGCCCCAGGGATTGGAGAGGCCTGCGTCACTGTCTTGTTGCTGATGTGGATGAAGCCCTCGTGGGTCTCCAGGCAGAAGGTGGTGATGGAGATGAGGATGAAGAAGAGGGAGGCGAAGGCCACATACTGTCGGGTGGGGCAAGAGAGAGAGGGGGCGAGGTGACCTAGGCATCGGTTCAACCAGAATCTCCAGAAAACCATTCCTGTGTCCCCCCTCCCTGGCCTCTTTGGCTTAAACTCCAGGTGGAATCCAGGCTTCCCAACCCTGTGGCTCCATCCCTTCTAGGATTCCATTCTCCTCTCTAAAGCTAACAACAGAGGAGAGAAATGAACAGAAACAATGGGAGAGGAGCTGGCCCCAGCATACACAGCAGATGGGTAGCTTCATCCTTGGCAACAGCATTTCTGGCCCCTCGCTGTCTCCCAAACCATTTCCCCCCACCTGCCTGTTCCACATGTCCTACATTAGGGTTCCTGACAGTGTCCAAGGGTTCTGCTGTGGGACGGAAGCCAAGGGGCCTTAGGTTATACACTCTCAGTGTCACAGAGGCTTTGGGCTCAGCTCAGCTTAGAGTTGAGGGAAGGGGAAAGGGAAGAGGACAGGGAGGCAGAATCAAGAGGTGGTTAAGGGTCAGAGTCTTGGTTTGCATCTGATTTTTAACCTGCCAAACTTGGGCAAGGAGATCAAGCTTTCTGAACCTCAGATTTTTACGGGATTGTTATGAGGATTGACTAGATGAGTGTACAAAGGGCTTGGCTCCAAAAACAGTGCTTGGCCCAGAGCCTAGAACACAGGAAGAAGGTCTGAGCTGTTATTAGGGTATGAGAGCATCAGTCAGTGGAGGGCAAGGTTGAGGCCTCCCCCAGAGAGGACAGGGCAGGGGTGGAACCATAGAGGAAGATGGGGGGGAGGGGGCATAGAGCCCTGAAGAGAGAAGGGGTTGAAGCATTAGGGCTGCAAAAAGGGAAGAGACTAGAGAAGGACAGAGGGTCAGGGTTTAAGGCTCTGGAGAGTAAGGGAGAGTCAAGTGCCTGAACACTGTGGGAGAGGGCAGTACCAAGTCCAAAGAGAAGTGAGGCACATCACTTTTCAGAGGTGCAGAGAACTGGGGGAGGTCCTGGGTCATTTTAAGGGACAGGGAGGACCAGTGTCCTGCCACACAGTAGTGTGGGTTAGAGCCTTGAAGGGGAGTGAATCAAGATCTTGAGAAAGAGAGCAATGGGTCAGGCCCCTGGAGGTGACAGTGGGCTTGATCAGATCTGTAGAGGGTGGGGAAAGGAGAACCCTGGAGAGGGAAGGAAGATAGCTGTTAGAGTAAAGACGGGGCTTTAGTCAGATGGGCAGTGCAGAACAAAAGCAGTGTTGGGCTTCAGAGAAGACCCTAGGCCTTGGAGTGGGCTAAGGGCCAGCACTGCCCCTTTGCACCTGACTTCCTCCACAGGGGTGGAAGGGAAGGGTCTGGACTTGGGAAGCCTTAACTTTAAACTGAAGTGTGGAACAGGGTGGAGGGGTGCCTAGTAGGGCCACAGAGAGTGCCTTGGACCTTAGGGTGGGCTGGGGTCAGCACTGGCCCTCCCTGCACCCCCATTCTTCATTTCTCTGCAGTGGTTTAAGAGGCCCCAGGCCTCTGCAGAGCGCATGCCCGGCGCTTCCCCGCCCCCTCGGAGCCCGGCACCTTGCGCAGGCTGCGGCACCGCAGTGGGGGCGGGCCGGCTGGGCCAGGGGGCGGGGCGCACGGCGGGCAGCACCACGGACAGCTCCGCCGCCGCAGTGCGCAGCCGCACCAGCAGGGACCAGTCTTAACTCCTTCCCAGCGGGAGCCAAGTAGGCAGCGCGCAGCCGCAGGGTCGCTGCTTCCCGGCGGGAGGCAGCAGGCCAGGAATTTGATTAACTCCTTCCCTTCCAAGACAAAGAGAAAGTGGGCACCCGCCGCAGTGAACAGCTGCAGAGGTGGACTGCATCAGGCTGGTTTAACTCCTTGCCCCAGAGTGGCTCAAAAGCAGAAAGGATAGGAGGGCAAAGAGTCTCTCTCTGTAGGAAGAAAAGGAACGATCACAAGGATGGGGGAGGTAGGATCAGACTGTCACTTCGGATTGGCCTCAACTCGAAACTCTCTCAAGCAATCTCACTTGGAGGCTGGAAAGTACTTGGCACACTGTGGACACTCAAAAACATTTGTGGAGTAAATGAATGACTCCCATAGATGTCCAGGACCCCTAGCCTGACCATCACAGGAAGACTCTACTTTCATCCTCCCCCTCACCTCAGCACCCTTCAGTGGGGTCACAGAAGGGAAGGGCATCCCAGGCAAATGAGGAAAAGAACTGCTCAGAAGCCTGAGGCGGCTCGGAGGGGGCATCTAGGGCCATGTCCCTTCTGCACCTCCTATTCCCCACCTCCCCCGACTCAACATCAAATCTCGCCAACTCAGCGCTTTCGGGGACCAAACTTTATGCAGTGGCTGGGGGGGCCCTCCCCCTCCCCCTTGCACCCTCCCCCTGGCGCAAATGCGGCACTGCGGCTCAGTGTCCTTCCCAGCTCAGGACGCGGCACGGTGGGGGGAGGGGGCCGAGACCTGCTCCTCTGGGTGTTTGGGTCCCAGGAGCCTAGGAAGGGGCCTTAGGATCGCTCCTCTTCGGCCCTTCTTCCAAGTTCCCCCATTTTAAATTGCCCCCCTCTTTTCTCCCACTTTCTCCTTTCTGTATCTGTGAGACAGGGAGGAAGTAGGAGGAAAAGGTTCAGGGAAGAACAAGGGGCGGAGGGTAGCCATTTAGCCTATAAGTTGCAGATGCTAGAGAAAAGTTTCCTGTGAGAGACAAAGAGAGTTTGGGGGGATATCTGGAATTTTGAGGGATACAAAGCTGGAGGAAAGACAAGGATGGGATGTGGGTTCTTTAGGTCACTTTGATGGAGAGGCTGAGGAGGCCAGTCCTGGGCTTTGGACCCGGAGGGCTTGAGAAAGGGAGATGGCAGGGTAGGGAGAGCAGGAGGACAGATGAAAAGATCCCAAGGCAGGGTAGAAAGAAGTGAAAGTTATTTTGAAATGAAAGTCTTGGGGCTGATGACTTGAAAAGGGGAGGGACCCAAGGTTTGAGGTTGGAAAAAGTTATGGAGTGGAAGGAAACTCACTTAACAGAATAGCAAAGGAGATGGGACCTTTGGGGAAAGGGAGCTGGGAGACTGAGAGGGGCTGTACAGTTTAAATGATGGAGGAAAAAGCTGCAATAGTCTGTGGATGAGGAAGAGCAATTCTGGGGGGCAACGGGTGCTCTGCAGAGGAAAGGCATACCATGGGGGCTCCAAATGTCCTGGAGACAGGGTTGTGAAAGGCTGGGGGGAAGTGTGGAGCTTTATGGGGAAAGTCCTTAGGATGGACGGTGATGTGGAGGATGCAAGAAGGGACATGAATACCGAAGGGGCTGGGAGGTTGTGGGGGGAGATGCCCCAAGACTCAGTGTTGCAGTGAAGGGGAGAGGGACGTGTCCTGGCTAGAGCAAACGGTTTGGAGCTTCAGAGGAGTCCAGGAGGTTCTGAGGGTGGGATATGAGAGTGTTCTAAGACTTTTGAGAACAGAAGAGACAGGGGGAGGGTGTGGGGTAAAAAAACAACTAGGAGATTCAAACTTGGAGCAAGGGGTTTTTTGGGAGAGGGAGCCAAGAGGCATTGGAAAGACTGAGAGAGTTTCAGAGGGGGGTGGGGTGGGAAGACAATGTTCACAGGACCTAAGTCACTGAGGGTTGGGAAGGGATGTCCTCTGAGGGACTGAAGACTATCCAAGAAAATGAGGACTGGAGGGGGGCCAAGTGTAATGAGAAGAGGTTTGGAGGGGCTGAGGAGCCTGAGGATTGGGGAGGTCTTCTTGGAAGGTCTCTGAGGGGTCTGGGGAAAGCAAGGATGGGGGTGTTCAGAGAAGCCCAGGAGATGTGGTGGGGTGGGAGGTAATTTCTAAGAGTCTAAGGTGGCCTAGAGAAGCGGGTTGGCATTCGGAGGGATCTGGGAGAGTCTAACGATGGGAAATAACGTCTTTGTAGGATCCTAGAGATGGCCCAGAGAGGGGGGTGTGTTCAGAGGAAAACCAAAGATTCAAGATAAGAGGAAAGACACTGGGAAGCTAGAGAGACCAGGAGAGGTTGGGATGGGCCCTGAGATTCTGAGAGTTGACTGGGGGTCTCTTGAGAGTCTGAGGGCGCCTGCAGGAGGGAGAGGGGATGGATGGGGACTCCGAAAGTGCGCTCACCCTGGCGGCCCGCGACGAGTAGGGGTCCTCGAAGAGCGCCCACACGCGGGGCTGCCAGCGGCGCCACCACGTGCCGCCCGCGCCGCCCGCGCCCCCCGGCGGCCCCCCGGCGCCGCCGCCCGCGTCCTGGAAGCAGAGGCGCTTGAGCTCGCCGCCCGCACCGTCCAGGCCGCCGCCGCCCGCACCCGCCTCGTCGTCCAGGCCTCCCTCGTGGGCTCCCGCGGCATTGGCGGCATTAGCGGCGCCTGCGGGATCCGGTGCCTCGAAGGAATCCAGGGCCTCCTCAGCATCGCGGTGCTGCCGGTAGGTCATCCAGCAGCAGGCCTCCACGTCGGTCTCGTCGATGCCCCAGAAACCGAGTTCCTCCTCAAAGAGAGGCCCGCACACGTCGGCTGGGCAGTGCAGTTTCCCGGTGCGGTAGTAGTTGAGCACGTAGGCGAAGACTCCCGGGTGCCGGTCGAAGAAGAATTCGTCGGCGCCGGGGTCGTAGTCGAAGCGCGCGGCCGCCTCCGGCTCCGTGAGGCCTGCCAGCCGCGTCCCCGGCAGAGTACGCAGCGTCGAGCGGTACGTCTCATGGCGCACGCCGCCCACGTTGATCACGATCTTGCCGCTGTCGCCACCGCCGCCGCCGTGCCGCCCCATGGCCGCCGCCGGCAGCCCGGGGCATGGCTCGGCGCGCTGGCCCCCGGGCCCGTGGGGTGCCGGAGGGCCCGCCGGGGACGCGGCGGAGCCGGGCTGCGCAGGCTGCTGCTGCTGCAGCGGCGCTGATGGCAGTGGCGGGGGCAGCAGCGGCGGGGACTCGGGCGGCTGCAGCGGTGGCGCCGGCTGCTGCTTGCTGGCCCCCTGGCGCCCGCGGAAGGACGAAACACAGACTGAGCTCAGCATTGGCCGGGGGGCGGGGATAAAGGGGCGTGTCCTCGAGGGGCGGGACTCAGGAGGAGAGACTGACGTGATTGGGCGGGGGGAGGAGCTTGAATGAGGGGCGTAGTCCTGGGGGGACAAAACTAACTGATTGGCCTGGGGGATGTGAGAGGGGCTGGAACTCTAACGCGGCCCAACTAGAAGAGACCCAGAGGCGGAGCCGGCGGCAAAGTGGATCGCAAAGGCAACTAATGTAGTGTTCCGCAGCACCAGGAGAATAGGGAAGGCGGGGCTAGATATGAGAAAGAGACTTGACCCAACTGAAAAAAGGGACTAGAGTGACAGAGCGAGGGGGGACAAGTCCAAGCTATTTAAAGGAGCCCGACGGGCCTGGAGGCGTGGGACCACAATGTGAAAGGATGTCCAGATTAGACTGGAAATGGAGCGTAAGAAAGAGAACAACCCCCTGCACCTAAACCTCTTGTTGGCAGGACCGGGTGAGAGGGAAAATTACTTGGAAGGGGCGGAACGGACCTCAAGAAGGGACGGGTCGGAGAAGGTAGAAACACTTCAGATTGGACTGAGGTGAGTGAGGAGGAGGGACTGAACTAGGGCGGGAAGTGAAGATGAAGCCCTTTTCCTCAGAATGGAACTGAGCTGGGCAGAAGGGAGACAGGGAGAGAGAAACTGAGGCGGAGACCCGGTGAGAACGGAGTGGAGATGAGCGAGACGTGGAAACCTCAGAGCGTCTGGTTAGGACTAACGGGGGGAGAGGTAAAGAAGGGGCAGGGCGGAGGCTGCAAGCTTGGTCTAGTTAGATGGGCCAGGCTGGAAGAATGAGTGTCTGGATGGATGAAGTGGGATTGAGGAAGGTAGGTGGGGTCTACAGATCGTAGAAAACGTCTTGAATGGGCTGTAAGAAGGCGAGACTAAGGGAGGAGAGAGGCTTTAAGGGCTCGAAAGCAACTAGGGTAAGTGGAAGCGGGGCAGCGCTAAGAAAGGGTGGAGGAACAGGAGAGGGAGACGCTAGGGGAAAAGTGAGACTTGCAAAGAGTACAAATCTACCGGGCTGGACAAACGGAAGGGACCGGGAATGGAGAGTCTTAGGGATAAGAGAACCTGAGAGAGGAGCTTGACTGAAGGTCAGAGAGGCCTTAGGGAGCGAGAACTTCCATCTGGTGGAGGAAAGAGGACGAAGCCTAGACAACGGTGGGCTGCAGATTAGAGGACCAACGGACGGGTAAGGACTGGTGAGGAGGGAGCACAAAGGGAGGCATAAAGGTGGGGAGAGGGGAAAGGCCAAAGTGCCTGGAATCACAGTCTATAGTATAGACTATACTATACTGAGGCAACAGGTGGGACTACTAGAAAATGGGGCGGGTTAGGTAGCTGAGAGGCTGGTGCTGATACAGGGACCACGAGTTAGTGGCGGGGCCAGAACTAGGCAGACGGCCTGGGAGCGAGCTGGCCACACCTCCTGGGCTGTCCTAGACTCCGGAGGCGGAGCGCAGGTGCAGGGCTTGGGGCGGGGCCAGGAGCTGCGGCTGGGGCTGCGGTGGTAGGAGGCGGTACCTGTGGGAGTGAAGGGGGCGGGTCAGGGGGCTGCGGGCATCATCTGGCTGCCGCGTCCCTGGCCCGCCGCCTCCTTCTGCAGGTGCGGCAGCTGGTTCGTATCGCCTCCCACCCCACGCCTGCTCCCGTTTCTGTGTCTCTTGGTGTCCCTTCTTCTCTCTTTTCTCTGATTATTTGTCCCACCGTCTCTGTTTCACCTTTGAGTCTCTGCCCTCCCTCTGGGTCTCTGAATATCTGTCCCCCTCTTTCTGAGTCTTTGCCCCTCCTCTCTCTAGGCCTCAGTCCTACCCGCTGCTCCCAGTCTCTCTCTCCTGGTTTTTCAGTTCCTTTTTATTAGAGTGTGCCTCTCTCTCTGGGACTCTGTTCCCCTCTCCCTGAGTCTTTGCCCCCTCTTTGTGTCTCTCTCTCCCACTCCCCTCCCCAGGCTCTGTCCTTCCCCCTCTCTGGATCTCTGTCTACTCCCTTTGTTCTCTGATGACCTCCCTTCCTCTTCTCCCTTTCCCACCTATATTTTCCCCCTCCTCCCTCTCTTTACCCCCTCAGTCTCTGTCCTTCCTCTATCTAGATATCTGTCCTCTCTCTCCTTCTCTCTATTTCTCTCATGGCTCACCCCCTTTCGTGTCTGTCTGTCTCTCTCTAGGTCTCTGTCCACTGCTCTTTTTGTCTGTCATCTTTCTCTGGATCTGTTTTCCTTTCTCAGAAGCCCTCCCATCACCCCTTCTAATCCCCATCCTGGCCAGTACTGCGTCACTGCAGAGAGTTGCAGGAGTGGGGCCTGTCCCGCAGACCAGAAAGCTAGTTTCTCTCATTGGGCTATCTCACTGCCTTCAATCCAGGATCCTTGGCCAGCTATTAAGACTTTGTGGGACCCACAAGGGCAGAGAAAAGACTTAGGCACCTCCTGCACATCCCTGTCCTCCTGCACATCCCTGATGTGTCTCCAGCCAGAAGCAATGAATGAATCTTGCTTGAGGTGAGGGACCAGGCTGAGGTTGAGTAAGTCTCCTAGGAAAGGTGGAGGCTGGAGCAAGGACAGGTAGCTCTAGGCACTGGGAGTAGAGGATAGGCCTTAGGGTAAGGGCATAAGTTAGCCATCCTCCCCTTAACTCTCCCCAACCTGACTTTTCTCTTCTGCTTTTAACAGCAGCCAGGGCACGAGATCAAGTTGCCAAATCAGCGAGTTTTTGCAGAGGTCAGAAGATGTGGGAGAAGGTGAGGGTTGGTGGGGAGGAAAGGAGCTGAAACAGGGGAGAATATAGGATGAGATTCAGGATTAGAGAAGACGGGAGGCAGGAAGAGGCAGTGGGCAAGGAGTAACAGGATAGTCCAGACTCCATCAGGCATGGGAAATCTGGATGCCATTCCTACCTCCTGGCCCTCACCAGGCCTCACCAGAGCCTGGATTCTCCACCCACCCATTAGAGGGGCTTCGGAAGGCATGATGGGGGCTCGGATTACAGGACGCTCAGCTATGTCCATAGATGCTCAGCTATGTTCATAGACGGGGAAGCAAACTCGATTGTTGGTGATGGACAGCAGGACAAAGGCCAATTATCTGTCTACATTTTCAGATCCTTTCCTCTTCCCTGCCCCTCCCCAACCCCTCCTTTCCCAGGCACAGAATTCCTGAAAGCTTCAACTCCCACCTCTGTCATCCTCAGCGCCCCCTTCCAGCACCTCCCCATTCCCCAAGGCCCTGGTATTGGGGAAGGTCCCTGACTTCCAGGACCCTTTCCTTGTTCCTCCACCCCCATTCCTATCAGCTCCAAATTCAGAAAAAGGACACTCCGGACACTAAAGCTGAAAACGTGGGGACTCCCTGCCTACTATCTTTGGTACCGAGACCCTCCAAGTACCTTGGCCCCCAAAGCTCAGAATCGAGGGAAATTTCTCCGTTCTAATCTTTGGGTCTCTGTCTCCGGAGTCCCTCGCCTCCAAAACTGAGATTTGGACTATCTTACCGTCTCCGGACCCTGAGCTTTTGCCCCCTCCCCCGTACTCACCCCAAGTCGAGGCGAGGCGGGGATAGGGGTATTCCGGGCTGGAGATGGGGGGAGGGGCGACCCATCCCTGGCAGCTCTGGGCAGCAAGAGGCTGCGGAGGGGGGAGTGACATCACCGCCGGAGGAGGGGCAGGACTGCTCCCCCCAGCCCGGGGGCTTCAAGCTCCTCCTTTATGGCGGACCCAGGGGTCCCGTAATCCCAAGAGGAAAGAAAAGGAACAGCTGATGAGATCCGCAGGAATGGTATCCCCTCCGCTTAGAACAAAGGTTGGGTAACGCTTTACCGATTTCAGCCACCCCCTACCACCACCTGTCGCCGCCGCCGCGACCTGTCGCCTCCCACGCATGTTGTGGCTGCGCCTGCCCCCGCCAGAACATGAACACTGCATGGACTACAAAATCCGTAATGCTCCGCGGTACCAGGCGCCTTTTACGAGGGGCAGTGTAGGCGAGGGGCTTCATGGGATTCGTAGTAAAAAAACTCACCACTGTGAGTCTTAGAAAAAAGGGATGATGCATTTCCCTTCCCTCTCGTCCTCAACTTCGGAGGCCTAGTTACCAATTTTCCCTCTCTAAAAATCACACACTTAAAAGAAACAACCCAGGCAAATTCGTTCTATGGAAATAGCGGATTTTTACTGGGTAACTGTACCTACAATACTGTCCTGTGCGCCTGCGCTCAACTGGGGCGTCAACCTGACAACTGCGCCTGCGCTGGCCCGCCCCCTCGCCCGCCAGACGCTCGAGGACGTGCACGAGCAAGGCCCACCCTGGCACCGGTGTTTGTGTCCCCGCGGTCGAAGACCGCTACGTAGGCTCCCAAAAAGACGTCACCGAGAATCCAGAGGGGGCCTGCAGGCGGAGGCATGTCCAAGGGCTGGAAGCCGGATAAGCAGAGATGGACACCACCCCACGTAATCTGCGGGCGAGAAGACAGGGCTACTGCGTGTCACGCCTACCGGGACAGCCATTTCCCTGGGAGCCAGTACTTAGCCCCGCCCATTACCCCGGACAAGAAATGTTTGTGTAGCCCTATCCGGCCCTGGTAATGACTCACTCCCAGCCCTAACCTCTCAAATCCGGTCAAATCCAGGTATATTATGTCACTCTGGCGTCATTTTGACAGCCACCTACCTGGACGACGTAGTCCTTCCCCGTGAGGTTAAACCAGACTCCTCCAAGGAGGAAGGAGACTGGGGGGAGCCTTGGGATTTCCGAGCACTCGATGAGATGCTAAGGGAAAAGAGTAACAAGTGAAGATGGAAGAGTTCTGTTTTGGTCAAATCCCCTTCCTGGCTCCCCAGTTCCATAGCGTCATGTCCATACTGAGCACCTTAATCTCTATTGCCTAGGCTTCTCTCATCCAATCTACATAAACCTGTAGTATCATCTTCCACCACCATCCACTGAGTCACTCAGAATAGATGCTTAGGAAGTGTCCTTGCTTCCACTTATTCATTACTCTCCAGCCTATCTGCCCTGGGAATTCCAGTCCCATCTGCCCTGGGATACCTCCTCAGTGTTCACCATCAAATTGCTATCAGCCTCCCCAGTCCACATGCACTGAAGACTGGGACCTTACCTCCCCAGGTGGCAGAGGAATTCCCCCAATGGCTGCATGCAGGGCCCGGATCTCTTCAGTGGGTCCTGTGATTAAAGATGTGCCTGTATCCAAAATGGCAGCACAGCCCTGGGCACAGAGAGTCAGCCCTGTGCCCACCTTCACACTGTGAGGAAAGGGGCTGTCATTAGAGGCAGGGTTCCAGGGATGCAGGCCCCAACCCCAGCTCCAGGCCCAGAAGGCCAAGTCCCTCACCGCTCCATGTGGATCTGCCAGTATGCAGGGATTGTGACTGGCACAAAGGTGAGGGGTGGGATGTAGTGTGCTGGGTCTGAGCCCCCCAGAACCAACTCTCCTCCATCAGCCACATCAGGGTCCCTGCAGAGGCAAAGTGCTGTTAGTGTCAGGGGCCTCCCCTGCTGCCAGCCCTAGGAGTGGCCAGGAATGGGACTTCCTGTCTACTGAGTCACTTCTGGGGCTCTAGGTGGGGTAGGGAGCTAGGAAGCAAGGCCAGAAGTGAAGGGAAAGTTCGGGCTTTGGGGGTGGGGGTGCAGACTTCCTAAAATGTAGGGCTGGGACTTCTGGATTTGGCGATGGAAGTAAGAACTTTAGGTGGGAAATTTCCTGAGCTGAATATCATAGTCATCAAGTACAGCAGTGGAGTTTTGAATTGGCTCTTGAACTTGTGACTTGTGCAGAGGTGGAGTGGCTTCCTCAGAAGTGGTGAGACTTTCTCAATTGTTTGTCCTGGTATCTACAGAGGTGTTAGACTTCCTGAGTTGACTGAGAGTGATGGGAAGAGTGGTTGGGAATTTCCTGGAACGTGTTGGAGGGTGGGATCTCTCTACTAAGAAGTAGGTGAGACTTCTTGAGTGGGTTCACTGTGAAGTTAACTGAGTGGGGATAGGATTTTCTGACTAATAGAATTTTCTGACTGTGGTAATAGGCCTCAGAGAGGAAAGGTAGAGACTCTCTGATGGTGAGTGGGACTGAATTTCCTAAAATGTGGGTGGGACTTCCTGCATTAAAATAGGAAATTCCTGACTTGTGGTAAGTGGTCTCAGATGGAATTTGAGCTTTCTTCATGGTGAGGAGAGGGTTCCTAAATTGAGTGTTTGGTTGGGTGGGGAATGGAATGTCTTGTCTTGATTTTGAAATAAGGAGCATTTTGAACTGCTGATGAGTTTCTTTACTATGTGTCGAATTGCTGTGTAAACAGTGGAACTTCTGAATAGGGTTCAGGTGTCTCTTATGTGGGGTAAGTGACTTCCTGAAGGGAGGATGGAATGTCCTGTGTTGGGTGGATGGCTGCTGGAGAGTATGTAGGTTGATAATTCTCTGAAAAGAGGGTGAGACTTCCTGTATTGGGTCAGTGACTTCCTGAATCAAGAGTGAGACTCACAGATAGGTAGCCCCTCCCCTAATACCTGTTGAGGTAAAAGGAGAAGACAGGCTTATCCAGTAGCCCCTGCTCCACCAATACATCCAGTGGAGGGCGAACTCCTTCCACGGCCAGAATGGGAAAACCAAGGCCCAGTATCCCGTCAAAGGGGGCAAAAGTGAAGGTCAGGCTGGGCTCCCACAGAGCTTCCCCGAAAACCACTGATGCACCCTTGAGTCCCCCAATCTAGGAGTAGATTGAGATGGGGCCAGTTACTTCTGGAAAGACAGAAGATCCTCCAAACCAATGCATTAATCCCAGGTTATCTGGAAACAAGCCCCAACTACCTAGAAAACTTAGCCTCCCTATTTCAGAAGCTCTGCCCTTCCTCCCAAGAAGCCCTGCTTCCCTTTTGAGAAGCTCCACCCCTTCACCCAGGAAAGCCCACCTCCACACTTGAAAAGCTTCAAATATCTGCTCAGGAAGCCACACCTCCTCAAGCCCCTCCCTAAGCCAGATACTCTTAGGCCTGGGGGTTCTCCCAAACTCAAGCCTTCCTGGAGTAAAAGGTCACCCACAGTCAGCTTGTCCTTGCTCAGGATTCCATTCAGCCGTCCACTTCCATATTCAATGGCAAACTTGGTCCCATTGGGCTGAAAGGAGCTAGAGGCATTTGGATTGAAGCGATGGTGAAACCCTGGGTCAAAAGGAGAGATGTCACTGGGGGAGGGGAGTCTCCCCAATGCCTTCTGCCCCATTGACCTAACATAAGGGCATCAGAAAAGAATGATTTCTCCAAAACCTAGGGGAAGCTGAGGCCCAGCCCCACCTTCTCTCTTCACCCCTACTGAGCCTTATTCTCCCCTGAAAGCTTACAGCAGGGTACACTGAAGAAGTGGCATCTCCTTGATGGGACCCAGAGATTGGAGGAGCCAGTGTCAAAGACAACAGAGAAGTTTTGTGGAGGTGTTCCCAGCCCAATTTCCCCAAAATACTGGACCTGATGGCAAAAAAATACAGGGTAAATTGAGAGTTTGGCTGGAGGGCACAAGGGTCTGGGGCTGTGCAGGGCTGTGACTTACATCCAAGAAATCAGAGAGAGGCACAAGGCCCAGCTTGTTCCCAGGAGATGAGGCCTCTAAACTGGAGAGCTCTGCTGGTTCTCTCCATCTCCTCAGTAAGTTTAGGGTCTTGTGTCCTGAGTGGACTCGGCGAAGAGAGACTCTGCAGAGAAAGAGGATCCTGAAACTTAGGAAGCAGAGAGAGGATCCTGAAACTTAGGAAGCTGTGCTGCCTGGAAACCGAAATAGGGACCTACTGACAAGAAAACATCTCCAAGGCCCTACAGTAGCATTGTTACCAGAAACCCTAATGGGGTTTTGGTGCCCAACAGGGCAGTTGTTGGCTAAGTGAGTGGGGGTGGTGCTGGTGGTGGCATGGTGGAAGGATTCAGAGTTCTAATCAGAACCTCTAGTCCTCCTCATCTAATACCTTTGGCTCAAGTTTCTCAGCCCTTTTTGGACCATCAAATTGCATCTTCTCCATGAAGACTCATTCTGGTGCAATCATATAAGAACTCATACAGGGCAGCACCTGTGGCCCACTGAGTAGGGCGCCGGCCACATATACCGAAGGTGGCGGGTTCAAACCGGGCCCAGGCCAAACTGTAACAAAAAAATAGCTGGGCATTGTGCAGGCACCTATACTCCCTGCTACTTGGGAGGTCGAGGCAAGAGAATTGCCTAAGCCTAAGAGCTGGAGGTTGCTGTGAGCTGTGACCCCAGGCACTCTACCGAGGGTGATAAAATGAGACTGTCTCTAAAAAGAAAAGAACCCTTACATACAGAATTTCATCACATTTTCTTTCTATGTTACAAACCGTTTCTAGAGGGCCAGTTAAAATTCAGGTCTCCCAGTTTTTTATTAAGTAGGCCTGGGGGGGGGGCAAAAATAAATAAATAAATAAAAATAAATAGGTCTCGGATGGGGCCCAGGAATTTGAATTTCTAGCAAGGTCTCAGGTCATGATGATACTATTGGCCTTGAGACAACGGTCTGAGACTCACTGCTGTTTGCATTGACTTGGAAAATGTCCATGATATAGTAAATTCAAAAAACAAGCTAATAAACATCATGTCCAGTAATATTTTTGTACCTGCCTTTAGTCACTCCTTAGAGTGCTTCCCCTCACTCACACCTTTGCCCCCTCCCCCATGACTCAGTCTTTGAGAGGCATAAGAATGTGAAGTGGGGAAAACACTTCCTGGAAGACTATACCCCTCCCCCTCATCAAGAGTTCCAGTAGGTGAGAGAAAGAGGAGAGGGAGAGACTGGGGAAGGAAAAGGTTCCAGTAGGTGAGGGAGGAGAGGAAGGTAGAGACTTGGGGAGAAAAAATGGGGTGTCTTATTTTGTTGCCCTGGGTAGAGAAAGTGCCATGGCGTCATAGCTTACAGCAACCTCAAACTCTTAGGCTCAAGTGTTCCTCCTGTCTGAGCATCCCAAGTATCTGGTATTACAGGTGCCCACCACCGCACCTGGCTAGTTTTTCTATTTTCAGTAGAGATGGGGTCTCAACACTTGCTCAGGCTGGTCTCGAACTCTTGAGCTCAAGCAATCCATCTGCCTCAGCCTCCCAGAGTGCCAGGATTACAGAAGTGAGCCACCATGCCTGTCTTGAAACTTCACTTCTTGAGGCCTAAACAGTTTGAATGATGTGAATCTGGGGAGTCTTAGTTTAAATGTCACAGATCTGGGTCTCCAAAATGGGGGAGGGGGTGTCATTTGTCTAGAGATCCCAGTACCATGTGATAAGAGCTCAAAGAGAGATCTTCAGGGGCCTCCCAAAACCATGTCCTGAGAGGAGGAGAAAAGGTCTACAAGTAAGGGTCTGGGCATTGGAGGATCTTGGACTTGAAAGGGCTCTGGGCTTCAGACGTGCTAGAGTGGAGTCTACAACCGAGTGACAGCCTAATTTAGAGATCTGGGAACCCAAGTAAAAAGAGTCAGAGATCATGGGTTCCCAGCTTGGGACTCCCAGATTTAAAGGACAAGAGGTGGATAATAAATCCCATGTTGGGGGTGGCAGATGGCATCACCATACCGAATCAGTGTAGCTCCACTGGGCTCCACATCCAGCAGCATCAGCAGCAGCAGGGACAGCAGCAGCTGTGGTGGCGACATCTCTGGGCACCCGGATGTGGACCCAAGCGTCCTAGGGCCTCATTTTCTTTCCCTGAGACTCCACCCTCTTTACGACCCACCTCCAGGTTTCAGAGGTGACCAGGACATGAAGTCTCTCAGCAGGTGACACAGGAGACAAGGATGTTTTTGAAAATTTGTGCAAAGTATTTTTTGTAGGGTTGTCAGGGATAGAATCATGTGAGTCTGCTGCTCCTTGCTCCCAATTTTAGTGGTGGTAGCAGTAGGGTCTCCTTAGTTGGGACCTCCCTAACCCCCATTTTTAATCTTCTGTCACTTTTACTTCTAACTTTCACATCCCTTTTCTAAAATTCATTAACCACAAATGTTTCTTTGGGCAAGTGGGAGGTACGAGCGGATGTCTGAGCAGGATCTGGGGGAAGGGAGAAAGGGTGAGAAGATCCCTTGAGCTCAGGAGTTTCAGACAGCTTGAGCAAGAGTGAGACCTCTCTACTAAAAATAGAAAAACTAGCCAGGTGTGGTGGGGCACCTGTAATCCCAGCTACTCAGGAGGCTGAGGCATGGAGATCACTTGAGCCCGGGAGTTTGAAGTTGTGAGTATGATGATGCCACTGCACTCTGGGTGTGAGCCACAGAGCAAGATTCTGTCTTTAAAAAAAAAAAAAAAATTCCACAGGAGACCCTGGGAAACATTTTTTTTTTTTTTTTGAGACAGAGTCTTACTTTGTCTCCCTCAGTAGAATGCCATGGCATCATAGTTCACAGCAACTTCAAACTCCTGGGCTCAAACAATTCTTTTGCCTCATCCTCCCAAGTAGCTGTGACTACAGGGACCTGCCCCAATGCCTGGCTATTTTTTAGGGTGGTGGGAGTCTCACTCTTGCTCAGGCTGGTCTCGAACTCCTGAGCTCAAGCAATATACCCATCTTGGCCTACCAGAGGGCTAGCTAGGATTACAGGCCTGAGCCCCAACTTCTGGTCTGGGAAACAGTTTTAATGAGCTTTTTCTAGGCCAGGCATGGGGTCACCAGACCCCATCTCAAAAAATAGCCAGGCGTTATGGCAGACACCTGTAGTCCCAGCTACTTGGGAGACTGAGGTAAGAGAATTGCTTAAGCCCAAGAGTTTGAGGTTGCTGTGAGCTGTGATGCCACAACACTATACCCAGGGCAACAGCTTGAGACTCTGTCTCTAAAATAAATAAATAAATAAATAAACAAACAAACAAACAAAAAATAAATAAAAAGGTCTTAGGTGAGAGAGAAATGGGGAAGGTGCCCACCTCATGCCCACAGCTTGTCCATTGGTGTTTAGTTCTCCACCAGGAAACTGGTGAAGTGAAAACTACTTGGAAAGTCCCAGTAAGAAGACCATGCCTTGTCTTCCTTTTTTTTTTTTTTTTTTTTGAGACAGAGTCTCAATTTGTTGCCTTTGGTAGAGTGCCATAGAGTGATAGCTCACAGCAATCTCAAACTCCTGGGCTCAAGCAATCCTCTTGTCTCAGCCTGCCCAGTAGATGGGACTATAGGCACCCTCTATGACACCTGGCCATTTTTAGAGATGGGGTCTTGCTCTTGCTCAGGCTGGTCTTGAACTCCTGAGCTCAAGCAATCCACCTGCCTCAGCCTCCCAATGTCTTATCTTCCTTAACTTTCCTCCATTGGGGTGGATGTGTGTCTTTTGCACCCTGACTACCTGTATGGAGGTGGGTCCAGCAGGGGATTTATAGAGGGAGAAGGCAGAGGTTTAAGTGCCCGACAGGGCTGAGTGAGTAGGGGTGGTGCTGGTGCTGTTGGTGGCATGGTGGAAGGAGTCGGAGCTCTAATCAGAACTTCATCCTCCTCATCCAATACCTTTGAGTCAAATTTCTCAGCCCCTTTTGCACCATCAAATTGCATCTTCTCCATGAAGACTCATTGTGGTGCAATCATATAAAACCCCATATGTACAGAATTTCATCATATTGGCTTGGCACCTATAGCTTAGGGGCTAGGGTGCCAGCCACATATGTGGAAGGTGGTGGGTTTGAATCCAGTCTGGGCCTGCCAAAAAAGAATGATAATTACAACCAAAAAATAGCTGGGTATTGTGGTGGGCGCCTGTAGCCCCAGCTACTCGAGAGGCTGAGGTGAGAGAATCGCTTAAGTCCAAAGAGTTTGAGGTTGCTGTGAGCTATGACGCTATGGCATCCTACCCAGAGCAACATAGTGAGACTCTGTCTCAAAAAAAAAAAAAGCTCAGCACTGGTAGCATAGTGGTTACAGCACCAGCCATATACACCGAGGCTGGCAGGTTCAAACCCAGCCCAGGCCAGTTAAGCAACAATGACAACTACAACAACAACAACAAAAATAGCCGGGCATTGTGGCAGGCGCCTGTAGTCCCAGCTACTTAGGAGGCTGAGGCAAGAGAATCACTTAAGCCCAAGAGTTGAAGGTTGCTGTGAGCTG
>NW_003852606.1:432656-440449 GCF_000181295.1 Otolemur garnettii | reverse complement strand
CCCAGGGGGACAGCTTGAGGCTCTGTCTCAAAAAAAAAAAAAAGAAATCATCTCTTTATGTTTCATTGGTTCCTAACTGAAAGCAATCCAGTTCTGGAACGTGTGCCCCACAGGTCTACATTCAGGGATGGAGTTTGGGTTTCCCATAGCTGGCTCAGTCACACACAAAATCAACACAAACATTCACACAAATAACAAAATCTGGCCGGGCAGGGTGGCTCTTACTTGTAATCCTAGCACTCTGGGAGGCTGAGGTGGGTAGACCGCCTGAGCTACTTGAGCAAGATCAAGACCCTGTCTCTACTAAAAATAGAAAAACTAGCTGGGTGTGGTCATGGTCACTGGTAGGCCCAGCTACTCAGGAGGCTGAGGCAGGAGGATTGCTTGAACCCAGGAGTTTGAGGTTGCTGTGAGCTATGATGGATGCCAAGACATTCTACCCAGGGTGACAGAGTGAGACTCTGTTTCAAAAACAAACAAATAAAAAAACCAAAAAAAGAACAAAAGCAAATTCCTTCGGGACAAAGGAAAAAAGTAAAAGTCCAAAAGTCCAATAGGTCTAAAGCTCTCCTAAATGAGGGTCCCTCAATTCAACCAACAACAAACAAAATGCAGAGAATTAGAGTATCAGGATTGCACAAGTCATGGTGACTCACCCAGAAAATGCAATACCAAAAGTAGACTGAAGGCTGGTACATTTCTCCACTGTAAGTGAAGGCTGCACCAAAGGCAGTCAATGCCAGCCAGAAGGGAAGCAATGAGGGGTGTCACTCCGCAACATGCCCAAGCAGCTGCAGGACTCCCCTTGCAGTGCTTGGGTCCTAGCCATGATGGGTTAGCCATGGGCAAAACAGCCCTTCATGGTCACCCACATTGCTATGGAACCCCAAATTCAGGCTCATGTATCCAGTGTGCAGCTAAAGCTAAAACGCTGTGACACCAGCGCTTGGAGATACAGAAAGGTTTATTCAGTTTGGCCAAAGCCAGAAGACAAGAGGGAAAATCTCTCAGATCTGCTTTCCTGAAAACATGAAGCAGGTAGGTTTTATGTGGCCAGTGGGTGAGGGAGGGGGTCCCAGGGGACTAAGGGTACAGTCTATGTTTCTTCTGTCTCAAATAACATCATTTTCTTTTCTTTTTTTGAGACAGAGTCTAACTTTATCATCCTTGGTAGAGTGCTGTGGCATCATAGCTCACAGCAACCTCAAACTCTTGGGCTCAAGTGATCTTCTTGCCTCAGCCTCCCAAGTAGCTGGGACTACAGGTGCCCACTACAATGCCCCACTATTTTTAGAGATGGGATCTCACTCTATCCCAGGCTGGTCTTGAACCTGGGAGCTCAGGCAATCCACCAACTTTGGCCTCCCAGAGTTTTAGGATTACAGGCATGAGCCATAATCCTAGCTTTGGGCTGGGTCCCCTCAAATAGCATCTTAAGCAAGCAGACTTCTCAGTACCAGCAGCTAAACTTCCTCAAAGACATTCATTCCTGCAAAACAAACACATAAAATTTTCTTGTGACCCTGGAGTTGTTTCTTACAGCTTGAGAACAAAACAGTACCGGGGGTGGCACCTGTGGCTCAGTGAGCTGGGTGCCAGCCCCATATACCGAGGGTTGTGGATTCAAACCCTGCCCCAACTAAACTGCAACAACAACAACAACAAAAATAGCTGGGCGCTGTAGCGGGCTCCTGTATTCCTAGCTACTGGGGAGGCTGAGGCAAGAAAATTGCCTAAGCCCAAGAACTGAAGGTTGCTGTGAGGTGTGACACCACAGCACTCTACCAAGGGCGACAAGTAAGACTCTGTTTCTAAAAAAAGGAAAAAACAGTACCAGGCAGTTAATGATCACTGTCAGAACAAAGGGTGTGGGCAGGAAGTGAGAGGTAAATAAGAGCCTAGTTAGAACTTTCATTATGTTGGTCACTAAAATGCTGGGGTACTAAAACCACAGGTGGTCCAGCTACAAATCCACACTGTCAGCAGGGTCACTGTCCCTCTGGAGAGTCCAGAGAAGAATCCATTTCCTTGCCTTCCCCAGCTTCTAGAACTTCTTTATTTCCTTCCTTCCTTCCTTCCTTTTCTTCCTTCTTTCCTTCCTTCCTTCCTTTCTCTCTCCTTCCTTCCTTCTTTCTTTCTTTTTTTCTTTCCTTTCTTGAGACAGAGTCTCACTTTGTTGCCCTGGGTAGAGTACCTTGGCATCATAGCTCACAGCAGCCTCAAACTCAGGCTCAAGTGATCCTTTTGCCTCAGTCTCCCGAGTAGCTGGGACTACAGGCATCTACCACAATGACGGGCTAGTTTTAGAGATAGGGCCTCTCTCTTCTTCTGGCTGGTCTCCCAACTCCTGAGGGCAATCTACCCACCTCAGCCTCTCAGAGTGCTAGGATTACGGGCATAAGCCACTGCACCTGTCCTCTAGAACCGCTTTCCATGGCTCATAGCTCCTTCTTCCCTCTTCAAAGCCAGTGGTGTGGGATCTGGATCATGGATGATGATGATGATTCTTCTTCTTCTTCTCCTTCTTCTTCTTTTGAGACAGAGTCTTACTATGTTGCCCTCAGTAGAGCGCAGTGGCATCACTGCTCACAGCAACCTCAAACTCTTGGGCTTAAGCGATTCTCGCTTCAGCCTCCTGAGTAGCTGAGACTACAGGCTCTGGCCACAACGCCTGGCTATTTTTGTTGTTGTTGTTGTAGTTGTCACTGTTGCTTAACAGCCCTGGTGTATGTGGCCGGCCCCCTAACCACTGAGCCACTGGGATTTCTTCTGTATCAAATCTCCCTTTCCTTCTCTTTTATGAGGGCACTTGTGATTACATTTAACATCCATCCAGATAATCCAGGATAATCTATGTCTGTATCTCAAACTACTTCACTTAATCACATCTGCTAAGTCCCTTCATACAAGGTAACAAAGTCCCAGAGATTAAGACATGAATATCTTTTGGGGGCCATTATTCAGCCTACATTGTTGTTAATTTACTTACTACCATTATTGTCTGTTTCCTCATTGCAATCTAAATCCCCTGGCAGCAAGACATCTTCATCCCTTTCATTCTCCACTGTGTCCCCAGCACTTAGGACAGTGCCCTACACACAGCAATCACTCGATAAATAATGGCAAAAATCTTTGAGCATTCCTTGATCTGAAGAATTTTTCTAGAACAGCAGGAAGACTGTATTTCCATAACAGCTCTCATCACCCCCACACTCTTTATTTTTGTGTCTGGGGCCAGGTTTGAACCTGCCACCGCCGGTATATGGGGTCGGCGCCCTACTCCTTGAGCCACAGGCGCCACCCCACCCCACGTTCTTTGTTTTAGCAGTCAGAGCACTCAGTCCTTGGGCCCCCTTAGCTTACCCTTTACCCTCTGCCCTTTACATCAGCCAGTCCTAAATTCTTTGCTCAAGTGTTAAGTGGTTTCAGAGAGGCTTTGACTGCAAATTCCCAACTGGCCGCACGGTGGTGCTGTGAACCAGTTTTCCTAGCTAAGATCCGACCCTCTCGCCTCCGCAGCCGCCATCCCTAATTCTAGAGCTAAACTCCAGGACGCCCCGGGCTGTTTCCAGCTTCCCTGCTTTTGTTCAAGCGGTTCCCACCGACTGGAATGCCGAGCGCTGTCTTTCAGCACCCAATGGCAAAAGGAGCAGAACAAATGCTTCCTCCGTGACTGTCCCTGCCCGAGCTCATGGGGCATGTCCTCCGGAACAAAGCACTACCCCTAACAGCCCGGCAAATACAACCGGGATCACCCCCAATCTTATCACTTAGCTGTTTGTGCCCAGTATGGTCTCGAGGGAGGGCTCAGACCTCCAGAATCCCCTCACACAATCTTTTCGAGACCTTGGGATGCGATTAGGTAAAGGATTACCACCACCATTTCATTTAATCTCACCTCCTAGAAGAGGGATTATCGCCCACTACATTTTACAGGGGGCGGGGTAGTTTGAGGACTGAGGTGCCGGCAGGGAAAGCGGAGGTAACCCAGGTGGACTTGGAGGAGATATGAGGTCCGGTCTCAAAGCTCTAAACACTAAAGAACCAGCCCAGACGCCGGGCTTTCTCTCAAGGCCAATATTCCTTTTACTCCGGATCCATTGGTTGAATTGTCACGTGTTGCACCTAACTACAAGGGCGCCAGGGAAATCTAGTCCAATTGTGTGTCCAAGGGCAAGGGACACCTTTGACCCACAAAGCCTCATAATCAAACCCACATTCTTGCTATGGTCTTTTTTGTTGTCCCCCCGGAGACCGAGTCTCACTTTGTCTCATTTTGCTGGTCTGGAACCTGTGAGCTCAGGCAATCCACCCACCTCGGCCTCCCCAAGTGCTAGGAATATAGGTGTAAGCCACCTCCCTCAGCTCTCTTTCTAAGGATTTTTTTTTTTTTTTGAGACAGAGTCTCAAACTGTTACCCTGAGTAGAGTGCTATGGTATCATAGCTCACAGCAACCTCCAACCTTTGGGCTCAAGCGATCCTCTTGCCTTAATTTATCTATTTTTAGTGGAGAAGGGGTCTTGCTTTTTGCTCAGCCTGGTCTAGACCTGGTGAGCTCAAGCAATCCACCAGCTTCAGCATCCCAGAGTGCTAGAATTACAGGCGTGAGCCACCATGCCTGGTTTCTTTCTATGGTTTTATCGCAAACCTTTTCTGCCTCTTCACTAGGTTCCAGCCACCCTAACTTCCTTGCTGCTCTTTGAATGTGCCAAAATTTTCCCTACTTCAGGGCCTTTGGACACTGGGTGTTCCTTCTGCCTGGAATGCATTTCTTTCCTCCAAATTTCTGTATTTATCCTTCCCTAACAGTTTTCCCCATCCAGAAGTTGTTTGTTTTTGTTTGTTTGTTTGTTTGTTTGTTAAATTTTTTTGTAGAGACAGAATCTCACTTTATTGCCCTTGGAAGAGTGCCATGGTGTCACATAGCTCACAGCAACCTCCAACTCCTGGGCTTAGGTGATTGTCTTGCCTCAGCCTCCCAAGTAGCTGGAACTACAGGTGTCTGCCACAACACCCGGCTGTTTTGCAGTTTGGCTGGGGCCAGGTTTGAACCTGTCATGCTCGGTATATGGGGCTGGCGCCCTACCCACTGAGCCATAGGCGCTGCCCCGTCCCCGAAGTTTTATTCAGCAGAGGGGCATTATATTTCCGCAATAACTGGGGGTAGATGCTATCATTCGCTGCATTGGCAGCCTACTCTCTTTTTACATAAAATTGCAGTTAGGCTGGGGGCAGTGGCTGGCCTATGATCCTATCATTCTGGGAGATGAGGAAAGAGGGTTGCTTGAGATCAGAAATTCAAGACCAATCTGAGGAAGAACAAGGCCTCATGTCTATGAAAAATAGAAAAATTATGCCGGATGCAGTGGCTCACACTTGTAATCCTAGCTTTCTGGGAGGCCGAGGTAGGTAGATTTCCTGAGCTCACAGGTTGGAGACCAGCCTGAGCAAGAGCAAGACCACATCTCTAAAAAATAGCCAGGCGTTGTGGTAGGCACTTCTAGTCCCAGTTTCTTGGGAGGCTGAGGCAAGAGAATCACTTGAGCCCAAGAGTTTGAGTTTGCTGTGACCTATGATGCCATAGCACTCTATTGGGGGCAACAAAGGAGGGGAAGGAGGGAGGGAGGGAGGGAGGGAAGGAGGGAGGAAGTAAAGAAGGAAGGAAGGAGGGAAGGAAGGAGAGGAGGAAGGAAAATTAAGGCCAGGCCTAGTAACTCACGCCTGTAATCCTAGCACTCTGAGAGGCCAAGGCAAGTGGATCCCTTGAGCTCAGGAGTTCAAGACCAGCCTGAGCAAGAGGGAGACCTAGCCTCTATAAAATAAGCAGTCATTCTGGTGGGTACCTGTAGTCACAGCTACTGAGGAGGTTGAGGCAAGAGGATCCCTTGAGTCCAAGAGTTTGAGGTTGCTGTGAGCTATGACACCCCAGCACTCTACCAGGGCAACGAAGTGAGACTCTGTCTCAAAAAATAAATAAATAGGGCTGCGCCTATGGCTCAAGGAGTAGGGTGCCGGCCCCATATGCCAGACATGGTGGGTTCAAACCCAGCCCTGGCCAAATAAATAAATAAATAAATAAAATTTTTTTTTGCAGTTTTTGGCTGGGGCTGGGCTTGAACCCACCACCTCCAGCATATAGGGCCAGCGCCCTACTCCTTGAGCCACAGGCTCTGCCCAATAAATAAATTTAAAAGATAGAAAAATTAGACTGCTGTGATGAGCACACCTGTAGTCCCGGCTATAGGGCAGGAGGTCCCTGGAGCCTGGGAATTTGAGGTGGTTGTGACCTATGTTGACTTCATGGTACTCAAGCCTGGGTGGCACAGGGAGACTCTGTCTTCAAATAAAATAAAATAAAATTGTGATTTCTGGCAGGATTTTGATACACCCTGAATTTTCCTGAGATGCAGCTCATATGGACATATATACATATATAAAGAATATATAAAATAAGTAATTATATTTTGTCTTATGGACAACTTTATTATAACTTGGCCACAATTTTGGAAAAATTGCATTATCTACAGCACTGCCTGCCTAGGGTGTTTGAGCCCATGATATTGCACTCCTATCAGACTGCATGTCAAACTTACAGTAATACATTTCTAGTAAAATTAGACTACCATATTGTGTTTTTCCTACACTTATGCTAAAAAATTTATCACTTTATTACACATTACTTTCCATTTATTCCCTATGGACTACAGTTGTTGAAGCAAAATGATATTTTGTTGTTGTAGCTGTAGGTGAGTTATATTATCTCTAGATTTCATTCAGAATAATAAAGGCAGAATTACACATTATGAATTGTTTGTTTGTGACAAAAGGAAATAGCTTACCTATCTGGAAACATGCAAATTGAAACCATAATGAGAAATAGCCAGATGCTGTGGCTCACACCTGTAATCCTAGCAGGTAGATTGCCTGAACTAAAGAGTTTGAGACCAGCCTGAACAAAATCAAGACCCCATCTCTACTAAAATAAAAAAAAAACTAGCCAGGTGTTATGCAAGCGCCTGTCCTCCCAGCTACTCGGGAGGCTGAGGCAAGAGAATCACTTGAGCCTAACAGTTTGAGGTTGCTGTGAGCCATGGCATGCTACCCAGGGCAACAGAGAGAGACTTTGTCTCAAACAAAACAAAGCGAAATAAAACACAAAACAAACAACTACCCCCGTGAGATATCATTTAACATCTACTAGAATGACTGTAATATAAAAGACAGGTAGGCTCATAGGCTCAGTGCCCATAGCACAGTGGTTACGGCGCCAGCCACATATACTTAGGCTGGCGAGTTCAAACCCAGCCCAGGCCAGCTAGACAACAATGACAACTGCAACAAAAAATAGCCAGGCATTGTGGCGGGTGCTTGTAGTCCCAGCTACTTGGGAGGCTGAGGCAAGAGAACTGAGTAAGCCCAAGAGTTTGAGGTTGCTATGAGCTGTGACACCACAGCACTCTATGGAAGGCAACATAGTGAGACTCTGTCTCAAAAAAAAAAAAAAAAAAAAACCAGATAATACCAAGTGCTAGGGAATCTTCTTCTGAGGATTCCCCTGTATATACACATTAAATTTGTAACATTTTCCTCTTGTTAAAAAATAAAAAAAGAAAGAAAGAATAACAAGTGTTAGTAAGGATATAGAGAAATTGAAGCCCTCATATACTGCTGGTGGGAATGTAACATGGTGTATGTAGTCCAGCAGTTAGTCAAAAGGTTAAACATAGTTACCATATCACACAGCAACATCATTCCAAGGTATATACTGAGGATAAATGAAAACAAATATCTC
>NW_003852606.1:430893-432358 GCF_000181295.1 Otolemur garnettii | reverse complement strand
GGGTGCCTGTAGTCCCAGCTATTTGGGAGACTGAGGCAAGAGGATCGCTTAAGCCCAAGAGTTTGAGGTTGCTGTGAGGTGTGATGCCACAGCACTCTACCCAGGGCGACATAGTGAGACTCTGTCTCAAAACAAACAAACAAACAAACAAAACCCCAACAAACTTATGCATGTATGTTCATAGCAGCATTATAGCTAATAGAAACATCCCAAATGTCCTCTATTGATAAGTGGATTAATAAATATGGCCGCATCTCTAAAAAATAGCAGGGTGTTGTGGCAGGCACCTGTAGATTAATGGTTCCCTAGGACTGGAGGAGAGTGATGGGAGAGTTGGAGGTAACTGCTAATGGGTATGGGGTTTCTTGGGGGATGAAAGAGACATTCTAAATTGATGATGATGGCCAGGTGCAGTGGCTCAAGCCTGTAATCCTAGCACTCTGGGAGGCCAAAGTAGGCATTGAGCTTAGGAGTTTCAGACCAGCCTGAGCAAGAATGAGACCTCGTCTCTACTAAAAGTAGAGAAAACTTCGCCAGGCATGGTGATGGGGGCTGTAGTCCCAACTACTCAGGAGACTAAGGCAAGAGGATTGCTTGAGCCTGGGAGTTTGATGCTGCTGTGAACTATGATGCCATGGCACCCTAGCCTGGGACAACAGAGTGTAAACTAAAATAAAATCTTTTTTTTTTTTTTTTTAGACAGAGTCTCACTTTGTCACCCTTGGTAGCCCTCAGTATACCCTCAGCTGAGACTACAGGCACTCGCCATAATACCCGGCTATTTTTCGAGGTGAAATCTAACTCTTGCTCAGGTGATCTGGAACCTCTCAGCTCAGGCAATCCATCCACCTTGGCCTCCCAGAGTGCTGGCATTACAGGTGTGAGCCACCACTGTGCCAGACCTTAAGCATTCCTTTTCACTGACTCCTGATCTTTTCGACAAAGCCTAACTCTTTCAGCCAATTGTCAGCTAAAGAATCTTTTTATTTTTTTTGCCAGGGCTGATTTTGAACCGCCACCTCTGTTGTATGGAGCCGGTGCCCTACCCTTTTGAGCCACAGGCACCACCCCCAGAGTTTAAAGTGAGAATCTTTAAACTCACTTATTAGCTGTAATCGCCCCCACTTCCAGATGTCCTACCTTTTTGAACCAAACCACTGTATATTTTCCATATACTGATATATGATCTCATTGAAATGGGATCTATGATGTACCCAGAGATGAGACAGAGAGATTGAGGACAAGTTTAATGAAAGGAGATAGAGACTTGCAAAGATGGTGGCTGCATCGAGAGTGGTTGGGGGCTTGTTTTTATACTAGGCATAGTGTTACTGGATCAAAAGGGTCCAGATGCCGGTCACTGTCAGTCAATATGCAGAGACAGTGATAGGTCCACCAATCTTTGTCGGAAGGTGGACGATTCTGGAGAACAAGGAGTGTAGCTTCTCTAAGACTGTTCTGTTCT
>NW_003852606.1:428292-430231 GCF_000181295.1 Otolemur garnettii | reverse complement strand
TCATTGTTGTTTGGCGGGTCTGGGCTGGGGATTCGAACCCGCCACCTTAGGTGTACATGGCTGGCACCTTAGCCGGTTGAGCTAAAGGCGCCGAGCCAACAACCCTTATTTTAAATAATAAACATGACACTTCAGTGACAATCTATTATAACATTTCCAATTCAAAAGTTAATTTCCTGGGCATTGACTGTGGCTCAAAGGAGTAGGGCACCAGCCCCATATGCTGGAGGTGGAGGGTTCAAACTCAGCCCCAGCCAAAAACTGCAAAAAAAAGTTAATTTCCTAAACTAAACTATTTAATATGCGCATCTTTAGCATGTGAGCTAAATTTACATAACAACTAAAATGAGAAACAGGTCACTTAGGCCCTAAACCACTAGACCCAGCTGTGTCATGTTCTCCATAGCCTGACATACTCCATTTCATTCTCACTAAATGTTCAAGCTAGGGTCTTTCTGGGGGAACTCTTGGGGCGGGGCCTGGTAGGGCTTTTGTTCTGGAAGGGGAAGGGGGAAAGGATTTAGGTCCCTATAACTCACCTGTAATTCCTGTTTCTCTGGTTTTATAATGTATAAAACCAAACTGTAACCCCCACCTCTAAGTGTCCACTTGCTCAGGGCTTCCTGGGTGTGATTACAGGTCATGGTTCTCAAATCTGGCTCAGAATAAACCTCCTACAATTATTTTACTGAGTATGACTTCTGTTCAGTCTACAAGAGTGAGATTCTAATCTCACTACTCTGGGAGGCCGAGGTGGGCTGATCGCCTGAGCTCACAAGTTCGAGACCAGCCTGAGTTAGAGTGAGACACTGTCTCTAAAAATAGCTTGGTGTTGTGGTGGGAGCCTGTAGTCCCAGCTACTTGGGAGGCTAAGACAAGAGAATTGCTTGAGCCCAAAAATCTGAGGTTGCTGTGAGCTTTGATGCCATGGCACTCTACTAGGGGTGACAAAGTGAGACTGTGTCTCAAAAAATAAAAAAATAAAAAGAGTGAGATTATGTCTCAAAACATATAAAATAAAATAAATGACGATGATTGCACAATTCTGTGAATAACTTGAAATGGATTATACTTTAAGGGGGTGAATTATATGGTGTGTGAATTATATTTCAATAAAGTTGTAACAACAACAACAACATTAGGGAAGATGTAGCAGTTACAAAGGAGAACATTTGTCCACTAGGTTCAGGGAACAGAACTGTCACTGACTCAGTGCTTATAGATATTAGGCACAGCAGTCCCTGAATCCTCACATCCTTCAGAAAAAAAAAAGAATAATTTCCCCTATTTTACAGGTAGGTTAACTGGTAGCCTATTTCAGGACTTTGCACTTATCTAAGAGTGGAAAGTTAGAAACAACTTTAACACCCACAAGAATAAATATAGCGCCAACATATTAGTCTCCTAATTTTGAACTTCGCCCTTTTCATGTTTTTTTTTTTTTTTAACCTCATTTCTTCATAAGGACAATGCAGTGAAGTCAGTACTTTTCTTCCCAATTTTACAGACAGGGAAACCAAGGAGCAAGGAGATTAAGTAATTTGGCTCAGCAGCACACGGGAGGAAGTGTCAGAGATACTGGGTTCTGCCAGCCCTTAATGCTATTAACCACTCCTTTCATTTCTAACATCCTCGGGTGGAAAATTCCATAGCCTCAAAGGCAGGAGTGGAGTGGAGTACGAGAGCACATGGACCAAATATTCCCATTAGGCTCTGAGCCCGTAATTCAGTGGTTAGGGTGCCAGCCACATACACCAAGACTGGCAGTTTTGAACCCTGCCAGGCCCTGCTTAACAGCAATGACAACAACAACAAGAAGAATAAAAAGAAAATAGCTGGGCATTGTGGAGGGTTCCTGTAGTCCCAGCTACTTGTTAGGCTGAGGCAAGAGAATCACTTAAGCCCAAGAGTTTAAGGTTGCTGTGAACTGTGATGCCAC
>NW_003852606.1:415780-425559 GCF_000181295.1 Otolemur garnettii | reverse complement strand
CCCCCCCCCCATGGTGTCCCGCCTCACCAAGGTTAAAATCTGGTCACCTTAAAGTAGTGCAGCTACAGGAGGGGTCTCTAGGTCCAAGGGTGGTTCTGGGGTTGGCAGTTCTGGGGTTGGTACAGGCAGCTGCGGGCTGTGCTGTGGTTTCCTTCAACTTTGTGTGCTTCCACTTGCTTCTCCAGCCCTAGCCTCCCTGCATCCCACCGCACCAACATCCGCGGGGGCGGAGAGGCAGAAGGTGAGGCAGGTCCTCCTGGGTAACCTGATGCTGCTGGAGCCAGCGTACCCCCCACCCTGTATCACTTCCAATCACCACGTTATGTTTTTCTTTGTTTTTTTTAGCTTTGTTTTTTGGTGGGGGGTAGACAGAGTCTCACTATTATCACTCTCTGTAGAGTTCGTGGCATCACAGCTCACAACAACCTCAAACTCTTGGGTTTAAGCGATTCTCTTGCCTCATTCTCCCAATTAGCTGGGACTACAGGCGCCCTCCACAACGCCCAGCTATTTTTTGCTGCAGCTGTCGCTGTTTAGCTGGCCTGGGCCAGGTTCCAACCTGCCAGCCTCGGCATATATGGCTGGCTCTGTAACCACTGTGCTATGGGCGCTGAACCATGTTATGTTTTTAATAATATATTTTTTAGATCCAGGTTTGTAATTTAACTAATTTAAACCCAACAAGCAATATTCCTCCAAAATCAGAAAGTGTCTAACAACCAAAAAAGGGCAAACATGCTTTAAAATCAGTAATGTACACAAAGCAGTTGTAGCAGGAGAGATTTATTTATTTATAAATCTTTGCCCTGGGCCTGGAGAAGAGCACTAATGGGCCAAAGACACAAAACGTGGGTCTAGAAGGTTCGAGACTGGCCACGCTTCCCCTTCAGTCCAACATTGGATTAAATGGGTCCGGAACTTTTCTGCCGAACCCCAGTGGATCTGCCCGGTAAAATAAACTTCCGGCGAGTTTATCACTTTCGTGCAGGGGCAGCCCATTCCAAGGGCGCTAAACCGGCCGGAAGTCCGTCAACTTACACTCCCCGCCCCATTCCGGATGTGACGCACAGGCGGGGTTGCCGGAAGAAGTGGCGAAGTTACTTTTGAGGGGACTGAAGTGGTGGCGGCGTGTCAGGGGCTACAGAGGAGGAGGAAGAGGAACAGAGTGAGGGGACGGAGCCAGGTGCACCAGAGAGCGGGAAGACGCGGGAGGAGCCCTGAACCCAGGACTTCTCGGCGTTCTCCGCGCTCTTCCACTCAGCCCCCTCTTCTTCTCCTATTCCTTCTCCTCCGTAGCTCGAGCCTTCCTTGGATGTTTCCAGGGCAACGGGACTAGGAGACCCCCGCGAGAGGCTGCCCACGAGACCCCCGCCCGCAGTCATGAGCCCCGCCCTCTACTGGTGCTCGGAGAGGGGCGGGACCTGGAGCGAGGTGTGGGGGCGGAGCATGATGGGAGGAGATGGGCGGAATCTGTTGAGATTATCTGGGCAAGGCTTGGAGAGAGGGGTGCAGAGGGGGCGAGGCTAGGTGTTGGTTGTGATGCTTTTGACTAGGACAGTGGGGGCAGGACCTGGAAGGGATAGGACAGAACCAAGGAGAGAAAGAGGGAAGGTGGGGTTAGAATGAGAAATAGGTGAGGTGGAATTTTAGAGTAAGTTGGGTGACACTGATCGCAGGGAGGATGTGAGGGCATAACATGATTGGAGAAGTGACTGTGCCTGGTGAGAGCTGGTGGGTGAGACTTGGGGGGGCGGGCCCTAGAGTAGGGGCGGGACTTAGACCTAGCCGAAGGCTGGCCTGGATCAGAAGGAGGCGTCCCTTGTTAGAAGGGTAAGAAGGGTAAGAAGGGTTTGTAGGACAGGGCTGGAGCTGGGATCTCTATACAATAGTGAAGAATCTGGAAAAGACAGAAAGCGGGGCACCCCTATCAGGATCTGTGACTGGCCTGATCAAACCCTTAGTAGCCCCATAGAGCTCACAATTCCCTGTATTCTGCAGGCTTTTCTGTGACCCCCACCATGGCCTCCCCCACCATGAGTTCTCTGGACACTCCCTTACCTGGTGAGTGATCCTCTTCCCTACCCAGCCCTTATCACACACTAGCAAGAGAAGCTCACTGTTCCCCTCTTGTTTGCCTCCCTCTCCCAGAAAATGGCCCCCCTCAGCCTGGCGTCCCCTCTTCTTCACCCACTATAAAGGAGGAGGGTCCTGAGCTGTGGCCTGGGGGCTCGGACCCTGATGTCCCAGGCACTGATGAGGCTGACTCAGCCTGCATCGTGGGTGAGACGGGGCCCAGGGACAGGAGTCTGGGAGTTCACATATGGGACTTGGGGAGGAATTTAGGAAGGGAGAAAGAAACGGGGATGGCAACATGGGAGGCTCCTGTTTCTTGTTGATTTTTTCCTTCGTTTCTTCTTGAGACTTCTGAACTTTGGTTCTTTTTTTGGAATCAACTGACATACACATATTTCTCTCTGAATTACTATCTCCCTGGGTATGAGCATTTCCTTCATCCTCTGCCTCGGGATCTCTCACAGGCCTGTCCCTCTGGTTGCTGTTTCTCGTTGTGGCTCTCTCTCACAGCTTCTGTGTACCTACCCCAGTCATCCTAGAGCCAGATGAGGAACCAGAGCGCAAGCGAAAGAGGGGCCCAGCTCCGAAGATGCTGGGTGATGAGCTTTGCCGCGTTTGTGGGGACAAGGCCTCTGGGTTCCACTACAATGTGCTCAGCTGCGAAGGTTGCAAGGGCTTCTTCCGGCGCAGTGTGGTCCGCGGTGCGGCTGGGCGCTATGCCTGCCGAGGCGGTGGAACCTGCCAGATGGACGCTTTCATGCGGCGCAAGTGCCAGCAGTGCCGCCTGCGCAAGTGCAAGGAGGCAGGGATGAGGGAGCAGTGTGAGTGCTTTGGGAGCAGGTGGTGCCAGCCTTGCCCCATCCAACCTTGAGCCTCTACTGAGGCCCATATCCCCACAACAGGCGTCCTGTCTGAAGAACAGATCCGAAAGAAGAAAATTTTGAAGCAGCAGCAGCAGTCCTTACAGTCACCTGTGGGGCCAGGGGGCAGCAGCAGCTCAGCCTCTGGACCTGGGACATGCCCTGGAGGATCTGACGCAAGTGGCCAGGGCTCTGGGGAAGGAGAAAGTGTCCAGCTAACAGCGGCTCAGGAGCTAATGATCCAGCAGTTGGTGGCAGCCCAGCTGCAGTGTAACAAACGCTCCTTCTCTGACCAGCCTAAAGTCACGGTACTGCCCCTTCCGTGGCCTTGTGGGGTGATGATCCCAGTGAAGTAGAGCTGGCCAGGCCATGGGTATGGGAGGGAATGAGGCTCAAGAGGGTAGGGTTTTTGGGAGAATGTCCCCCAGGGTACAGGCTTTGCTTCAAGGTGCTCCCTAAGAGTAATAGGCAGAGCCCTAGGAGTGACTCTGGTCTCCTGTGTCCCAGCCCTGGCCCCTGGGTGCAGACCCCCAGTCCCGAGATGCCCGCCAGCAGCGCTTTGCCCACTTCACGGAACTGGCCATCATCTCAGTCCAGGAGATTGTGGACTTCGCTAAACAGGTGCCTGGCTTCCTGCAGCTGGGCCGTGAGGACCAGATTGCGCTCCTGAAGGCGTCCACCATTGAGGTAATGGCTGGGCTGCCTGTCCACAGCAAGGCCTTTCCCTTCATCCCACTAAGGACCCCAAAGATAGTTCCAGGACAGATTCTAGGAACAGAGCAGTGAGCAGGATCAGTCTTCGCTGGGCGATGTCCAACTTAGTCTGAGCCTCCCATGAGCTAAGAGAGAAAGGGAAAAGGGGCTGAGGCTAAAAGTAATTGAAGATAGGGTTGGAGGGGCTTCCAGAGAAAAGGCTCCAAAAAGCCTTTTTTTTTTTTTTTTTTAAGAGGCAGAGTCGCACTTTATCACCCTTGGTAGAGTGCCGTAGCATCGCAGCTCACAGCAACCTCCAGCTCTTGGGCTCTTGTCTCAGCCTCCTGAGCAGCTGAAACTATAGGTGCCCGCCACAACGCCTGAATATTTTTGTTGTTGTTGTTGTAGTTTGGCCAGGGCTGGGTTTGAACCCACCACCCTCGGTATATGGGGCTGGCACCCTATCCACTGAGCCACAGGTGCTGCCCCAACAAAGCCTTTTAAGAGGAGTTGACATTTGAATCAAAGCTAACAACGTATTGAGCACTTAACTGTATGCTAGGCTCCATTCCAAGTGCTAGCATATGGCAGACAACAAAACAAACAAAACTCCCTGTCCCCTACCTCTTAACTACTTAGGAAAAGTGTTCTAAGTTGTGGGGGGGGGGGCAGTGCAAAACATGTACTGAAGCCAGGAAGAGAGATGAGCTTGGAGTGTCCCAACATGCTGACTGCATTGCACATTTATGTGGCTGAGAGAATAAAGCATAGGTAGAGATGATCTGGGTGAGATCAGACTCTCATTTGGGCCAGGTCGGGAGGGACTAGCAGCTAAAGGGTCATAGGAGTCCCCCCTCAAGCCCTTCTACCTGTCCTCTTCAGATCATGCTGCTGGAGACAGCCAGGCGCTACAACCATGAGACAGAGTGTATCACTTTCCTGAAGGACTTTACCTACAGTAAGGATGACTTCCACCGTGCAGGTAGGGCCAAAGGCAGCCTTGGGGGCTCAGGGGAAGGGTTGCTGCCCCAGCTGGCTGGGTCACCTCAGCTCAGGTCATCCCTGTCTGAGCCTGTTTCTTTATCTTCAAAGTGGGAGTGAGGGTGAGCTAACCTCAGAGCCAGATTAAGAGTACACTTACTCAGCACCAACTGTGTACAGAGTGATGTGATGGAGGTTAAGACAGAGGAGTCTCTGCTATCACATTAGGCATCTTGGTGGGGAATTAGGAAGAAGGAACCCCTTCCCCACCACCACCCAACCTGGCCTTACCAGAGGGAAAGAAGGAGGCTGGTTATCAGTCCATTGTCAGGTACACAGCCTGCCCTGCTGTATAGTGAAGTACTGGCTCCTGCCCTCCATGGGCACTTAACCTGGGTTACTGGAAGAAGTGCAGTTGAGGTAAGGCATATGGGGTAAGAGGCATCATCAGTGAAAAGGGAGTAGGGAGTAGCATTTTCCTTATCCTCTGGGCTTTTTCAGTAAGTCCTGTCCTCTCTCACTATCTCCCTGGAACACCTGTCTGTATGTCCTGACATCTACTCCTAATCTCATCTTCCCTTCCTCTAACCCTGGCCCTTCCATCACCCAAGATGGCCTTAGTAATCCTTTTCATAGAGGTTAGCAGGGGAGGACTGGACGAAAGAGTGTTTCTGGCAGGAGAATTGGCATATGGTTTTGCCATCTTAGCATAAGCCAGATGGTTTTGAGGAACTAAAATGAAGTCCAGTCAGCCAGAGCACAGGGGGGTGGGACTGTAGAGGAGGTCAGGAATTCTACCACTTCCCACTCATCCTCTGCAACTGCCCTGGCCCAGGCTTCAGTCATCTCTCCCTGGGATGTTGCAGAAGCCCCTTGTTGGCCTTCCTGCCTCTGGTTCTGCCTGGTGTGTCTGCTCAGACAGTAGTCAGAAGGATCCTGCCAGCACCCAGGTCAGCTAACAATCCTCTTGTGCTCAGAACCCTCCACGTCTCACTGGAGCAAGAGCCAAGGTCCTCTCTGGAGCTCACACACCCCTTCAGGATATGTTCTTATTCCCTGTCTGCTCTTAGCTCCTATCCCCTCTCCTTTATTCAGCCTTTCCCAGCCACTTGTCCTCCTGGCTTTTTATTTTATTATTTATTTATTTATTTGAGGCAGTCTCACTTTGTCGCCCTCAGTAGAGTGCTGTGGCCTCATAGCTCACAGCAACCTCATACTCTTGGGCTTAAGTGATTCTCTTGCCTCAGTTTTCCTGCCACAGTGCTTGGCTATTTTTGAGACAAGGTCTCGCTCTTTGTTAGGCTGGTCTTAGACTCCTGAGCTCACGCAATCCACTGGCCTTGGCCTCCCAAGTGCTGGGATTACAGGCATGAGCCACCAGGCCTGGCTTTATTTTATGTTTTGAGACAGTCTCACTTTGTCGCTCTCAGTAGAGTACCGTGGTGTATAGCTCCCAGCATCCTCAAATTCTTGGGCTCAAGTGATCATCTTGCCTCACCTCCCAAGTAGCTGGGACTACAGGCATCCACCACAAGGCCCTCTGTTTTTTAGAGACAGGGTCTTGCTCTTGCTCAGCCCATCTATCCACTTTAGCCTCCCAAAGTGCTAGAATTGGCCTCCTGGCTCTTATTGGAACCCACCAAGCATGCTTCAGCCAGGGGGCTTTTTTTGTTTTTTTTGTTTTTTTAGGGTTTTTTTTTGCAGTTTTTGGCCGGGGCTGGGTTTGAACCTACAACCTCTGATATATGGGACCACAGGCGCCACCCTAGCCAGGGGGCTTTTTTGCTTGCTGGTCCTTCTGTCTGGAACTAGGGTGATTGACTGGTCACAGTTTGCCTGGAACCTTCCCAGTTTTAACACTGAAAGTTTCTTGGCCCAGAAATCCTGTCCCAGGCAGAACAGTTGGTTGGTCACCCTACTTGGATCACTCACAGAGCCTCATAACTCAGTTTCTCACATCGTTTGGGTTGGTCGTTGTTCATATGTCACCCTACAGTGGGGCCTTCCCCACCCCCCTTGCGTAAAACGTGTAATGTGATTGTCAGCAGTCTAGAATACCCTTTCCTCTGTTACCTTTCTCCGTAGAACCCATCATGCTCTGATGGGCTGGGTGTTTTACTGATGTGTTTGTCTGTCATCTGGCATCTTGACCCTCAAGTATAAGTTCTGTAAGGGCAGGGACTATGTCCTGTGAAGGGCTCTGCCTCGGGCCTGGCACATACGAGGTATTCCATAAAGTTTGATGAATGAAAGAGGCAGTTTTGAGAATGAAATCTAGCTTTACCTTAAAAACAGTGGAAGCCACCACAGGACTGACAGGATATGATCTAGGCTTTATCAACTTTTCTCTGCCTTCATGAAGGGGACAAGGATTGATCCTGAGAAACTAGGGAGGAGCTGCAGCTATCATCCAGGCAGGAAGTGAGGGTGGTGATAGGATAGTAGAAAATGCTGAATAGATGTTCGCCCTCATTATTCATTCCATCACTTAGGCAAGGTTTGTGGCACACCTACTGCGTGCCGGGCACTCTCACAGGCACTAGGACCCAAAGGTGAGCAGAAATGATAAGAATGCTGTTGGGCAGCACCTGTGGCTCAAAGGAGTAGGGCGCCAGCCCCACCTGGCCCTGGCCAAAAACTGCAAAAAAAAAAAAAGAATGCTGTCATTACTGCTGTTTTCCTCACCCCATTTACTGTGGGTGGTGCCAGGGTGTAGGCAGGTTGCAGTCAAGGGAGTCATGGCCACCTCTGCCCTGCAGGCCTGCAGGTGGAATTCATCAACCCCATCTTCGAGTTCTCCAGAGCCATGCGGCGGCTGGGCCTGGATGATGCCGAGTATGCCCTCCTCATCGCCATCAACATCTTCTCAGCAGACCGGCCCAATGTGCAGGAGCCAAGCCGTGTGGAGGCCCTGCAGCAGCCCTACGTGGAGGCGCTGCTCTCCTACACACGTATTAAGAGGCCACAGGTACCAGGCTAGAGCTACCCAAAGCCTGGCTGCTCCTGCTGCAGGCTTCCAGCTCCTCTGAGCAGAGCAAACTCAGTCCTGAGGCTGGGGTAGGGGACAGGGTGTCCAGGCCCACATAGAGCAGTCTTAGACTGGGGTCCTGCCTTGTTACTATCCTTGGCAGAGTGTTGCAGGTCTCTGTCCTCTTGGAGGAGCCAGGCCTAATCTAGGCACTGGAGCAAGCCCCACATTCTGCCCCAGTGGTTCCCTGTGCTAGCTCTTCTTGTTCCCCTGGGGAGGGAGACCCTCCTTCGAGTTCATATAGGCTGGCCAGAGTTGTAGGATAGGGGCTCGGCCAGCACCCATCTCCTTCCTGTCCATCTGCAGGACCAGCTGCGCTTCCCACGCATGCTGATGAAGCTCGTGAGCCTGCGCACATTGAGTTCTGTCCACTCGGAGCAGGTCTTTGCCCTGCGGCTCCAGGACAAGAAGCTGCCACCTTTGTTGTCTGAGATCTGGGACGTTCATGAGTGAGGGGCGACCACTTTGCCCCACAGCCTTGTCTGACCACACTCTTAACAAATGACGCTGTCATCCCTTCTTCCTCCTGGGGTGGGAGGAGGTCCTAGGCTAGGCCTGCAGTCCCACCTTGCTGCTGGCCCTGCCAGCCCTCAGCGCTTGGATAAGCCCTAGTCAGGGTCCAGGAGGCACCCTCCCTGCCCACAGAGTCTTCCAGAAGGTGTGGAAGGGTCATAGGTCTTGACCTCTGGCCCTACCCAGCAGCCCTCCTTACCCAGCTTACAACTTAAGCCTGCCATGCAATGCACCTTGAACAGAGGGAGGAGAGGGCCTATGGCTCTCACAGCCCAAGAGGCCATTGGTCCTCCTCTTCCTCTGCTCCTTTTATTTAATAAAAACTAAAACTAAAGACAGAAACAGGAAAATAAAATATGAATACAAGCTAGCCTTGAGCCAGAGTGCCAGAAATGAAGAGGATGTGATCTTCATTGACCCTGGCCCCCTGAGCCTGATTTAGTAGGTGGGACAGGGGCCTTCACAAGCTGGTGGGGGTCCTGGTGCAGGGTGATGTGTGATGGCTGCTGTGGGGGTCCAGGACAGGGACCTAACAGCCTCAGGGTCACCTGAGGATAAATGGGATTTAGGTGAACTTTTGTCCAGTCAACAAGTGTCTTCTGAGGCTTGGGGCCAGGCTACACTGGAGACTCTGACATCGTCTAGCAACGGGACGTGGGGCATTACACTATGTCAGACACACTGATAGGCAATGGAAGCATCAGTGAACAAGATAAAGACCTTCCAGACACTGGGAGGATGGACGAGGACAGAACAGAAAGGAACAGGGGCTTTAATGGTAGCATGTGCACTGTGGGAACTAGAGGAAGTGAGGCAAGATGTCACAAAGGAGGTCTCTGTTGGGACCTAGAACATAAAAACCAAGGGGCTGGGCCTCCAAGTTGGGGAAGCTGATGGGCAAAGTCTGAAAGATGAGAGGTCCTGCTGAGTTCAAGGTAAGAGCAAACCAGGAAGCTCTTCCAGTGCCTCCTAACCCCAGGCCAGCCCCTTTATGGGGTATAGAAATGAGTTGGACGCACAGCTCTGGTCAAGGGCTAGTGGAGTATTTGTTGCACGGACGGATGGGCTGGGCACTGAAAGGTACACTTATTTAGGGTGGGGTATGGGACAGTGGAAATGAGGAATAGTTAGAAACGATCATTCTATTACAAGTAGTGTACTGACTGGGTTCTAGGTGTACCCTTTGAGCTCTGAGTCTAGTTTGCAGATGGAGAAACTGAGGCCAAAGACATGGGAACAGTCCATAGCACGATCAGGTGTTGGCCAGCCTCTGCAGGGAGGCTGGCCAAATGGTGGGCAGCGCCCAGGCAGTTCTCCGGGTACAGATCGTGGAGAGAGGAGGGCACGTGGCCCCACAGCTCCTACAGCTCTAGGTGCGGGGCAAAGGACTGCAGCTGGGCTTAGAAAACCAGTCTGGGAAAAGCAGCCGCGAGGGGAGCGTGGGTTGTGCTACGTCACGAGGAGGCGGGGTTAACGATAATATGTCCCGGGGGAGAGGTCCTTTCCCAACTGAGCGGCGGGGGCGTGGCCCTCCTCAGAGCGCGGCGGCACTGGGCTTGCGCGCGCCAGAGTCAGAGGTCACGGCGACGTAGGCTGTGGCGGGAAACGCTGTTTGAAGTGGGTGAGTAAAG
>NW_003852606.1:410345-415733 GCF_000181295.1 Otolemur garnettii | reverse complement strand
ACGAGCACGAAGGCCTGAAAGAGGTTACGAGGTGTCGCGTGGGACGTGGTGACTGGCGGAGCCCCCTTGGCCCAGAGACGTGCAGAAGAGGTGCAGGGTCCAGAAATCTCCGGGGCTAGCGTTCTGGGGGCGCAGAAAATGACGGGGGGCAGGGGAGAGTCCTTGGTGTGCAGGAGGCGCTTGCGTTGGGTGCCAGGCCTGGTTGGGGGCAGACGGGAGGGGGGAAGGTGGGGACAGGAGGTGGGTGGGGCGGGCCGGGGCCTAGGAGGCTTTGTGGTACCGAAGAGTGCACGTGCAGGCTTAGGGTCATTTATTCGCTGGATATTTATTAAACAGTCTGTGACACGCACGGCTGTAGAAGGAGAACTACAGCAGGAACAAGTCAAGGAGAAGGTCCCTGCCTTGTGAAGACGGAAGGTAGACAAGTAATAAGTAACGGTAATGCTAAAACAATGCTTTCAGGCTGTGATACGTTGTCTGAAATGAAACGAGGGTAAAGTGATCATGACCAAGAGGCAGCCTGCTTATCTAGCTGGAGTGATCAGGAATTGGTCTCTCTGGGGAGGTGACACAGCCCTGAAAGGAAAGATGGGGCTTTGAGTTGGGAAGGACCTTGGTATATTTGTAGCTGGAGCCGAGGGAACAAGAGGGGAGTGTAGATGCAGTTAGAGTCATTGTGGGGGATCAGATCCAATGGGGCGTTGTAAACCTTGGTATGAGATTTGACCTTTATTCTAGGTTCAGTGGAGAGCTCTGGAAGGGTTTGAGCCTGTCATCTGCCCTGTATTTTGAAAAACTCATTGGCTGCTGAGTGGAGATTGGATTGTAGCAGGAGTAAGAGTGGAAGGAGGGAGACCAAGGGGGCTAGAGCTGGTAGTGAGTGGATGTGCAGGTGGAGAGAATCCATCAGGCTCTGGCTATGGTGCCAGCAAGACTGTCTGACAGAGTGGGGCCTGGGTGTGAGGGGAAGAGGAGCCCAGGATGACTCCTGAGTTTGTGGTTTGAGCAATAGGCCAGATGGGGAAAAGTGAGGGAGAAGCAGGTTTGGGGGTGGCATTCTGAAGGCAGAACTTAGATGGGGGAATGAATGGGCAGGGTTTAGAGAGGAGCACAGGAGGAGGCAGGGTAATTTCAGCACCTCACCCGCAGTCCTCCCTACTCAAGAGAACTGTTGTCCTTGTCTCTCCCCCTTCTTCTTGCACTTTCCCTCTTCCTGAAATGCTTTTAAGTTCTTCAGAAAGATATGGAAGGGCAGTGCCCATAGCTCAGCGAGTAGGGTGTTGGCCACATACACTGAGGCCGGCTAGGCCAGCAGGTTTGAACCCGGCCCTGCCCAGCTAAAATCAATGACAACTCCAACAAACAGTAGCCGGGCGTTGTGGCGGTAGCCCATAGTCCCAGCTATTTGGGAGGCTAAGGAGAGAGAATCACTTAAGCCCAAGAGTTTGAGGTTGCTGTGAGCTGTGATACTACAGCACTCTACCAAGGATGACATAGTGAGACTCTGTCTCAAAAAAAAAAAAAGATATGGCAGTCTACAACCAGACAGTGGAAAAATACTGAGGCATAAAAAAGCATGAAGTATAGACACATGTTATAGCACAATGAACCTTGAACACATTAAGTGAAAGAAGCCAGGCACAGAATCTTACCTATTCTGAGATCCCATTTATAGGAAATGCCCAGAATAGGCACATCCATGGAGACAATAAGATTTGAGGTCATCAGAGGTGAGGGCCAGATGGGCTGAATGGGGGTGACTGTTAAAGGATGCAGGGTTCCTTTTTAGGGCAAGGAAAGAGTTCTGAAATTATTTGTGGTGATACTTGGGTAACTCTGAATATACTAAAAATCATTAAACTATATATGTGTACCTTAAATGGGTGAATTGTGTAGTATATGAATTATGTCTTCACAAAGCTATTGCCAGATGAAGTCTTCTTCCCACCCTTTCTCTCAGGTAACTGCTGTCACCAGTTTTTTACCTCTCCTAGAATGATGCATTAAAAGGAAAAATATTTATAACATATTCTCCCACCCATATGGTAAAATGTTATTTTTTTTTTTTTGAAAGAGTCTCACTTAATCACCCTCAGTAGAGTACCGTGATGTCACAGCTCATAGCAACCTCCAAATCCTGGACTTAGGCGATTCTCTTGCCTCAGCCTCCTGAGTATCTGGGACTACAGGCACCTGGCTATTTTTTGTTGCAGTTTGGCTGGGACCGGGTTTGTACCTGCCACCCTTTGTATGTGGGGCTGGTGCCCTACCCACTGAGCCTCAGGGTATGCCAAAATGTTACTATTTTTTTTTATTATTTCTATCCCAATAAAATTATGTTGAAACATTTCAAACCTGCAGAGAAGTTGCAAGTACAGTGAACAACCATATACCTTTGCCGAGAGGCACTGGTCATCAACATGATACCTCATTTGCTTTAAACACACATGTGGGCTTGGTGCCTGTGGCTCAAGTGGCTAAGGTGCCTGCCACATACACCTAAGGTGGCAGGTTCAAATCCAGCCTGGGCCCACCAAACAACAATGACGGCTGCAACCAAAAAGATAGCTGGGCATTGTGGTGGGTGCCTGTGGTCCCAGCTACTTGGGAGGCTGAGGCAGGGACTTGCTTGAGCCCAGGAGTTGGAGGTTGCTGTGAGCTGTGATGCTATGGCACTCTATCCAGGGGGACAGCTTGAGGCTCTGTCTCAAAAAAAAAAAAAAAACCACACGCACATGTGCAGCCTTTTTTCCTTTTTTTGGCTGAACTCTTTGAAAGTTGTAGTCGTCTTAATACTTCATCTCCAAAAGCTCCACCAAGTATCTCTTAGGAACAGGAGTTCCTACATACTTAACATAATCAGGCAATTAAATGAGACACTACTATTATTACATAGACAGTCCTTATTTATTTATTTATTGAGACAGAGCCTTAAGCTGTCGACCTCTGGGTGGAGTGCTGTAGCATCACAGCTCACAGCAACCTCCAACTCCTGGGCTCAAGCGAGTTTCCTGCCTCCGCCTCCCAAGTAGCTGGGACCACAGGTGCCTGCTACAACGCCTGGCTATTTTTGGTTGCAGCCATCATTGTTGTTTGGCGAGTCCGGGCTGGATTTGAACCCGCCACCTTAGGTGTATGTGGCTGGCGCCTTAGCCACTTGAGCCACAGGCGCTGAGCCAACAGTCCTTATTTAGATCTGCCCAGTAATCCCTGTAATATCCTTTAGAGCTGATTTCAGTTTGTTTGTTTGTTGTTTTTCAAAGTAGTATGAGGGTACAAATGTTTAGGTTACTTCCTTTTTTTGAGACAGAGTCTCACTTTTGTTGCCCAGGCTAGGGCTGTGATGTCATAACTCACAGCAACCTCAAGCTGCTGGGCTTAAGTGATTCTCTTGCCTCCCAAGTAACTGGGACTATAGGCACCACCATAATGCCTGGCTGGGTTTTCTCTTTTTAGTAGAGACAGGGTCTTGCTCTTGCTCAGACTGGTCTCAATCTCCTGAGCTCAAAGGATCCTCCTGCCTTGGCCTCCCAGAGTACTAGGATTACAGGCCTGAACCTCCCCTCACCTGGCCAGGTTACACTGTTTTCAATTTTAAGGTAAAGTTCAAGTTGTAGTTGAGCCTTTCACCTAGCTGAATACCCTCACATTGTGCACATTAGGTGAGATTCCGTCAATCACCCTCTCCTCTCCTTAGTTTTCAGTTTTTTAATTTAAGTTTCAGTCTAGGATTATACACAGTTATTGTGACTTTTTCTTTTTCTTGAGACAGTCTCACTTCGTCGACCTCAGTAGAGTGTCATAGCTCACAGCAACCTAAAACTCTTTTGCTCTAGAGATTGTCTTGCAGCTCGGTGCCTGTAGCTCAGTGAATAGGATGCTGGCCACATACATTGGGGCTGGTGGCCCCAGGCCTGCTAAACAACAATGACAACTACAACAAAAAAAATAGCTGGGCGTTGTGGTGGATGCCTGTAGTCCCATCTACTTGGGAGGCTTAAGGCAAGAGAATCTCTTGAGGTTGCTATGAGGTATGACACCATGGCACCCTACCCACAGTGACTTAATGAGACTCTTGTCTCAAAAAAAAAGAAAAAGAAAAATCCTCTTGCCTCAGTCTACCTACTGAGTAGGTGGGACTAGCAGCACCCACCACAACCACAACACCTGGCTAGTTTTTCTATTTTTGGTAGAGATGAGGGTCTCACTCTTGCTCAGGTTGGTCTCATTTTAAAATTCTAGACCAGGGCAGTGCCTGTGGCTCAGTGGGTAGGATGCTGGCCCTGGCCAAACTGCAACAACAACAAAAAATAGCCAGTGTTGTGGCAGGCGCCTGTAGTCTCAACTACTCTGGTTGCTGTGAGTTGTATGACGCCACAGCAGTCTACTGACGGCAATAAAGTGAGACTCTGTCTCTACAAAAAAAGAAAAAAAAATTCCAGACCAGAAGTTGTCACCCTTCACTTTAGATTTGTTTCTAGATGACTAGAATCAGTATCAACATTTTCTTAGACCTCATTTTTTTTCTCCAATGCAAATGATAAATTCTTAGCACACCCTTCTGCACCTTGCTCTTTCTACTGAACAATGCCTCTTTTGAGAGCCATCCATATCAGTACACAAAGAGCTTCCTCATTCCTTTATACAGCTGCATAGTATTCCATTGAATGAACTTAATTTATTTGAATGGTTCCCTAGTCGAGGACATTTAGGTGATTTCCAGTCTTTTAGGATTTCAGACAAGGCTGCTGGAAAAAACCTTGTAAATGCAATTTTCATATGTGATAGTAAATCTGAAGCATAAATCCTTAGATGTAGGGTAACTGCCTCCAAACTTTGATGTTTTTAACTGAAGTGCAATTTACATTTAATGTGATGTGCAGGTCTTGGGTGTGCAGTCTCCACCCCTTTCTTGTCAGTCTCTCCCATTCTAGAAGCAGGCATTAATCCAGTTTCTAGCACCATAAATCAGTTTTGTCAGTTGTTCAGGTTTGTGTAAATGGTATCATACAGTATGCACATTTGTTTTTATTTTTTTACTGAGATGAAATTAAATCCTCAAACTCTTGGGCTCAAGATATCCTCTGGTCTCAGCCTCCTGAGTAGCTGGGACTATAGGTGCCTGCCACAACACCTGCTAGTTTTTCTATTTTTAGTAGAAATTTTTAAAACTATCACTGTTGTAAAAGAAAAAATCCCAGACCATTTTAAAGCAAACAATTCAGTGGCATTTGGTGCATTCACAGTATTGTGCAATCATCACCTCTATCTAGTTCCAAAACATTTCATCACCCCCAAAAGAAAACCTATTAAGTAGTCAGTCCTCATCCCCCCAACATATACCTTTTCGTGGTGTCTGCCTTTTGTACATGTTTTTTTTTTTTTTTT
>NW_003852606.1:408672-410043 GCF_000181295.1 Otolemur garnettii | reverse complement strand
AGGGGCCTATAAGGGGCAAATAAATGGGGAGAAGGATGTAGGGCTTGAGCATGTGAGAAAAGGGTTAAACTGACGTGGAAAGTACAATGGGATGTTCTCTTGCCTCCGCCTACCGAGTAGCTGGGACTACAGGCACTAGTTACAATGCCCAGCTATGTTTTTGTTGGTTTGGTCGGGTTTGAACCCACCACCCTTGGTATATGGGCCTGGCGCCCTACTCACTGAGCCACAGGTGCCGCCCAATAGCTGACTTTTTAATACTGAGTAGTATTCGTTGTATAGCATGTCTGAACATTTGGGAAAGCACATTCCCATCGGTTCAGAATTTGTCAGTGTGGCATTTGTTAAGATTCAGTAAATACTGTGGCCCAAGAAAGATACAAGCTGATTTTTCCACAAAACAGTTCAAAGATAGGCAGGTGTACAAGATGAGTAGGTAGCTTTGCACTGGAAGTTTTCTCAAGAAGCCCAGTGTTGTCCTGTCTCTGTGTCAAGGCTGGTTCACCATTACATCCGTGTTCTAGCCATCAAGAACCGGAAAAGGGTAGAGGGCAAGCAGCCAGCCATGTCTCAGGAGCCACATGCCTCACAAGAGCTCTTCTGCCTCACTCCTGGCAATGCACACTGGGAAATGTAATCTTCAGCTAGGCAGTCTATGGCAACTCTGAGATTTGAGGTGCCAAAAAGGCAAACCAGAGGACTACATATGGAATGATAGTTAGGGGATCCAAAGGTGCTCACTGGAACCTAGGGTAACTAGGTCCCCTTCTCTCCCAGGTGGATCAGGAATCAACCCTGAGTTCCATTAATCCCCTCTGTCTTAGCCTGGACCCAGGGGACATACACTTTTTATTTTATTTTATTATTTTTATTTTTTGAGACAGAGCCTCAAGCTATCCCCCTGGGTAGAGCGCTATGGCATCACAGCTCATAGCAACCTCTAACTCCTGGGCTCAAGCAAGTCTCCTGCCTCAGCCTCCCAAAGTAGCTGGGGACCACAGGCGCCCACTACAACGCCTGGCTATTTTTTGGTTGCAGCCATCATTGTTTGGCAGACCCGGGCTGGATTCGAACCCGCCACCTTAGGTGTATGTGGCTGGCGCCTTAGCCGCTTGAGCCACAGGCGCCGAGCCTGTACATGTTTTTGATATTCATCCATACATTGTGTATATCAGTAGCTGACTTTTTTTTTCAGAGACAGTCTTACTTTATTGCCCTCTGTAGAGTGCCATGGCAGCGTCACACAGCTTGCAGCAACCTCCAACTCCTGGGCTTAGGTGATTCTCTTGCCTCCGCCTACCGAGTAGCTGGGACTACAGGCACTAGTTACAATGCCCAGCTATGTTTTTGTTGGTTTGGTCGGGTTTGAAC
>NW_003852606.1:404654-408652 GCF_000181295.1 Otolemur garnettii | reverse complement strand
GGCTGGATTCGAACCCGCCACCTTAGGTGTACGTGGCTGGCGCCTTAGCCACTTGAGCCACAGGCGCCAAGCCTATTTTATTTTTTTTAATTAATTTTTTTTTTTTTTTTGAGACAAGTCTCAAGCTGTCACCCTGGATACTGTGCCTTGGCGTCATAGCTCAGAGCAGCCTCAGACTCTTGGGTTTAAGTGATTCTCTTGCCTCAGCCTCCCAAGTAGCTGGGATTACAGACACCTGCCACAACACCCAGCTATTTATTGTTGTTGTTGTTGTAGTTGTCATTGTTTTAGCAGACCCGGGCCAGGTTCGAACCCGCCACCCTACCCACTGAGCTATGGGTGCTGCCCGACATGCATCTTTTATAATAATTTCAAATTTATAGGAAGATTGAAATAAGAATAGCATACAGGGGTGGTGCCTGTGGCTCAATGGGTAGGGTGCCAGCCCCATACACCGAGGGTGGCTGGTTCAAACCCAGCCCTGGCCAAACTGCAACAGAAAACTACCTAGGCATTCTGGCGGGCGCCTGTGGTCCCAGCTACTTGGGTGGCTGAGGCAAGAGAATCACCCAAGCCCAGGAGTTTGAGGTTGCTGTGAGCTGTGTGATGACATGGCACTCTACTGAGGGCAATAAAATGAGACTGTCTCTACAAAAAAAAAAAGAAAAGAATAGCATACAGAACACCTGTGCATGCCATGCCCAGCCCTGTCTCAGCATCTCTCCCTGTCTCCTTTATGAGCTGCATGGGTGCATGCTTTATGTCTTTGCCTACACACACTTTTTTTTTCTAATCCTCTTACCCACTCTGAGATACACACACTTTTTTAATTTGAGACAGAATCTCATTTTGTTGCCCTCTGTTGAGAGCTGTAGCATCACAGCTCACAGCAACCTCCAGCTCTTGGGCTTAGGCAATTTCCTTGCCTCAGCCTCCTGAGTAGCTGAGACTACAGGCATCTGCCACAACAGCTGGCTATTTTTTTGTTGCAGTTTGGCCAGGGCTGGGTTCAAACCTGCCACCCTCGGTATATAGGGCTGGCACCCTACTCACTGAGTCACAGGCACTGCCCAATACACACACTTTTTAAAAATTCAGAATAGCTGGTATATATCATTTACCCCTAAATACCTGAGTGACTATCTCAGAATATTCTCTTAGCTGAGATGCCATGCCATTTCTCTTTTTCTTTCTCTCTCTCCTCTCTCATTCCCTCCCTCCCACTCTCCTTCTACAGTATAAAATAAACTTAATACTTTCATGTCCTAAAAAACATATATATTCTTTTACCAAACCACAATAAAGTTACCAACTTAACCTGAATACAATCTTATCTAATCTACTAGAGGATATATGCTTGTCAGAGTATATACCTGCAGAATGATTTTTTTTTTTTTTTTTTTTGGGTAGAGACAGAGTCTCACTTTACTGCTGTCAGTAGAGTGCTGTGGTATCACACAGCTCACAGCAACCTCCAACTCCTGAGCTTAGATGATTCTCCTGTCTCAGAAGTAGCTGGGACTACAGTTGCCTGCTACAACGCCTGGCTATTTTTTTGTTGCAGTTTGGCCAGGGCCGGTTTTGAACCCACCACCCTTGGTATATGGGTTGGTGCCCTACCCGCTGAGCCATAGGCGCTGCCCCTAAAATCATTTTTTTATAGGTTGCAATTGAGAAAATATATAGATAACAGTGTCTTTGGTTTGTGTTTGTTTTGTTTGCTATAGTGGGTCCTGGATTGGGAGAGAAAGGAAGCTTCTTAGGTGTTTTAAGCTGGGAAGGATGCTGATCAGATTCATGTTTCAGGGCCTTCCCTAGCACCTAATGCAGTGACTGGTCTTGAAGCTGGCACTTCCCAGCTGTTTACTGAATGAAGGCTGGGGCATAGAGGGTGGTGGGTAGGCCAGCATGTCAAGGACACAGGTTTATGGTAAAGAAAGATGTGTGGGGAGAGAGGGTAGAGGGCACGTAAGGCAGGTGATGAGGGGCCTATAAGGGGCAAATAAATGGGGAGAAGGATGTAGGGCTTGAGCATGTGAGAAAAGGGTTAAACTGACGTGGAAAGTACAATGGGATGTAATCGTATTAGTTAGCAATTAATTGAGCATCAGGATGTGTCACCCAACCCATTAGCCTGCCTGGTACAGAGCTGTGTCTTTAGATACTCCTGAGTATTATTAAAAGGCTCACACTCATGGTGGATGCATGGGAGGCTGTTGAGAAGACCCAGAAAGTGGTATCTCTGGTTAAAATTCCCACCAAGCCCTGACTTGCCCTGCAGGATGGATGGCAAGCGGCGGCCAGGCCCAGGGCCAGGGGTACCCTCAAAGCGGTCCCGTAAGGACCTCTGGGATGAGGATGAGACACCTCAGCCATCCCAGTTTGAGGAGGACCTGGCTCTGCTGGAGGAGATGGAGGCAGAGCACAGGCTACAGGAACAGGAGGAGGAGGAGCTACATTCGGCCCTGGAGGGGGCCACAGATGGTGAGACTTAGAATGAGAATTCCCTACTGCTTCTCTTCCAGTCTCCCCTGGTCTTGCCTCTGGACAAGACTCAGTTGCAAGTTTGACCTGTGACCCTCCTCTGCTCTACTATGAGTCCTGCAAAGGGCTGGCCTTTGATCCTCCTGTCAGTATGCAGCTTCTCTTCTGCCCCTGACCCTTGACTCTCATCCTCTCCCCAGTTTCCTGCCTGACACACCACCACCTCCACCTGATTCCTTTCATAATTGCATGCCATCCTGGTCCCAGAGGGTTATTTCTAAGGGAGGACCATGACTCCATAGCCTACTTCCTTCCCTCCCACCAGGGCAGTTCTCCCTGTCAGCCATAGACTCCCGCTGGCTTCGGCCCACCTTGCCACCCCCTGACCCCCAGGCAGAGCCCCTCATCTTCCAACAGTTGGAGATCGACCATTATGTGGGTGAGTTTGGGGGTAGAGGCAGGGTGGGAGAAGGGGCCCTGGGCTCTGGTTGGAGGCAAGGCCTGGTCCACCCCACAGTCTCTGCCCCTCTGATGGTCACAGTCTGTGGGAGGAGATGAACATAGGCAGTCCTAGCCCAGTGATTAGGGCTGTAAGAGGAAGGGCAGAGGTCCAGGAAGGCTTGCTGGAGATGGTGAGCACTTGCCAGCTGATGTCTGAAGGTGAGAAGAGCTGGCTCCTTGCAGAGGGGAAAATCATGTTTTTCCATCCATTCATTCATTCCCTCCCTCATTCATTTATCCAGTTAATTAGCACCTTGTGAGCATCCACATTAAACCAGGCCCTGTTATTGGTACATAAGGTCCCTGCCCTTAAAGGCTCACATTCTAGAAAGAGAATAAAAAAAGCAATGCTATGTCAGGTGGTGAGAAGGGTTGTGGAGAAGATAAAGCAGGGTGGAGGAGACCAGACTCTTAAGGAAGCTGTGGAGATGTCCGGGAAAGAGGGCCCTAAGGAGAAATGTAAATTTAAGGAACAAAAAGGAGACCAGTGTGATGGGAATAGGATGCAAGGGGTGAAAATGAAGGCAAGGAGTCACTGAGTTCTTGTTAGCCCAGGCAAGGATCTCAAGGAGCCCTTGAGGTCCCATCCTGAGTAAGCTGGCATGTTTGGTAAAGGGGTAGCTCTAGTTCCCTGCATAGGACAGGCAGACAGGCCACACAGCTGACCAAGTACTGTTGTAGCGAATATGTAAAGACCACTCAGCTCTTGGCAATGAGAAACAAACAACAACCATTTTTTGTCAAAAATGGACAAAAGACTTGAACAGATAGTTCAGCTAAGAGGACACATCTGATGGCAAATAAAAGTCACAGGGAGAGAACACACCCCTTTAGAGTGGCTGAAGTAAGATAGATGGATAACAAGTGCTGGTGGGGACAAAGAGTAGCTGGAACATGAACATTGCTGGTGTGAAAGTAAAATGGTGTGGCCACTCTTCAGGACAGCTTGGTGGTTTCTTTTTGTTGTTGGCTTTATTTCTTTGGGGGTTTTTTTGGGTTTTTTTTTTTTTTTT
>NW_003852606.1:401530-402718 GCF_000181295.1 Otolemur garnettii | reverse complement strand
TAGTACAGGTGAATCTCAAGGCTGTCATGCAGAGTGCAAGAAGCCAGACTTGAAAGGCTATGTGCTAGATGTTTCTATGGACAGTCTTGGAAAGATAAAACGGTCAAGTCAGAGACAAGATGGAAGGGTGCCAGGGGTCTCAGGGTGGTGACTACAAAGGGGCAAGCTCCAGGGAGTCACTAGAGCAGTGGGACTGTTGTTTCCCAGTTTGGGCGGTAGTTACCTGAACATCTATGTGCTTTAAAGTTTGTAACACTGGATATTACAAAGGCAATTTGAATTGTTTTTTACAATTTATAGGTTCATGCCTATAATCCTAGCACTTTGAGAGGCTGAGGCAGGTGGATTGTCTGAGCTCATGAGTTAAAGACCAGCCTGAGAAAGAGTGAGAACTAGTCTCTAAAAATGTATATGGGAGTTGTGATAAGCACCTGTAGTCCCAGGTACTTGGGAGGCTGAGGCAAGAGAATCACTTGAGTTCAAGAGTTGAGATAGAGCCCAAGTGATCCTCCTCCCTCTGCCTCCTGAGTAGCTGAGACTATAGGCGCCTGCCACAAGACCCAGCTAAAGAGATGGGTGTTTGCTGTTTGTAGAGATGGAGTCTCACTTTGCTCAGGCTGGTCTCAAATTCCTGAGCTCAAGCAGTCTACCTGCCTCAGCCTCCTAGAGTGCTGGGATTACAGGCCTGAGCCACCACACCTGGCCACAAGAATTTTTTTTTTGAGACAGAGTCTCATTATGTCACCCTTGGTAGAATGCTGTGGCATCACAGCTCACAGCAACCTCCAACTCTTGGGCTTAAGCAGTTCTCTTGCCTCAGCTCCCAAGTAGCTGGGATTACAGGTGCCTGCCACAACACCCCACTATTTTTTTAGAGATGGGATCTCACTCTTGCTCAGGCTGATCTCCAACCTGTGAGCTCAGACAAGCCATCTACCTCAGCCTGCCAAGTGCTAAGATTACAGGTGTGTGTCACCAAGGCCTGGCTGGTTTCTTAAAGTTTTAGACCTACTCACCTTAGGACTGGCAATTCCAGCTCCAGTGAAACAACAACTTAGGTTCAAACATACCATGTACATGGATGTTAATGGGAGCTCTGTTTATAACCAGCAAAAATTGGGAACAACCCAGGTGTCCTGCATGTGACACTGCTCCACAATAAAGAGGAACAAAGTGTTGGCTTGTGCA
>NW_003852606.1:389308-401416 GCF_000181295.1 Otolemur garnettii | reverse complement strand
GATTCAAACCCACCAGCTCTGGTGTATGTGGCTGGCGCCCTAGCCACTGAGCTACAGGCACCAAGCCAGAATTTTGTTTTATATTGTAATAAACGGAAGCAGGTCTGTGTGTAGCTATATTGTGGGAGATGGGTCTTAGGACGAGGGTGAAGACGGGAGCTAGGGAGGACACTGAAATACATTTAATGGATAGTACAGCTAGGTGGGAGCTGTGTCTGTAGCTGCAAAGATCTAGGGAGATGGACCTTCAAGGAACCCGAGGGGGATGGCCCCTGCCTTATCCTATGACCCCCCACCGCAGGCCCAGCATGTCCTCTGCCTGGAAGGCCCCTGCCATCTACTGGCTCTGTGCCTGTGCTCCGTGCCTTTGGGGTCACGGATGAGGGCATCTCTGTATGCTGCCACATCCATGGCTTTGCGCCTTACTTCTACACTCCGGCACCCCTTGGTGAGTGGCCCCTGCCCAGAGACCCTGTCCTTGCTCACCAGAGGCCCCTGCACCCCTGACAGACCATCTCACACCAGGTTTTGGGCCTGAGCACCTGAGTGACCTGCAGCGAGAGCTGAACGGGGCCATCAGCCGGGACCAGCGTGGGGGAAAGGAGCTTGCTGGGCCAGCAGTGGTGGCTGTGGAGCTGTGCTCTCGGGAAAGTGAGTGACAGCTGGGGACCAGTGGGTGGGCCCCGCTGAACTGGTCTTAGCCTCTTCTATCCACAGGCATGTTTGGGTACCATGGACACGGCCCCTCCCCATTTCTGCGCATCACCCTGGCACTGCCCCGCCTTGTGGCCCCTGCCCGCCGCCTCCTGGAACAGGGCATTCGTGTGCCAGGCTTGGGCACCCCCAGCTTCGCACCCTACGAGACCAACGTTGACTTTGAGATCCGGTACAGTCCCTTCCTTGCTTCCCTGACCTCTGCCCCTACCCTCGGGCAGCTTCTGCCCACTGACCCTCAGGCCCCTCCAGGTTCATGGTGGACACAGACATTGTTGGCTGCAACTGGCTAGAACTCCCGGCTGCAAAATACACCCTGAGGCAAAAGGAGAAGGTGCGCAGCTTCCCAGGTCAGGGCAGGGAACCAGGGCCCTGCTGCCACTGACACACTTGTCCCCACAGGCTACAACTCTGTGCCAGCTAGAGGCAGATGTGCTATGGTCAGATGTGGTCAGTCACCCCCCAGAAGGGCCGTGGCAGCGCATCGCACCCCTGCGTGTACTCAGCTTCGATATTGAGTGTGCTGGCCGCAAAGGTCTGTCTGTGGGGCCTGGAGCTCCTCTCCTCCCAGGGTCACTGATGTGCCTGGAGGAGTGTGGGGGGAGTAGGCCTGGCGCAGGGAATAGCAAGTGTGTAAAGGCCCTGGGGCAGGAGTGGGGTGAGAGGGCCTGGAGGTGAGGGCAGAGCAGGCAGCAGGCAGTAGGGACAGACAGTGTGAATAGGCCAGAAAAGGTAGGGAGAGGCAGGAGTCAGGTCCCATGCATCCCCTCTTACCTCCCTACCTCCCTCTGTAGGCATCTTTCCTGAGCCTGAGCGGGACCCTGTGATCCAGATCTGTTCTCTGGGCCTGCGCTGGGGCGAGCAGGAGCCCTTTCTGCGCTTGGCACTCACCCTGCGGCCCTGTGCCCCCATCCTAGGTGCCAAGGTGCAGAGCTATGAGAAGGAAGAGGACCTGCTCCAGGTGGTTCTCACTCCATAGCTCCCCCAACTTTCCTCAGTGCCCCATCCCAACCTCTATATCCTGACCTATCCCAGGTGTGCAACCTGGAAACTGAGGCGCCTATGTCCCTGGGTTTGGTTGGATCCCATGCACTGAGGGTTGAATGTCTCCCTTCTGGGTCCTGCAGTATTTTCAGATGTACAGGAGGTGGGCAGACATGGAGGGGAAGGAGTTCCAGATCATTCCAGCAGGGGAATTTGAGGCAGCGTTTGAGGGGAATTTGAGGGATGAGCAGCGTTACCCTGTGTTTCCCCCAGGCCTGGTCCAACTTCATCCGCAACATGGACCCAGACGTGATCACTGGCTACAACATCCAGAACTTTGACCTTCCATACCTCATCTCTCGGGCCCAGACCCTCAAGGTGCGGACAAGGCGGGTGGAGAGGCTACCTCAGAGATGGCCAGCTGGGGGCTTTGGGGCTCTGGGTATCCGTCCTGCTTCCTTTCCTTGTGATTCTGTCCCCTCTGGTTATCCATGTCAGTCTGGGTACCTGCAGCCCCTCACTTCCAGCAGCTCCAGAGATATTCTGGACCCGGCCCCGTCCCACTCAAGAGTCCATAGAGTTACCAAGGTTCTTGTCAGAGGCAAAGGGGGAGTCACAGTTAGGTGAGAGAAGTCCTCCGTATTCAGAGCTGCAGGCTAAAGTTAGCAAGGCTTCAGCAAGCCGTCAAATGGGCAGTTGAATCCAGGTCTTGCTTTAGAACGTGGCTAAATAAGCCCAGGTGCCATGGCTCAGCCTGTAATCCCAACATTTGGGGAGGCTGGGGTAGGAGGATCACCTTAGGTCAGGGTACTAGACCAACCCAGCCAATATAGTGAGACCCCATCTCTACAAAATGTGTCAAAAATATTATCTGAGTATGGTGGTGCATACTTGCAGTCCCAGCTACTCAGAAGATGGGAGTTCAAGACTACAGCACCACTGCCCAAATTTGCTCAACCTGCTGTTATAGTCACAGACCACATGGCTTTAAACAACAGAAATTAATTGTGTCATGATTCTTGAGTATAGAAAGTCCAAGATGAAGGCGTTGGCAGGGCTGAGACCTCACTGACGCTCAGTTTGTGGAGAAGGCTCTGTACTAGGCCTCTGTCCATGACTGGCAAGTGGTTGTCTCCTGGGTCTCTTCATGTTGTCTTCCCCTTGTGTGCATCTGTGCATACCGATTGTTCCTTTTTATAAGAACACTGTTATGTTAGGTTGGTGCCCACATCAATGATCTCATCTTAACTCAATGCCCTGCAAAGGCTTATCTCCAAATGGGGTCACATTCTGAGGAACTGGGGCTTCAGACTTAACATCCCTGTGGGGGACACAATTCAGCCTTTGAGGGGGAGCATATGTATTACTGTGTGTATATTGCGTATGTTTGTCCATGTGGCAGTGAAAAAACAAAACAAATTTATAATTCCCAGCAGCTCCAGGGAAAAATCTCCCCCAGTCCTCAGCCTGGCACTGACATCTGGGCCACTGGGCCCCTCCCCTACTCTCTTGCGACCCCACGGGGCTGGAGTCAGGAGCCAGTCAGTCTCACACCACAGCCTCTCCCTGCCCACATGGCTGTCCTACCCAACAGGTGCAGACATTTCCTTTCCTGGGCCGTGTGGCTGGCCTCCGCTCCAACATCCGAGACTCATCTTTTCAGTCCAAGCAGATGGGCCGGCGGGAAAGCAAGGTGGTCAGCATGGTGGGCCGCGTGCAAATGGACATGCTACAGGTGCAGCTGGGGAGCCCAAGTGGGTACCCAACCTTGGGAGGGAGGCTGTAGTCCAGGCCTGTGCACAGCCTTCACGTCTCTACAGGTGCTGCTGCGGGAGTACAAACTCCGCTCGTACACGCTCAACGCTGTCAGCTTCCACTTCCTGGGTGAGCAGAAAGAGGACGTGCAGCACAGCATCATCACCGACCTGCAGGTGCCCATCCTGACCCTGCCACCACCACCTATTGTCTTCATGACCTCTCACCTTGACCTCCTGTCCTGACCTAACCTTTATCTTCCCTGACATCTCACTTCAACTTAGTGCCTCGACCTCTGACCTCTTTAATCTACTTCTGTGACCTAGGACCTCACCTCCCACCCACTTTTTTCTGACCTCTGACTAGATTTCTGTCCATTCTCATGACTTTTTTTTTTTTTTTTTTTGAGACAGAGTCTCACTTGGTCACCCTTGGTAGAGTGCTGTGCATCATAGCTCACAGCAACCTCAAACTCTTGTGTTCAAGTGATCCCCTTGCCTCAGCCTCCCAAGTAGCTGGGACTACAGGTTCCCGCCACAGTGCCCTGCTATTTTTTCTGAGACGAGGTCTCACTGTGGCTTAGGCTAGTCTCAAACCTGTGAGCTCAGGCAGTCCATCCACCTCAGCCTCCCAAATGCAGGGATTACAGGTGTGAGCCACCACACCTGGCCATTCCCATGACTTCTGTCACTGTGACCTTTGCCCGCCTGCCCTGACCCCTAGTCCATACTGGCTCTTCAGACTGCTCCTCCTCCCTCTTATCCTGTCGACTCCCCAGCGCCCCCCCCACTGTCATCCTCACCCAGACCTTTACCACTCCCTGACCATTCCAAAGCCAGCTTTGCCTCATCCAGCCTCCTGAGTCACCCCCCAGGCCACCTCATCGTGACCCTAGAACCCCAGCCCCTAACGCCATGGGTGCCTGTCCGCAGAACGGGAATGACCAGACTCGCCGCCGGCTGGCCGTGTACTGCCTCAAGGATGCCTACCTGCCACTGCGGCTGCTTGAGCGGCTCATGGTGCTGGTGAACGCTGTGGAGATGGCGCGGGTCACAGGTGTGCCTCTCAGCTACCTGCTCAGCCGAGGCCAGCAGGTCAAGGTCGTGTCCCAGCTGCTGAGGCAGGTCAGTAGGTTGAGCACTGTCCACACCTCCTTACCAAGGAGCTCTGCCAGGTTTGTGCCCACACCTCCATTTCCCACTTTCTCCACTCCCAGGCCATGCGAGAGGGGCTGGTGATGCCTGTGGTGAAGTCAGAGGGTGGCGAGGACTACACAGGAGCCACTGTTATTGAGCCCCTAAAAGGGTAAGGCCCCAAGGCAGGGTAGGGGCGGGGTGGTGGGGGCTCCCAGCCCTGATTCCTCCAGGCTTCTCCCCTCCCAGGTACTATGATGTCCCGATTGCCACCCTGGACTTCTCCTCACTATACCCGTCCATCATGATGGCCCACAACCTTTGCTACACTACGCTTCTGCGGCCTGGTGCTGCCCAGAAATTGGGGTATGGTGCCCATATTACATGTCCCCTGAGGCTAACCTGAGCCCTACCTTCAGGGGTTCCCAGGCTGGGGGGGGACACAGGCTATAGGGCCAGAAATAGCAGGGATTGGGGGAGGAGGGCACATGAGGAGCATGAGTGTGCTAATGGCTAAGACCAGGATGACAGGGCAGAGGTGGGCCTGGGGGAGGAGAGGTGGCTGGGCAGTCACCGTCACCATCTTCTACCCCAGCCTGACTGAGGATCAATTCATCAAGACGCCCACTGGGGATGAGTTTGTGAAGACATCGGTGAGGAAGGGGCTACTGCCCCAGATCCTAGAGAACCTGCTCAGTGCCCGGAAGAGGTGAGCTTCCAATATACCTCCCTGCTCAGAGCTTGGACTTGCTAAACCTTCTCGACATTCCCTGGCCTCCCCTGTCCATCACCCCCCAGCTGCCAGCTGCATTTGCCTGGAACAAAGTGGGAACTAGAATAGATGACCCCTCTAGCCAGCTCCCATCCGGCCCTTTGGCTGGAAGCCTCTGTGCATTGTACAGCTCTCCTGTGTGTACATGGTATCCCTTTCTGGGAAGACACTCTGACTAATGCCCTGAGACCTGGGGTGATACCTGAGTGGCCTTTACCGTGTTCCCTCCCAGGGCCAAGGCAGAGCTGGCCAAGGAGACAGATCCCTTGCGGCGGCAGGTTCTGGATGGGCGGCAGCTGGCGCTTAAAGTGAGCGCCAACTCTGTATATGGCTTCACCGGCGCCCAGGTGGGCAAGTTACCATGCCTGGAGATCTCTCAGGTGAGTGCTCAGGCCTCTGGCAGGCAAGTAGGGGGCAAGTGAGCCCTATGCTCGGGGCAAGGGCTCTGTGTGTCCAGACTGTTTCCAGAAGTCAGAGCCTAGGCACCCAACTCACTGGCCTTTTGGAGATTTTGGAGAGCAGATGCCAGCATGGCTTGAGCTATTGGTTCGTTTGTTTGATCAGCAAACACTAAGCACAATACCCGGCTATTTTTTTGTTGCAATTTGGTCAGGGCCGGGTTTGAACCTGCCACCCTCAGTATATGGGGCTGGCGTCTTACCGACAGAGCCACAGGCGCCCCCCCATTTTAGTTTTCACATGGTTCTGGATGGAAGGTTTGGAAGAATTGCCGGTGGGTGTGCGTTCTAGTAGAAGAGGACTATGCACAACAACCCCACCTGCAAGTCTAGAGCTTCCAAGACTGCTCTCAGATTCAGGAGGACTAGAAGTACTCACAGTAATTATGTAATATAGCAAAAGGATACAGATTAAAATCAGCAAAGGGAAAGGTGTCCAGGGCACAGTTTAGGAAAGACCAGGCACGTATCTTCTGGTTGTCTTCCAGTAGAGTCACACAGACAGCACTTATTTCTCCCAGCATTAATGCATGACATCACGCAATATTGCCATCTAGGAAATCTCACCCTAGCTTTTTTTTTTTTCTTTTCTTCATCTTAGCTTTGGTCTTTAGTGTCACAGTTTTTATTGGGTGTCATATGGGTGTGGAGCACCCATGTTACTGACCTTAGTTACTCAGTTTCCAGCCCCCTCCTCCCATAGATCCATCTGATAACATGGCCCAAGATCCCCACCATAAACCATGTTGTTAGCATAACCTACCTGGTGTGGCACAAGGTCTCAGGTAAACAGAGACCCTCTTTATCAGGTAGGACATTCCAGAGGCTCTGGTCCCTTTCTAAGAGCCAGACCTTTCTTTGGCCAAGGTGAATCCTTTTCTGCATCTCACCTTTTTGTCCTTTGTTTTATCCTCTATCTGTCCTTTCATAGTCCTTGGCTGCCTCCTCAGCCTCCTTGGTGGAAAGGGACAAATGTTTGGACATCAGGCTCCAGCTCCTAAGCAAAAGCCAGGCCAGGAGGATAAGAAGGGAAAGTAGAGGCACATAGGAACATAGAATAGGTAGAACAAGCAAAAGGCAGATAGTAGATTTAAGCCTAAATACATTAGTAATTGCAATAATGTAAATAGACTAAATGCTCAAGTTAAAAAACTTAAGATTTTCTGACTGGATCCACACAAACAAAAACAGAAGAAATATACCCATCTCTTTTTGGTGGTTCTGCCCCTGAGCCTCAGTTTCTTTTCTTCTTTTTTTTTATTTTTGAGACAGAGTCTCACTATGTCACCCTTGGTAAAGTACCATGGCATCACAGCTCACAGCAACCTCCAATTCTTGGGCTTTAGCAATTCTCCTGACTCAGCCTCCCAAGTAGCTGGGACTACAGGTACCTGCCACAACGCCTGGCTATTTTTTGGTAGCAGCCGTCATTGTTGTTTGGCAGGCCCGGGCTGGATTCGAACCCACCAGCTCAGGTGTATTTGGACGGCGCCTTAACCACTTGAGCCACAGGCGCTGAGCCACCCAGCTATTTTTTTGTTGTAGTTGTCATTGTGGTGTAGCAGGCCTGGGCCAGGTTTAAACCCGCCAGCCCTGGTATATGTGGCTGGTGCCCTAGCCACTGAGCTATAGGCGCCGAGCCCCAGCTATTTTTAGAGACGAGGTCTCGCTCCAGCTCAGGCTGGTCTTGAACCCATGAGCTCAGGCAGTCATTCGCCTTGGCCTCCCAGGATGCTAGGATTACAGGCATAAGCCACTGCGCCCAGCCCTAGCCTCAGTTTCCTTAATTATAAAATAAGACCGTTAGAAAGGAATGGCTTCTTAGTGGGTGTGGTGCTCCCCTACACCGAATGTTTTGTCAGTGTGTAGGTAGGATCATTTCTTATATCACAAGGATGGGGGTGGCACCTCTGTGTTTCAAGGAATGTCAGTGGTCCTGTACTTCACAGAGCTAGCCAGAGTATCACAGTTTCAGAGAAACACTGAACCAGTGGCTTTTCAGGCTATACTTACTTGATGTTGTCAATTCCTCATCTGTGCCCAGAACTCTAGACCAGGGCACCCTCTTTTTTCCAATGAACCATTGAAGAGCAGATTTGGAAACTGAGGCCTAGGTCATCCCAGCCCATGGTGCCAAGCAGTGGCAGAGGCAGGACCCCTCTAGCCCACGTCCACTGCAAATGACCCAGGGCCTTTACTTTGCATAATTCTCTACCCCACAGAGTGTCACTGGGTTCGGGCGTCAGATGATTGAGAAAACGAAGCAATTGGTGGAGTCTAAGTATACAGTGGAGAATGGCTACAGCACCAGTGCCAAGGTCAGGGGCTGCTCCAACTGCTGCCCTTAGATGGACCTGGGGCATTTGTGGGGACTACAGGGTACCTAGGCCCATCTGGCCCCAGGCCTCCTGGTCACACCTTGTCCTGATCTGCTGAATCCTTGATCCCCTCAGCATCAGCCCCCCCGTCCATGCAGTAGCAGGAAGGACCTTCTTTCACACACAACCCCTCCCCAGGTGGTATATGGCGACACTGACTCTGTCATGTGCCGATTCGGTGTGTCCTCTGTGGCTGAAGCAATGGCTCTGGGGCGAGAGGCAGCAGACTGGGTGTCAGGTCACTTCCCATCACCCATCCGGCTGGAGTTTGAGAAGGTAGTCATATCCCCTACCTTCCACCTTCCAGGGCTCAGTGTGGGTCTTCCCTGTTTGGGGCTCTCTCATTCCCAGAGAGCCTGCAGAGCTATTTATATACAAGTTTGAGGATCCTGTGGTATGTTAAGGTCTCTCCATTTTGGGGCACACTGAATATCCTGTTCTTTGGGTTCATAAGCTCCTATGTCAAGGTATTTTGCTGCTTAGATTCTGCTGAGTTTGGGCCCTTGGTTTTGGAAGCCTTCATAGCTTTGGGCTTTGTTACATAGGACAGCATCTGCTTTTTGACAGTTTGTCACAATGTTCGTGGCTTTGTGGTTTCCCAGTACCTGACAGCAGTTGGGGATGCTGATGAGGGTGTATCTTGGATTTATGCACCATTATCCAGTCCTCTTGGCTCCCAGGGTGTGTCAGGCTTGGCCCCAGGGAGCCTCATGCCATACCTTTTTTTTTGAGACAGAGTCTTGCTCTGTTGCCCCAGGCTAGAGTGCTATGGTGTCATAGCTCATAGTAACCTCAAACTCCTGGACTCAAGCAATCCTCCTGCCTCAGCCCTGGAGAAGCTGGGACTACAGGCGCCAACCACAATGCCTGGCTAGTTATTCTATTTTTAGTAGAGACAGGGTCTTCACTCTTGGGAAGATCTCAAACTCCTGAGCTCAAGGTATCCTCCTGACTCAGGCTCCTGGGTAGCTGGGAGTGAGTTACTGTACCTGGTCCTCAAGCTGTATTTTTTCTCCACTGTTGAAAAATGTATCTCTGGGTGCCCCAAATCTCAGTCTTCCAGGTTGGCTAAGTATCTGCCACAGGGCTTCCCCCGTGCCTTAGTCTTGTCTCTAAGAAGAGGGGGAAGCTCCATTATAACTACCCCTGTCATGTTTTAGGGGATATCTCTAGGTTTATCCCAGTCTCTGTTTCAGGTCAGGACTTCCTGAAATGTGAGGGTGCTCAGGAGCCACCTAACAGCAACACACCAGGTCTTAAGGTCCATCTCACCATGTTCAGGGCTTTTCTCCTCGAGTGTTTGAATCTTACATCTCTGGGCCTTTCCCTGTCTGCCTTCACTTTCTGAGGGGCGGGGGTCTCAGGATTGGGGACTAGACAGTACAGTCCTGGGTCTCAGTCATGGGTCACTCCCAGGTCTACTTCCCCTACCTGCTCATCAGCAAGAAGCGCTATGCAGGCCTTCTATTTTCTTCCCGGGCGGAGGCCCACGATCGAATGGACTGCAAGGGCCTGGAGGCTGTGCGCAGGGACAACTGCCCCCTTGTGGCCAATCTCGTCACTGCCTCACTGCGCCGCTTGCTCATTGACCGGTGAGTGAGACCCTTACCCCAGCCCTGGAGCCCAGCCCTGCCCCTCCTTAGTCAGTTCTAGGGGTCTGGCCCCAGCCCTTCCTCCTCTAGGGACACAGGTGTCAGACCAGCACTTCCTCAGTGGTGAGGCAGCAGGATGAGCTGCCTTGGACAGATGTGGGTTCAGCCCTTGCCTCTGGCACACTGCAGCCTCTGCCACCAGGGCCCTTAGTGGCCATTGTTGACACCAGCCTATCTGGCCTGCCTTCCCCACAGAGACCCAGAGGGTGCTGTGGCCCATGCGCAGGAAGTCATCTCAGACCTGCTGTGCAACCGAATCGACATCTCCCAGCTGGTCATCACCAAGGAGCTGACCCGCGCGGCAGCTGACTATGCCGGCAAGCAGGCCCACGTGGAGCTGGCCGAGAGGTCTGCCGGTGGGGCAGGGTGGTGCCATCCAGAAATAGCCCCCTTCTTCCTGCCAGCTGGGCCCACCACTTCCTATGCTCTCCACACCCACCCTGCACCTGCCCTCAGCCATCTACCGCCTGGTCTCCACACAGGATGAGGAAGCGGGACCCTGGGAGTGCGCCCAACCTGGGTGACCGCGTCCCCTACGTGATAATCGGTGCCGCTAAAGGCGTGGCTGCCTACATGAAGTCTGAGGTCAGGTCCACCTGGGCTACCCACCCTCTCCGCCCCCTGGACTCTCACTTCTGCTTTCCAAGATGGCTAGGCTGGTGGGGAGGGGCATGTGTCTCCCTGGGCGCCTGGCCCTCCCCTGGGAGTCAGTCTCCCAAGCCCCTCTGGAGTTACTCTGACACCTCCCTTCTCCCTGCTTAAGAAAGGAGGACCTAGTCCCTATGCTGCCCACGGCTATCCAGTCTCAACTTCCTAGGGTTCACCATCATCCCATCCTACCCAGATTTCTTCTGTGATTCATGTCCCAGCCCCTGTGACCTCTGACTGGAGTCCTTCCTCATCCTTGCTTCCCCCTGTGAACTCTGACCCTTTTTCCCTGGGGAGCTGAGGATCCCCAGTATGGGTCATAGAACTTATGGCCCACTCTTGACTCCACCCAGCTGCAAGCACATGTCACAACCTTCGGGGCAGCACTCATACCCCTAGCACTATCCCCACTGTTGTCCCCCCGCCTCCAGGGGTTCCTGGGGCCCTGGTCTTGGCTGTCTGGTGGGTGACTTGTGGTCATGTGGCCACAGGACCCCCTGTTCGTGCTAGAGCACAGCCTGCCCATCGACACACAGTACTACCTGGAGCAGCAGCTCGCCAAGCCACTACTGCGCATCTTCGAGCCTATCCTGGGCGAGGGCCGCGCTGAGGCTGTGCTGCTGCGTAAGGGCCGGGCCAGGTGGGGGGACCCCAGGGGTTGCAGGGCACCAGCCCACACCTGCCCTCCCCTCCTGCAGGAGGTGACCACACTCGTTGTAAGACAGTGCTAACAGGCAAGGTGGGTGGCCTCCTGGCCTTCGCCAAGCGCCGTGACTGCTGCATCGGCTGCCGCACCGTGCTCAGCCATCAGGGTGAGGGCTGCCTGCCCCCGGGCCCCCAACCCACCACAGCCTGGAAACCTGGCACTGCACCAAGAGGCCTGGGCCCCTGGGCAGGGGCCTCCCCTCTGCCGCCACCCCCCATGAAGGGTCCTCAGCCCCTGCCCTGGGAGTTCCCCAGGGGAGTTTTCCCCATACACCAACTCCCTTGTTCTCTGGCCTTCAGGGACTTTTGGAAGCTGGGATGGGCTTTGGGCAGGGAAAGGGCAGGGATAGGTGTCCAGGCCCTAGCAGGGCCCCAGCACCTGGTGCTAACCCAGCCCCCTTCCTCCAGGAGCCGTGTGCAAGTTCTGTAGGCCGCGGGAGTCTGAGCTATATCAGAAGGAGGTGAGGGGCTGGGGGGCTGGGCCGGGGTCAGGGAGACAAGGGGACCGTGGTGGATGCTTAGCCCCTGCCGTCCCCAGGTGTCCCACTTGAACGCCCTGGAGGAGCGCTTCTCACGCCTCTGGACTCAGTGTCAGCGCTGCCAGGGCAGCCTGCATGAGGATGTCATCTGTACCAGGTATGTGCCCAGCAGTCCCACTGCCTGCCCTGTCCCGCCCAGTGCCAAGGCCTGTGGGGTGTGGACCAGACCTCCCACTCCAAGGTCTCTTCCTGAGTACCTCCCTCTCCCCACCTACCCCCCTCTACCCACCCACCCCCAGCTATGAGGCCTCCTGAACCTGTGTCCTCCCCTGCAAAGTGGACCCAGCTTAGCCCTCAGGAAGGTGTAGGTACTTAGGGCTGCAGGGCTGGGCACCAGTGTCTGCAGGGAATGGCTGCCCTCTAGATACAC
>NW_003852606.1:386674-389276 GCF_000181295.1 Otolemur garnettii | reverse complement strand
CCCCCCCCCCCCCGAGGGAGGGGCTGGGCTTTCCCCAGGGAACAGACGGGCAGGGCGGGTTCCCACGCCAGGTGACAGGTGATATACGGCATGGCCTGCTTCTCACTGGGCACCCGCTGTTATCAGCCCCCCTTCCAAGCCCACTGAGCAAACAGCCTGCCACTAAGGAGGTGGGCAGCAGGCAGGGGCCAAAGTCCTGGGAACAGCCCCTACCCCAGGGGCGGGTGCTCGCTGCCCTCACCCCATCCCTGGGCTGGGCACCAGCCTGACCCCACCATCCATCTGCAGCCGGGACTGTCCCATCTTCTACATGCGCAAGAAGGTACGAAAGGACTTGGAGGACCAGGAGCAGCTTTTGCGACGCTTTGGGCCCCCTGGCCCTGAGGCCTGGTGACCTCAGAAGCACCCATCAGGGCTGGGCAGGGTATGAGGATTATTTAATAAAGTTGAGGTCTTTGCCACCTGGTGTTCTGTGGTCTCTGTGGGGGGCAAGTTGTATTTCATAAGCTGGGCCTGGAGCCCCAAAGCTCCTGCTGGGCCTCTGCCCTCAGTGCTGAGGTTTCTGCTGTCAGGTCTGCCTCAGTTTCCCTTTGACCCCTCCCATGCAGCTGAGTGACTGTCTTTCCACACATGCTCTCCACTACCCCTGTGCTGGGCACCTAACTGTCTGGCCCCAGCCTACCCTCCCTGGTGGGTTGCCCCGCCCTCCAGGTGCTGACCTGTTCCCTCTGGGCCCTGGGGCAGCCCCAGGACAGAGGCTCCACTCCCCTGCATGACCAAGGGGAGCCCCCCGCCGTCCCATGTCACACCCACAGATGTTTCCATGTCAGGGTCCTGGTGATCAGCTTCAGGTCTGGTCTGCTTTTCCACCAGCACCTGTCCACTTGTGCGAGCCCCTGGTGATTCCTGTATCTATCCCTGCAGCGCCCTACTTCCTTCAGGCACCAACAGTGCAACAATTCTACCTGACCTGTAGGACCCTCAGAGATAGCGTCCTGCTGCCACCCCTTACCCATGACCCAGCCTGCTCCTGCTGAAATCCTGCTCCTGGGTCCAGTCCCCCAGTTCCTGCTCCCCCTTCACTGACCTCCCTTCCTTTACTTTTTTGGGGTCCCCTAATCCAGCTCCTCTCCTATCCCCATCCTCTGTGGGGATCCCCAAATCCAGGCAGCCCCTGGCCCGTCCTCCCTGCCATGTGACCACAGGGTTGTGCAACCTAGGCCCGCCCCACACCCCCCCCACCCCCCCACCCCGACTAAGGGGATTTTGAGAAGGCTGAGCTCCAGGGGGGCTGGGCCAAGATATAAATAGGGTGGTGGCTACAGTGGGTGGCATGCTCTGGCCCAGCACCATCATGCTCACCCTGGAGGCTGCACAGTAAGTGGTGTCCCTCCAAGCTTGCCCTCTGGACTTCTATCATCTCTCTGGCCCTTCACCCATGGGCAGTGGTCTCTGTCCTACCCAGGGAAGGAAGGGTCCATACTGTCCCTTGCCCCTCTGGTTCTTTTCCTTCTCGAGCTCAGGCTTCTTCCCCCCACCCCCGCCCCCCCTCCTGTCTTTCCTTGTTTCCAAATATCTCATTTCCCTGGCTGATGTCCTCGGTGGCTCTCACTTGGTCTGTCTCTGCCTCTCCCTGGGTTTCCCTGCATCATCCTCACTGTGTCTGTTCCTCACTCCACATCTGGCTGCATCTGTTTCTTCCTGGCACTCCATTCTGCCACTTGCTTTCAATCTGGGTCTTTCACTGTATCTTTCCAGCTCTCTGTTGTCTGTTTCTCTCTCCTCTCTCACCCACCACCCAATACAGGGCTCAAGAAATGCTCTTTGTCCTGGATGGATGCCCCTTCACACACCTTCGTTCCTCCCCACCTCTCCTTACTCTTTGGTGCCTGGGGCCCTTCTGTGTTGTTTCATCTCTGCCCAGATATCTCTCCATCCTTCTCTGGTCTAAGGGGCACCCATTTAACTGATTTGCCACAAGGCTGGCTTGGCTCAGACTCCCTCCCCCACTCCTCTCTGGGGACTTTCTCCCTCACTTTCCCTGCCCCCCATCTATGCAAATGGGGGGGGGAACATTTGCCTGGTCCTTACCCCCAACTTCCTCTCCTGATGGGGGAGTGGGGTGAATGTGGTGAGGCAGGTCTCAGGCAGGGACACCAAGCCTGACTGCAGAGTAGACACAGCTGCCACCATCTCCCCTGTCAGCCCCTAACCACTTGGAGATTCAGGTGGCTGAAGGCAGCCCTGACATGCCCTTATGTCTCTCCCCCTCCAGGCTCGATGGGCCACACTTCAACTGTCTGGTGAGTTGGGGTCCTTGGGGACCAGGGAGGGGTGCCCCACCGGTGTCCTCTGTCAGAGAAGACACTGGCTCCCAGCCTCAGTTTTTTCTTCCATTCCCTCCTGTCACTTTGCCTTTCTGAAATCCCCCTTGGCATCTCCCATCCCAGCAGGATTTCTGTCTCTCCCTCTCTCTGGCTCTGAATCCACTTCCCTGGGACTTTGTGTGTCTTATCTCTGTCCCCCACCTTCAGCAAATGTGTTTACATGTTTCTTCTTTCCTTTCCTCCTTTTCTGTTTTGTGTTTTTTTTTTGAGACAGA
>NW_003852606.1:347016-385638 GCF_000181295.1 Otolemur garnettii | reverse complement strand
TTTTTTTTTTTTTTTTTTGAAACCTCACTTTGTTGCCTCTGGTAGAGTGCCATGGTGTCATGGCTCATAGCAACCTCAAACTCTTAGGCTCAAGTGATACTCTTACCTCAGCCTTCCCAGTAGCTGGGACTATAAGTACCTACCACAACACCTGGCTATTTTTAGAGATGGGGTCTCACACTTGCTCAGGCTGGTCTCAAACTCCTGAGTTCAGGCGATCTGCCTGCCTTTGGCCTCCAGATAAACAGTACTTTCTGATAGAGAGTACTGAGATTACAGGTGTGAACCACTGTGCCTGGTCGCTCAGATTATTCTCCAACAAGGCTATTTTGTTTCTTTCTTTTTTTCTTTTGTTACAGTTTGGCGGGGGCTGGGTTTGAACCCTCCACCCTAGGTATGTGAGGCCGGTGCCCTACTCACTGAGCCACAGGTGCCTCCCTAACAAGGCTATTTTGTGAACAGACATTTTTATTTCTCTTGGGAGTGAGATCTCTGGGTCATGGGGGTAGTGTACAGTCTCCAGTTGCTAAAGCAACACATGAGTCTCAGGATAAATCGAAGAAGTATGGAAGCTGGATATAAGAAGAGTTGAGACCCTGCTTTCGTAAAAACACTTGGCACCTCTTCTGCCCCTTTGCCTCCTCCACCCCTGGCAGGCAAGGTCGGGAGATCTTCCATGCCTTCTCTGGGCACTGGGATGTGTGGGCTGTGCACCAGTGAGGGACCAGGGCTCCTGGTAGTCCACGGTCTTACCAGGAGCTGTGTGTCCTTCTTGGGCTCTGTTTGTCTCTACTCTCTGTATCGCAGTACTTCTCACTCTTTGCCCCTGTCTCTGGTGCCTAGTCTCCGTTTCACTGTCTCTTTCTGTTCCTGTGCTCTCTTCTCTCTAGCATCCCTTCTTCTCTCCTTGTCTGTGTCGGAATCTTCCTAAGGGCCTGGGAAGGGGATGGGGCTCCCCCAAATCTGGGATGACCCCCTTTTCCCTCACCAACCCATCAGTACCCAGATGGTGTCTTCTATGACCTGGACAGCTGCAAGCACTCAGGCTACCCGGAGTCAGAGGGGGCTTCTGGTGAGTGACCCTGGCTCAGGCCTTGGGTGCATTTCACAGATGGGGGAGCTGAGGCCCAGGCGAAGGTGTGACCTAGCACAGCAAGATAAGGTTAGCCCAGGCCTCCAGACCTCCTCCCTTTCCCCCTTCCCACCCATCTGCTCCCACATGCAAATCCTGGGGTCAGATATTTGCACAGCCCACAATGGTCTCTCTGTGCTGGGGGCTTTGGGTGGCAGGAGGCCTCTGCCAGACTGCCCAGCTTCTGACTCAGTGCCCTTCCCCCAGATCCCCTGTGGGACTGGGCTGGGTCCCCACCTGTACCAGCCGCACCCTATGAAGCCTTTGATCCAGCAGTGGCCACCTTCAGCCATCCCCAGGCTGTTCAGTTCTGCTATGGACCCTCGACCTACAGTCCTGCAGGGAGCCTTGACCCAGGGCCTGGCCTCCCAGCCTACCCCACAGAGGACTTCACCAGCCAGGTGAGTGGCAGGGCGCTAGTTCAATCAAGCCCTGTCATTTGATTAAGTTTTACCAGGTGCCAAGTCCTGCATTAAAACCCCAGGCACTGGGCAGCACTTGTGGCTCACTCAGTAGGGCACTGGCCCCATCATATACTGAGGGTGGCGGATTTGAACCCAGCCCCAGCCAGCTAAAACAGCAGTGACAACTGCAACAACAAAAAAGCTGGGCATTGTGGCAGGTGCCTGTAGTCCCAGCTACTCGGAAGGCTGAGGCAAGAGATCGCTTAAGCCCAAGAGTTAGGAGTTGCTGTGAGCTGTGATACTGTGGCACTCTACCGAGGGCAACAAAAATGTGAGACTCTGTCTCAAAAAAACAAAACAAAACAAAAAAACCCAGGCATAGAGTAACCCCTTTAGCAACTTTCAGAGTAAGTGGAATTCTTGCTCCACTTACACTGTGGAGCAAGTGGGCAAAGAGAGGCAGAGACAAACCAAGGGACAGCAAAGACTGGGAAGTTGGCTGTACTGGGCATGCTTTCATAGAGGTGGTTCAGGTGTCCCCTGGCCATAACACAGCGATCCAAACCAAGGTCACAGTCCACACTGTCAACAAAGTTGGAGACCAGAGCAGGGAGGGCCACAATAGGGGCTTGAATGGAGGAAGTGGAGGGAGAGAAGGGAGCGCTGGATGTATAGGTGATCCTGACCTTCTGCAGACTTTGGGTCCCCCAGTGTACACCCCGTACCCCAGTCCTGTGCTGTCGGAGGAGGAGGATTTACCGCTGGACAGCCCCACCCTGGAGGTTTCGGACAGCGAGTCAGATGAGGCCCTCATGACTGGTGCTGGAGGGAGGGGATCTCAGGCAGGTATGTGGGAGTGGATGGGGTGGGAAAGCCAGCTGGAGATAGGGGAGGGGGCTAAAGGAATTGTGGCTGCCCAGGCACCTACCGTATACTCCAGTGCTGATGGCAGTTGCCAGATCCACACCAGCTGCTGTGTGTGACCTTGGGCAAGTGCCTCTCCCTCGCTGTGCTTGGTTTCCTGTTTGTATAACAGAGATGGCAGTGATAGTGTCTACCCTTGTCAGGTCATTAGGAGGATAAACAGGATGACATGTGTAGATGGGATAGCAGCACTTGGCACAGAGCAAGCACCCTATGTCAACATCTTCATCGTTACCCATGCAGTGACAACAAAAAGAACCACAAAATCAACCCCCAGCTATTCTACCCCTGTCCTGCCCATGTGCCCAATACCCATTATGCTCAATCCCTGAGAAGTTGAGGTCTTGAGTTTCTGTATCTGGCCTTGATTTCCCATCTATAAACCCGGCATCCTCTTCCTCCCATCTCATGGGAGTAGGTCTTCCCAGATGAAAATTAAAGGAGCTAGTGACTGTAGAACAATTAGCAAAGCACCTGGCCTAAACTGCTCCCTAGAGGTTTGTAAAAGTAAAACACAAACATGTTAGCCTCCTTTATGATTGAAGAGACTCTGACTCAGAGAAATTAAGTCACCTGTTTTAATTTAGGGTCTTTTTCTTTTTGAGACAGTCTTATTCTATGGCCCTGGGTAGTGGGCCTGGCATTATAGTTCCCAGAAACCTCAAACTCTTGAGCTCAAGTTGTCCTCTTGCCTGAGTACCTGGGACTATAGGCACCCGTCACCACGCCTGGCTAGGTATTCAGTATTTTTTAGTAGAGATGGGGTTTCGCTCTTGCTCAGGCTGGTCTTGAACTCATGAGCTCAAGCAAACCACCCACTTCAGTGCCCAAGCTTACTTTATGATCTTTTTTTTTTTTTTGAGACAGAGTTTCAGTTTGTTGCCCTCTATAGAGTGCAGTGACATCACAGCTTACAGCAACCTCAAACTCTTGGGCTCAAGTGATTCTCTTGCTCAGCCTCCCAAGTAGCTGGGGCAACAGGTGCCCGCCATTATATCCAGCTATTTTTAGAGCCAAGGTCTTGTGCTCTGGCTCAGGCTGGTCTTGAACTTGTGAGCTCAGGCAATCCACCTGCCTTGGCCTCCCAGAGGGCTAGGATTACAGACGTGAGCCACCTTGCCCGGCTCTTACCTTAGGATCTTTAAGATGGAGGGTGCCCCTGCAATGATTAGGAGAGACAGAACATGGAAATAAAGGTTTTGTTACTCGGAAGATGCAGAGGCCACATACACATTCAGGCCAGGGAGCTTAGGCAGGGAGACAGAGAGAGAGACTCGTGGGTTTTGGCCTTTATTGGGGTCCACGGTTCTCTCCTAGCAGGTTTTCTGTGGGGAGTTTTAGTGGACAGATTTAAAGTGAGCTGGCTTCCAGGCTTGCGTTCCAGGAGGTCACATTGTGCCTGAGAAGGGGTCACCGAGACTGATCTTGTCTGCACAGTCCACATGTGTCATGGGGACCAGCAGTGCTGCCAAGTAGACTGCACCTAGCTGTCCCATAGGGAAGTAGTCAGGTATTTGGATCGACCACATTGAGGACCACTCCAATGGTCTTAAGTGGGGGTGTGGAGGCGGGGAGCATAGGTGGGACTGGGAACTGTCAAGGGTAACACAGCCCTGCCTCTAGTATAAGAAAGTCCCACTTATACTTAAAATGGATACCGAGGCAACATAAAATATGAATTTGCCATATTACCACCCCAAGGTCTCACTTCTGGGCAATGACATAAGGTATTTGCATCCAATGCCCTAGTTCCGTGAGACCCCATGGGGTCCTCACTGCTGTAGGAGCCCAGGAGTCTGGTGCCTTGGCCTTTCCCAGGACCTCAGCCCATCTGGGCTCAGTGGCTAGGAGACAAGGAACCGGAGAAATGTCCAGAACTATTCAAACCGACTCCCATCTGTCAGCTCTCTTGTAAGCCCTTGAGAGGCACTGTCAGCCCATTTCAGATTCTTTTGCCCACGGGCTCAACAACATGTACTGCTATGTGCTGGCCGCGGAGCAGAGCAGAAGACAAGACAGATGCCAATCCCCCAAATTGAAGCACAATGGACATGGAGTTCTGGGGCCAGCTTTGGGGCGGGGGGGAACGGGGTGGGCACAGAGGCAGGTGTACCTAATAGGCACCTCCCTCGTCCCACTTCTCTGGATGGGGAGACTGACGCTGGGGAGAAAGTTGGGTAGGCTTGGGGGCGGGTCCTCTCCTGACGCATCCCCAACCCCGCTGCAGGGGCCCGCAAGAAGCTGCGCCTGTACCAGTTCCTGCTGGGGCTGCTGACGCGCGGGGACATGCGTGAGTGCGTGTGGTGGGTGGAGCCGGGCGCCGGCGTCTTCCAGTTCTCCTCCAAGCACAAGGAGCTCCTGGCGCGCCGCTGGGGCCAGCAGAAGGGCAACCGCAAGCGCATGACCTACCAGAAGCTGGCGCGCGCCCTGCGCAACTACGCCAAGACCGGCGAGATCCGCAAGGTCAAGCGCAAGCTCACCTACCAGTTTGACAGCGCACTGCTGCCTGGCGCTCGCCGGGCCTGAGCCCACCTGAGGCTCTTGGGGGCTCCGCATCCTGCCTAGGTAGCTCTGGGAGCCCCACGCCGCCTGTGGAGCCTCATGGGGACCTCACGGCCCAGCCAGGACCCCTCTGGAGTCCCCCAGTCACGTTGGCATCGCCACACCCTAGGTCATAGGACCTATGGAACTCACACTTGAGGCGGGGAGTGTTGCCATAATCCCTAAGCCCGGCCCAGGGCCCCTCTGGGATTTCCTTACCACATACTGGATCCCCAGATCCTCATGTTTTGGGTCACAAGATCCACTGACCATTATACCATGGGGGCGCTGGAGAGGGTTGTGCTTCCAGAATCACAAGAGCTCCTCTGGGGTCCCCCAACCAGGCCTGGGACCACCCTAAGATCCATTGTAAACCCTCATATCTCATCTGGCGGTGCACACAGATCAGCACACCAGGAGGGGGGCTTTGCCAGCAACCCTAAGCCCTGTTCAGGGGTACCTCTGGGGTCCCCTTCTCATGTCTGAGTCCTTCTTGTCACATCTGAGATCTCCAAGTTGTCTAGGGCCTTCTGGAAACCCTTTATTATGTCTCAGATCTCTTTTTTTTTTTTTTTGAGACAGAGCCTCAAGCTGTCCCCCTGGGCAGAGTGCCGTGGCATTACAGCTCACAGCAACCTCCAACTCCTGGGCTCTAGCGAGTCTCCTGCCTCCGCCTCCCAAGTAGCTGGGACCACAGGCGCCCGCCACAAACGCCCGGCTGTTTTTTGGTTGCAGCCGTCATTGTTGTTTGGCGGGTCCGGGCTGGGGATTCGAACCCGCCACCTTAGGTGTACGTGGCTGGCGCCTTAGCCGGTTGAGCTGTAGGCGCTGAGCCTATGTCTCAGATCTCTGACCCTATCTAGAACTCTTGCCAGATCTGTTCCCTCAAATCCCTTTGTCATCTTTGAGAACCCCTAATTCTCTAGAACTATTCTCTTGTCACTTCTGTGTGTCTGGAATTCTCCAATCACATTTAGGGCCTCTCTGGAATCCTTTTGTCATGTCTGAAGTCACGATCTGGTGTGGGGTGTTCAGTGAACTGTGTCATATCTGGGGCCCCAGTGGGATATCCTCCAATCACATCTGAGGCCCTCCCAGGAATCCCCATGTGATAGGCCCCTTTAGGGACCACACAGTAGCCATAAGTTCCTAAGGGTACCCTACCCTTCTTGGGGTGTCCTAAATATGGCCATGCTGAAGGTCATTCTGGCCCCTCAAGTTATTGCTGGGAGATCTTGGCAGTTCCCTGTTATTTATAGTAAGAGGTTTCAATTAGATGCCCCCCACAATCCAGACAAACTAGGTCCTTGGTGATGGTTTTTTTTTCTATCTTCCTCCTCCCCACCTGTTTTTTTTTTTTTTAAGACAGACTCTCACTTTGTCACCCTTAGTAGAGTGCTGTGGCATCATAGATCACAACCTCAAACTCTTGAGCTCAAGTGATCCTCTTGCCTCAGCCTCCCAAGTAGCTGGGACTATAGGCGCTTGCAAAATGCCTGGCTATATTTTAGAGATGGGGTCTTGCTCTTGCTCAGACTATATGGTGATGTTTTCTTTAGTTCACAATAGCACTTGAAGGTTTGACTGGGGGATCCAAGTTAACAGCTGACCTTTCAAAATAGGGAGATTTTGCATAATCCAGACTTCTGCCTTCACTCAAAACATTGAGTGATCTGGTGGTGGTGGGCCAGGTTTTCAGTCTGGAAATGCTGGAACAGGACTTGGCCCCTCCTAATGGGGCATTTATTCTTCAATCTGTCCCAGTCTTTACCACCCCAGCTGTTTTACCACAGAGGCTTCTCTCAGCAGCCTATTTGGCCCCAGTCATTTGTGTTTTGACCTCTATGTATGCCCAGCTGGAGCTGAAGCCTGGATGAACTGTCGGAACTCTGACTGGGACTCCTGGGGGTGTCAAGTCTATAGGTTAAGAGGTCAGAGGTCCAGTTTCTTGAGCGTTGGTGGCTGGGGGACTTATGGGGAATGACTTCCAAGCCTTAGTTTGTCCCTTCTGTGAAAGAGAGACAGGAGGAGGAAGATCTCAAAAAGCATTTGCAAAACTGTTGAGCCTTTGACACATCTACTGAAATCCACCCCACTCCCAATTGATGGGCAGGAGGAAGAGGAGCATCAAGGACCAAAAGAGGCAGGAAATCCATGTGGGGGCACCAGTGGCTGGTGGCAGAGCCTAGGCTGAGACTTGCCCTCAAGAGAAGAAGTGGGGTATGGCACCTGGGGCTCAAAAGGGTAGGGCGCAGGCCTCATGTGCTGGAGGCGGTGGGTGCAAAACCAGCCCCTGCCAAAAAAAAAAAAAAAAAGAAGAGGGGAGGGGAAGGAGGGAGGCACCTGCGAAACGAAACGTCCTCTCCAGGGCCTCTTCCTACAAAGGAAGTACTTTTTACAAAAGCAATCGTTGTCATCCTAAATGTGGAATAAAAGAAAATAAAGTAAAAGAAATCAAGGTAGACAGACCTCCTAGAACCCTTTATTAGAGACTGCAATCCTGACCCCTCCACAGGGGTCGCTAGCTCTCGAAACACCGTGTCAACGAGGGGAAAAAGTGACTGGAGTTGAAAAAGGCACTTACAGCCAGATCTGGCTTAGCTTTGAATGCTGAAATAAGGGGCTTGCGGTGCAGGCACTGAGGGTTCCGTTTAAATTTTGTATTTTCCTCTCTTCCTGCCCATAAGAGTCCTCCTCCACCTCCTTCCTGGTTCCCCTTTCGTCTGGGTCTGGGACCCCTGCCTCTGGGTTGAGCCCCTGGGTTGGTGCCAAGGGACGCAAGCTTCCAGGAGGCAGCGTTGCTCCTGACACCTGCCTCACCACTCTTCACTGGCCTCTCGCGAGTGGTGTAACAGACTGCCTGCCAATTCGTGACATCACATACAAGCTGCCACCCGGTTGGCTTAGCGCTCCCCGAAGGCAGAAAGTTTCCGGCTCATAGAGGGGTTTCGAAAATGGATGGGGAAAATGGGCGGGAAGAAAAAGTGAAGGGACGTGTGTACCCTCACACTGCGTTACTTCTCAGGCGGTGCCCCACCCTTTCCCACCCTCTCACACCCATCTCGCCCCCCGCAACACCTGGTCTTCCCCCAAAGTCCCGGCCAAGGACCCGCCCCTTTATCTCCTTCACCTCCCCCCACCTGCCGTCCAGCCACCACCCCTTTCAAAAAGACACAACCCCCCCCCACCCCCCTGCCGGGAAGGGCGCCAATGTCCGGGCAGCCCTCCAGGGCCTTCCCAGCCTCCCACCCGCCCTCTCCCTCGCGTCCGGTGCCCGCCGCACCCGGTCCGGGAACAGTAGCGGGGAGCGGGCAGGCGCGGTCCCAGGAGAGGCGGCGGCCAGTCCCGGGACCCAGGTGGACGGGCCCCCAGGCCTTCGGGGTTACCCACACCCAGGGAGCGGATCTGAAGTCCCTGAGCTCCAATGTCGTCCCTGGAGGCACAGAAAACTCCTCCCCCGGGCAGCCATCCTGCCTACGCTGGGAAACCGGACCCTCCCTCCGGGCTCTGGTTTCCCGAAAACTCCTGACTTGCAAATGCTAAGAATGGCTTTCTAGACCCTGTCTCTCCCCGCCCCGCCTTCATGCCTGAGTCCTGGCTCGCAGCCTTTACCCACTTTAGACCTCCAGTCCCTTCTCCTTCTTAGGACCTAGGCGTCCAGTTTTCATCCTTTCTTCAGGACGCTTCAGGAATCTGGGGCCCCAGTTTCTCCTGCCTCCTGACTCGAGAGTCCAGGCACCCTGCACCCCTCCCCCAGACCCTGGGGCCTCCGCCTCTGGCACCTCCTTCCTCGGACCCAGGTGTCTGAGCCCCCAGCGCCTCTTCCCCGGGGTCCTGGCATTCAGCCATCTCTCTCTGTCCAGCTGTTATTTCTCGCCCTTTAGAACACGCGCGTGGAATGTGGGGCGGCCCGTCACTGATGCCTCCCTGAGCCTTCTGGGAGTCTCTGGATTCCTTAAAGGGCTCCCTCTGGAGGCCCACCTGTCCTCCCTAGGGCCCAGCGGACACAGCTGCAGTCAGAAGCGTGGGAGGAAGTGCACCGACATGCCTGAGGCAAAACCAGGTGGCTGCCAGACCCCCTTCCCCCTGTGGCCTTCTTTTGTGAATGAGGTTTGGGGACTCCTCTGTTTCTGGCATTGGGAGAATAGGGTGCTTCTCTGTGTGAGGAGGAGCTCCCTTTTGGGGGTTTCCCTTATCTGTGTAGGGTGAAGATCTCCACATGGGGAGGAGCAATCCCCTTCCATTTGTGAGGAGAGGTGTTGCCTTCCTTGGGTGAGATAGGGGGTCCCCTTCGGTAATGAGAGGGTTTCTTTAGACACAATTAGGGGTCCTCTCTCTGCTGGAGGTGATGATTCTCTGTATGTTGGGGTCCCTTTTTCTTAATGGGGATGGGGATCCTGTATGTGTAGTCTTAGCCTGGTGATTGAGGTCTGTTAGATTTAGGGATGACATCCTCTGGGTTGGGACTGGGCCACTGCTCTGAGAGAAGATTGGGGTTTTCTCTGTAGGATATGGCATCATTGGGTGTATAAAGATTAGGGGTTCCCACCTGCATGGAGTCACAGGAAAATCTTCTCTGTATAAGGATGGGAGGAATTTCCTTCTTTAGGAATTGAGGTTCCCATGTGTAGAAATTAGGGGGCTTTCTATAGGGGCTGTGGTCCTTTCTTTGTGTAGAGTTTGGGGCCCTTTCTTTGAATGGGCCTGGGGGCACTCTATATGGAGATGGGTTTCCTTTCTATGAGGAAGTCAACGCAGCAGCTGCCATCCCTTGTGAAGGATCCTCCTTCTTCTGAGGTGTCCTGTCTGCTGGCATCAGGCCAGCTGAGCTATGGGTAGGGGTCCAGCCCTTTCTGTAGCTGGGGGCCCAGCAGGCCAAGAGGCAGCAGGAAGAGCACATGAAGGGTGCTGTTGTCAGCACAAGGTGTCCAGTTTCCAGCTTGGAGGCAGTGCTAATTATACTCCCAGGATCTAAAAGGTCAGAGCCTGGTGGCCTGGGTGGATGGGACATAGCCTGCCTGGGGTGAAGGAAACCTGATCTCTTAGAGGCTCAGGTTGACAGATAAATTTACTCATAGGTTGGTGGCCTAGGCCCCCTGGGGCCTGAGGGAGAAGGGGCTGAGGGCTCAGACCCTGAGTCTGAGGGAGGAGGGTCTGTGGAAGGAGGGTGCTGGGCACATGCTCACCTGTGAACTTCTACTTCACAGTGGCCAAAAAGGCACCCAAAGGCAAAGATGCCCCCAAACAAGCTCCCAAAGAGGCTTCTGAGGAGGCCTCCAAAGGTAAGATGGCATTCCCGGAGGCTCAGCCAGCCTGGCATGTCACCTCCATGCTTCCCTCTGCACCCTTGCCCCAGCCTTCTCCTGATCTCTGTCTTTTAATTTGTCCCCTCACGGCGCCAGAGCTGACCTGCACTTCCCTACTCACAGCCCTCCCAGGGCTCCCTAGCACTGGTAGAGCACCCCGTCCCTCAGCTGGCTGATGGATCATTGAATCCTGCCCAACTTTGAATGTCCCCAGTCTATCTTTAAACCTCTCCTACCCCAAGGCCCATTCAGGACCCTCCAGCACATAGATGGGGAAACTGAGGCTTACAGGGTTGAGGGAGCTAGCCAAGGTCACATAGCCAATTGGGTGACATGTGGTCTTCCCCAAACCAGGAAAAGCCATTTTGCCATCATGGTCTTTGGTTTCTGAGCTGAGGGTGCCTCCATGACTCTAAGCTCCTTCCCCAAAGTGGCCCACTGGCTCTCCCCGACCCACCTCAGACTTCCTAATCCTGTCTCCTGAGCAGAAGCCCTACCTGAGGACCAGTCCCCCACTGCTGAGGAGCCCACTGGCATTTTTCTGAAGAAGCCAGACTCTGTATCAGTGGAGACTGGTGAGAGGGGTCTGAGGGAAGAGCTAGGGGCCGGGACCCCTGTGTCTGATGGAGGAGGAGGCTGGGGGCCAGGACCCCTGGGTGTGAGGGAAAAGGGGACTGGGGGACCTGGACCCTTGGGTCTGAGGGAGGAGGGGCGGGGGTGTCACATCCTCACATCCTCTCTGGAGAGTCTAGGTTGCTGACAGGATCCTCCTTCAATCCCATCCCCTCTCACACCCACCCAGGCAAGGATGCTGTGATTGTGGCCAAAGTGAATGGGAAGGAGCTCCAGGGCAAACCGACCATCAAGTGGTTCAAGGGCAAGTGGCTGGAGCTGGGCAGCAAGAGCGGTGCCCGATTTTCCTTTAAGGAGTCCCATGATGCCACAAGCAATGTGAGGACCTTTGGGAAGGGAGGGTATGTGGCAGGGGCTGGAGGTTGTGGAGGCCCAGGATTGTAGGCTTGGGGCTCCTGAGATGAAGAAGCGACCCTCCAGGAATGAAGGCTGTGTTGGGCAGGGAGGAGGATGCTTGGGGAAAGGCAGCTGCACTTGGCCAGGGACATGTGCATTTCTGGGAAGGTCTCAGGGAATCAGCAACATGGGCTCCCAGGGCTCGAGATTGGCTGGGCATGGGAAGAGGTTGAGCTGGCCTCACTGGTGCTAAGCAGTTCCTCCATTCGAAGTCTCCATGGGCCCATCCTGTGGGTGTCCATGAGGACTTGGAGACAGAGTTGTGAACTGGGCTCTGGGAGGGGGGGATGGTGCTTGGAGGGTGGTCACCTGCACCTACACCCTGGCCCTGGCCCCCAGGTGTACATCGTGGAGCTGCATATTGGGAAGGTGGTACTGGGGGACCGTGGGGATTACCGCCTCGAGGTCAAAACCAAGGATGCCTGCGACAGCTGTGGTTTCAACATCGATGTGGAGGGTGCGCTGGCAGGGAAAGGGTCAAAGGTTGTGGGTTTAGGGTAGGGGCCAAGGCACCAGCCAGGTGTAGGGAGAGGGAGGTAAAGGTCTGGGAGTGAGGTGGGTGCAGATATTTGGAGAAGGCTGTAGAGATTCAGGGGTCAGGGTATTCAAGATGGGGAGACGACCCACCAGCTTAGAGTAGAAGGAGAAATAAATTTAGGGGTGCAAGTGTTCAGGGTCTTGGGTGCACATGCAAAGGCTTAGGAAGTGAGTTTTGTAGATTCCAGGTTCAAAAAAGTAGAAGTGAGATGAGGTATGGTGACTCACACCTATAATCTTGCACTCTGGGAGGTCAAGGCAGGAGGATTATTTGAACTCAGGAGTTGAAAACCAGCCTGAGCAACAGTGAGACCTTGTCTCTACTAAAAATAGAAAAACTAGCCAGGTGTGGTAGCATACACTTGTAGTCCAAGCTATTTGGGAGACTGAGGCAAGAGGATTGCTTGAGCCCAAGAGTTTGATGTTGCTGTGAGTAACGATGATGCCACAGCATTCTACCCAGGATGACAGTGTAAGACTCTGTCTCAAGAAAAAAAAAAAAAGAAAGAAAAGAAAAAGAAAAGGAAAGAAAATAGGAGCAAAGGCTTAGGAAATGAGGGTATCCAAGATTAATAGAGGGTAGCACAGATTTGGGGCACATGTATGGAGGCCTGATGGTGAACTGGCTGGGGGGCTGCAGCCCAGGATGTATGAGGGTACAGGGAATGAGACTGCCAAGGTGTGGGGGCACAAGCTGGTGCTGGCAGCCAGGGAAGTAAGCGTGAGCACCTGTGGTTCAGTGGGTAGGGCGCCAGCCCCATATACTGAGGGTGGCGGGTTTGAACCCGGCCCCGACCAAACTGCAACAAAAAAAAAAACAAACAGTGTTGTGGCGGGTGCCTGCAGTCCCAGCTACTCAGGAGGCTGAGGCAAGAGAAGTGCCTAAGCCAAGGAGTTGGAGGTTGCTGTGAGCTGTGACGCCACGGCACTCTACTGAAGGTGACAAAGTGACACTCTGTCTCTTAAAAAAAAAAAAAAAAGATTGAGCTGCCCTAGGAGTAGAGGATGTCCAGGCCTGAGCAAGAGGGTGTGCAGGCACAAAAGATGGAGGACAGGTGGCTTGGAAGAGGTTGTGCAGGCTTAGGAGGATCTCTTGGTGTTAGACCAACCCTGGTCTCCCACTCACCTTTCCTTTCCCTGTTGCCACCCCCAGCTCCCCGTCAGGATGCCTCTGGGCAGAGTCTAGAAAGCTTCAGGCGTGTGTAAGTGGCCCTGGCCAAGGACCAGGAGAGGCTTCCCTTGGGAGGGGGAGAAGGGAGCACTTTGGGAGGCAGGGAGTGGGGACTCTAGGGTCTGTCTGTTGGGACAGGACCTCAGTGGGGTTCACACATCCTCTCTATGGCCATAGGGATGAAGGGAAGTCAGAAAATGTGGGTGAGCTGGATTTCAGCAGCCTGTTGAAGAAGCGGTGAGCACTCCACTGGATGAGAAAGGGGAGGAAGGTGGTGGGTGACACCCCACGGCCGCTGCTTCCCTGCTGTCATCTCTGGACTCCGCTGATCCATCTGCCACCTTCTCTACCTGTTCGTTCCCTGTCCACCCAGTATTCAGTCCACCAACCCATATGACCATCAACATGTCCATCCACCCTGCCATCCATTCATGCAGACCCCTACCCACAACCCAGTCAACCACCTGCCAAGAATTCGCCCACTCACCCCTTAGCTCACCAGCCTCACATCCCCTTTCTTACCTACCCATCCATCCATTCGTCCATCAACTCAACCAGCTACCTATTTATCCACCTACTAATCAATCCATCTACTCACCTGCCCATTTGCCAATACATCCACCCACTTATTATCCATCTACCTGCTATCTTCCCATCTGTCCACCCACCAACCTGCCATTTTGCTCAGAGTGGCTCCATGGATGTGTAGAGAAGTTGGTGGGTGGATGGAATATTGGATTCAGCTTGGAGAGAGATGCAGGTGTAAGTGGACAGTAAAGGTGGGTGGGTGGTGGGAAGGTGGGTCGATGGGGGCGCAAGTAGGTGGGGATGTGGAGGGATAGATGGAGCAGGTGAGATGAAGCAGTCTGCACAGCTATCCTCCAAGCTAGCTCTCTGTTGGATTGAACTATATGAAATTGATGTTCTGTAGGTCAAAAATGATTGAACTCTGGTGAAGTCATATTGTCTAACATCACACTTGTTCACTTACTCACTGTTTACCATCTGTGGGGGCACTCATCCAAATGCCACTCACCTATCTAGCCTCATAACCAAATCCCTGACAACCCCATGAACTAATAGATTCTTCTGTTTGTTTCCAGCCAGCCAGCCACTGACTTAGCCACCTCCTGTTACCATGTCCCTCCAACTCCTGCCCAGCCATTTCCCACCAACCTGTCCATCTCCTTTGCCAAGCATCCTTCACCAAACCCTCCTCCTGCCTTCCCACCCACCCCTCCATGACCCATCTGCCTATTCATCTGTCCACCCACTCACTGCTCCATACATCAACACAAGTATTGAATATGTCTCCAATTTGCCCACTCAGCTATTCTCTCTGCTTCCTTCCTTTCCTTCTTTCTTTCCAAAGACCCATCCATGCATACATTCACTCTCTCACTCATCAAACATGAGGCCTTATGTCTACTGGACCCTGGGAGTGAGTCAAATTGAGAGCAACACACTGCCCTGGAGGGTAGGCAGGGGCTCATGGAGAAGGGAACTTTGGCCTTGGTCTTGTAGAATGAAGAGGAGTCCATCAGGAAGAGGAGGTGGGGAGAGGTCATGAAGGCAGGGAGTTTGTGCTCAGGCTGGGAGGCAGGAAAGAGCCTGGAGTGTCTAGTAAGAGGCAAGTAGCTCGGTATGGAGGGTTGTGGGGTCATTATGGGAACAGGTGGGGCAGTGATCTCCAGGCTGAGGAGCAAAGAGCCATAGAAAAGTCTGGAAGGGGGAAGAGATGGCATCTGATGTGGGGAAAGACAGGGAGGCCAGGAGACAGGGGAGGAGGCTGGGCGGTGGGCCAGGTAGGAAAGAACAAGACCCAGAGAGAAAACGTGGTGTGGGTAAGTCGTGGTGATGAGCACAGAGGCTGAGGAAGGTCCTCCCCTCCTCACTCCCTGGTGTTTGACCTGTCTCCCCACCATTAGGGAGGTGGTTGAGGAGGAGAAGAAGAAAAAGAAAGATGACGATGACCTGGGCATTCCCCCGGAGATTTGGGAGCTGCTGAAAGGGGCAAAGAAGAGCGAGTATGAGAGAATTGCCTTCCAGTACGGCATCACTGACCTCCGGGGCATGTTGAAGCGGCTCAAGAAGGCCAAGGTTGAGGTCAAGAAGAGTGCAGGTCAGCACTGGGCAAGGGGAGATGGGCCTGCCCATGGGGACTCCACATCCCTGGCATCTGATGCTTGGGCCTTGGGCCTATCTTTGGGAGGTCCTAACATGAGGAGCAATTGAGTCTTGGTTCTTGGGGACCTCTGAGTTCATAGGAGGCCCCCTGACATTGACCTTGGAAGGCCCATGGTCTAGGAAGGGAAACTTACCATGGTCCCCTCTGCACCCTTTCATCCCCAGCCTTCACAAAGAAGTTGGATCCAGCCTACCAAGTGGACAGAGGCAACAAGGTCAAGTTGATTGTAGAGATCAGTGACCCAGACCTTCCCCTCAAGTGGTTTAAGAACGGCCAGGAGATCAAACCAAGCAGCAAGTACGTGTGAGGCAGTCATGACGTGGGGGGATCCTAGTCCAGAGAGCATACCCAGGAGCAAGGCTGATAACTCTTTCTTTTTTTGCAACTTTTGGCCTTGGCCAGATTTGAATCTGTCACTTCTGGTATGTGGGGCCGGTGCCCTACTCACTAAGCCACAGGCGCCGCCCAAGGCTGGTAACTCTTAACCAAGAGGGTATTCCTCCACTGCTGGGTGTAGTCCCTCATGCCTACAATCCCAGTGACTCAGGAGGTTGAGGAAGGTTCAGGTGGGAGGATTGCTTAAGCCCAGGAGTTCAAGGCTGCAGTAAGATGTGATTGTGCTACTGCATTCTAGCCAGAGCAACTGAGAGAGACCCTGTCTAAAAATAAATAAATAAATAAAGTGTAAATACTTCACTGGAAAAAATAGAAAAGAGCAAGGAAGAATATGAATTCAGCTGAGAAATAACCCAAATGGCCAATAAGCTGTGAAGTACACCTTCAACCTTGCAGAGAATAATAATAATAATAATGCGAATGAAAACAACAGTCTTTCTGCTCTCCAAATGGGCAAAGACTTTCCAAAACAGTAAAGCCCAGTGCTGGAGAAGATGTAGGGAAATGGATATACAAACGCTGCTGGTAGGAACATGAATTGGTAAATCTCCAAAGGGAAATATATTAAAAAGCCTTAGCTGGGTGTGGTGGCTCAGGCCTATAATCCCAGGACTCTGGGAGGTTGAGGTGGGAGGATCCTTTGAGCTCATGAGTTAGAGACCAGCCTGAGCAAGAGCAAGACCCCTGTCTCTAAAAAAAACAGATGGATGTTGTGGCAGGTGCCTGTAGTCCCAGCTACTTGAGAGGCTGAGGCAAAAAGATCACTTGAGCCCAGGAATCTGAGGTTGCTGTGAACTATGATGCTATGGCACTCTACTGGGGGCAAGAAAGTGAGACTCTGTCTCAAAACCAAAACATAAATGAATAAATAAATAAAACAAAAAATAAATAAAAAAGCTTTGCGGTTGTACAATTCTAGGTTTTTATTGTGAAGGAATTATCATGGATACATATATTTATTTCAGAATGTTCCAGGGGTACAAATGTTTTGGTTACATGCATTACTTCGGTATAGTAAGGGTTATAATTGTGACTACCCCCAGAAAGGAGGCACTGTGCCTGTTAGGTGTGACTTTATCTGTCCCTTCTCCCTGCTTCCACTTGCTTGATTTCCATTGCATTTTACTACCAAGCTGTGTATTTTGAACTAGGACGACGTTCATTGAAGCATTTGCTATCATAGCAAAAATATACAGTTCCATACTAAGGTAATATACAGTCACTAAAACAGAAATTCTAGAACATGCAGTAACATGGAAAGCTGTTCAAGATTATGTGCAGGCTGGGTGTGGTGGCTCAGACCTGTAATCCTAGCACTCTGGGAGGCCGAGGCAGGTGGATTGCCTGAGCTCATGGGTTTGAGACCAGTGTGAGCAAGAGCAAGATCCTATCTCTAAAAATAGCCAGGCGTTGTAGCAGACGCCTGTAGTCCCTGCTACTCAGGAGGCTGAGGCAAGAGAATCACTTGAGCCCACAAGTTTGAGGTTGCTGTGAGCTATGATGCCATGACACTCTACCAAGGGTGATAAAGTAAGACTCTGTCTCAAAAAAAAAAAAAAAAAAAGATTATTATGTGCAGAAGTATATTACCTGCTCTGCTTCACAGAATGTTAAACTACATTTGATTTATATATAAGAAAAAGTTTGGAAAGTCAGGGGCCAAAATATTTATAGCAGTTATTTTTTTGTGGGATAGTTATGGGATGAATTTTTTTTAATTTTTTGTCTTGGCTATGCTTTCTAAATTCCCTATAATTAGCATTTTATTTATTTATTTATTTATTTATTGCAAGGTCTCACTCTGTCACCTGTCAACCTGGGTAGAGCTCAGTGGCTCAAACTCCCGGGCTCAAACCATCATCCTGCCACAGCCTCCCAAATAGCTGGGACTACAGGCGCCCACCACGGTGGCCTGGCTCATTTTTCTGTTTTTAGTAGAGACAAAATGTTGCTCTTGCTCAAGCTGGTCTCAGACTCCTGATCTCAAAAAATCATCCTGCCTCAGCCTCCCAGAGTGTCAGGATTATAGGTGTGAACCACTGTGCCCAGTCTATGATGAGCATTTTTGGTTAGAAAAAAAGTCATGTTAGTTAAGGTATGGGTTGATTCCTTCTAACAAAGAGTTCCTGAAATACACTTAAGTTAGACACCCATGGATTTGCAGCTGACTGAGGTGGGCCAGTTCTCTAACAGATCATTTGGGGACCTAGGTCACTCCACATTGTTGGCTTTATCATCTCTTTTGATGGTGTCCCCATCTGTATCACCAAAACTGGGGCATGGGCATAACTGTGTCTGGCTGGTGGGAGGGGGAAAGGGAGAATTCCAGAGGAAGCAATTCATCTGAAGGTGGGAGATGAGCTAGAAGCTACAGATCACTTCCAGCCACTTTCCACTGGGACAAACTCAGGCCTAGCTGCAAAGAAGGCTGGGAAATGTAGTTTTCTAGGTGGGTGGCCCGTGCCACTGTGCAGAGGAGGAGAGGATGGATGTGGGTGGTCAGCTGGCATTTCCGCCAGTTATTTAAATAACAGAAACTAGACTCCGTCCCCTCCAATGCAGTTTAATCTGACAGGGAGAGTCTTGCCCTGAAAAACGGGTGAGCAGATCTACTACAGGGCCAGGCGAATGTCCCACCTTCTGGGTTGAGATGAGACTTTTGTGCCAGGTACGTGTTTGAGAACGTCGGGAAGAAGCGAATTCTCACCATCAACAAGTGCACACTGGCAGACGATGCTGCCTACGAGGTGGCTGTCAAGGATGAGAAGTGTTTCACTGAGGTCTTTGTCAAAGGTGAGGCTAGAACTTGGGCCTGAGTGGGGGAATGGAATGGAACTCTGGATGGGGTCCTGAAGCTACTGCTCTCTTGTTGTCCCTCTGTCACATAGAACCTCCAGTCCTGATTGTCACGCCCCTGGAGGACCAGCAGGTGTTTGTGGGTGACCGGGTGGAAATGGTGGTGGAGGTATCGGAAGATGGGGCCCAGCTCATGTGGTGAGTGACCCTTGATTCCCGATCTCCCTGTGCTCACAGTGTCTTTGCCTCAGCTCTGATCTTTGTGGGACCCTCTGATCTTCATTCAGCAGTGACTGGGAGACCTCAACCTTTCTCTGTAAATCCCCACCCTCACTGTGACTTCTATCTAGAACCTCAACCCATCCTATGGGCTTTTTGGGGTCCTTTTCCTGATACCTGCAGATTCATTAAATATTTATTCATACATCCAACCAGTCATCCATCCTTTGGTCCACCCACCCATCCATGCATCCACCAACCCATCTCCCCATCCATTCACTCATCCATCCAGCAAACTCTTACTTATGATTTGGTGGCTCTTCTGCATATCAGAGATATGGGAGGAAAACAATACCAACATGGTACTCACCTTCGTGGTATTTATAATCTGGAAATTTGGAGGTATATGTGTGTAGGAGACGGGGACAGGCCTGGGTCGAGTCTTTGCACAAACACATATGGAAGTTCTACTTTGAAGTGTTTGAAAGGAGCAGCAGCAGATGCTACAGCAGCTTTTCATTAGGAGAAAGGGATTTGGGAGTTCAGGGAATGCTCCCTAGAGGAGGTGACAACTGGGCTGCTGCTGAGACGGCTCAGTGACGTGGGAGTAGGGAGTGCCCTGGACAGGGGACACATTCACAGAGGCCATAATATTTGACATTTCTCCAAGACTCTAGGGCTTCCTCTGGGCTCTGGCCTCTTCCCGTGACCTCTCTTTGTGTTCCTGACTTCCAGCCAGTACCTTGAGGCATCTCCCCATGGCCTTGACCTCATCCTGCCCCTTCTCTCTGCTGATCCCACCTGTGACCCACCCACCACTCAAGATGCCTCTGCCACCCTCTCTTTCCCTCCCTCAATGACCTCTGGTACCTCTGGGCTCCTGACTCATGCTCTGAGACTCAAACCCAGAGCCATGCAGACCACCATGCTGACTGCTCTTGTTCTTGTCCTCCTCTGTGTCTCCTCCCCCCAGGATGAAAGATGGGGTGGAGTTGACCCGGGAGGATTCCTTCAAGGCCCGATACCGCTTCAAGAAGGATGGGAAGCGCCACATTCTCATCTTTTCAGATGTGACCCAGGAGGATGGGGGGCATTATCAAGTCATGACCAATGGTGGCCAATGTGAGGCTGAGCTCATTGTGGAAGGTATGGGGCTGGGCGGGGTAGGGGCCACACTGTGCACACCTCTCTTTGCAACTTAATATTACTGGGGCCCCAAATCTTAGAGTTGTCCCTGATTCCTGTCAATGGAAAAGAACTTATACTCTGTAAAATGATTTAAGAGGTTTAGACCAGGTATGGTGGCGCATGCCTGTAATTCTAGCACTCTGGGAGGCCAAGGGGGGTGGATTGCTTGAACTCAGGAGTTCAAGATAAGCCTGAGCAAGAACTCATCTTTACTAAAAATAGAAAAACCGAGTCTGACTTGGCACCTATAGCTCAAGTGGCTAGGGCACCAGCTACATACACCAGAGGGGGCGTGTTTGAATCCAGCTTGGGTGTGCCAAACAACAATGACAACTACAACCAAAAAAGAGCCGGGCATTGTGGTGGGTACCTGTAGTCTCAGCTATTTGGGAGGCTGAGGCAAGAGAATTGCTTAAGCCCAGAAGTTGGAGGTTGCTGTGAGCTGTGATGCCACACCACTCTACCCAGGGTGACAGCTTGAGGCTCTGTCTCAAAAAAGAAAGAAAGAAAGAAAGAAAGAAAGAAAGACCAGCCAGGTGTGGTGATAGGTGCCTATAGTCACAGCTATTGGGGAGACTGAGACAAGAAGCGAGGACTTTGAGGTTGCTGTGAGCTATGATGCCACAGCACTCTAGCCTGGGACAACAAAGTATTATTTAAATTTAAAGAGCCCAGTTATGTGACTGTGGCCCAGAAAGCCACGCCCAAGAAGCCTTGAGCAAGTGGTCCCACTGTGGTTGGGTTATAGTTTGGTTTGATACATTTTAGGAATTACACATAAAGTTACAAATCAGTACACAGAAGGCATACGTTGGTCTGTCCAGAAAAGGTAGGAATTACAAGGAGGCTTATAGGTTATAGGTAGTTTAAAGATTATTTGATTTGGAATTGGTTAAAAAAACAGAGAGAGAGAGAAGCTTTGTCTGAAGACTTGGAACTTTTTTTTTTTTTTGAGACAGGGCCTCAAGCTGTTCCACTGGGTAGAGTGCCATGGCATCACGCTCACAGCAACCTCCAACTCCTGGGCTCAAGCAATTCTCCTGCCTCCACCTCCCAAGTAGCTGGGACCACAACACCTGGCTATTTTTTGGTTGCAGCTGTCACTGTTGTCTGGTGGGCCCAGGCTGGATTCAAACCTGCCAGCTCAGGTATATGTGGCTGGTGCCTTAGCTGCTTAAGCCACAAGCACTGAGCCATGGAACTTTTTTTTTTGAGACAGAGCCTCAAGCTGTCCCTCTGGGTAGAGTGCTGTGGCATCACAGCTCACAGCAACCTCCAACTCCTGGGCTCTTGCGAGTCTCCTGCCTTAGCCTCCCAGGTAGCTGGGACCACAGGCGCCCGTCACAAGGCGTGGCTATTTTTTGGCTGCAGCCATCATTGTTGTTTGGCGGGCCGGGCCACCTTAGGTGTATGTGGCTGGCGCCTTAGGCGCTGGTGCCTTTTTGTTTTTTTGAGTCAGAGTCTCACTTTTGTCACCCTCTCATAGAGACCACTGTCTCTACTAAAGAGAGTGCCACTTTTGTCGCCCTCTGATAGAGACCCCGTCTCCACTAAAAACAGAAAAACTAGCTGGGTGTTGTGGCAAGTGCCTGTACTCCCAGCTACTAGGGAGGCTGAGGTAAGAGGATTGCTCAAGCCCAAGAATTTGAGGTTGCTGTGAGCTACTCATAGCAACTTTAGACTCCTGGGCTCGAGCAATTCTCTTGCCTCAGCCTCCCCAGTAGCTGGGACTACAGGCGCCTGCCACAACGCCTGGCTATTTTTAGAGACTGGGTCTTGCTCTAGCTCAGGCTAGTCTTGAACTCATAGCTCAGGTGATCTGCCCGCCTCAGCCTCCCAGAGTGATGGGATTACAGGAGTGAGCCACTTGCCTAGCCAAATCTGGGAATTTTTTTTTTTTTTTTTTGAGACGAAGTGTTATGATGTTGCCCTCGCTAGAGTTTTGTGGCATCACAGCGCACAGTAACCTCAGACTCTTGGGCTTAAGTGATTCTCTTTCCTCAGCCTCCCAAGTAGCTGGGACTACAGGTGCCCACCACAACACCCAGATATATATATATATTTTTTTTTGGCTGTAGCTGTCATTGTTGTTTGGTAGGCCTGGGCTGGGTTCGAACACACCAGCTCCAGTGTATGTGGCTGGCGTCCTAGCTGTTTGGGCTACAGGGCACTGAGCCCAAATCTTGGAAAGTTTTAACACAAGGAAGTCTGTTAATCAGAGATAAGCCACCAGACAAATACCAGGCTCAAGTCATCTCTGAAGTAAATTGATGACTTGCAGCTGTGGTTTAACCTTTGTCTTCCATGGCCTTGGGCCATGATGATATTAATGATTTTGTATGTTATTATTACAAAGAATAACTTCAGGCCAGGCTTGGTGGCCTATAATCTCAGCATTCTGGGAGGCTGAACAGGTGGATTACTTGAGCTCTCAAGTTTGAGACCAGCCTGAGCAAGAGTGAGACCTGTTTCTACTAAAAATGGAAAAACTACTTGGGCGTGGTGGCACACACACACCTGCAGTTCCATCTACTGGGGAGGCTGAGGCAGGAGGATTGCTGAGCCCAGGTGTTTGAGGTTTCTGTGAGCTAAGATGATGTCACGGCACTCTACCCAGGGTGACAGAATGAGACTCTGTCTCAAAAATGAAAACAAAAACAAAAGATAATTTCAAAAGGGACAGGGCATAACTAGGCATGCCTGACTGCCCTTCTCCTCTTAGCTTGGCAACTGGGATCTGGGATTTAAAGTTTTTTTTCTGTTTTGGATCCCCTTGGCCTAAAGAGAGTTCATTCAGTAATGGGGGGGGCTTAAAATTTTTATTTATTGTTTGAGACAGAGTCTTACTTTGTCACCCTGGGTAGAGTGCTATGGCATCATAGCTCACAGTAACCTCAAACTCTTGGGCTCAAGCAATTCTCTTGCTTCAGCCTCTCAAGTAGCTGGGACTACAGGCACCCGCCACCATGCCTGGCCGGTTATTCTATTTTTTTTAGTATAGAAGGGATTTCACTCTTGTTCAGGCTAGCTCAGGCAATCCACCTACCTTGGCCTCCCAGAGTGTTAGGGTTACAGGCGTGAGCCACCACACCTGGCCAAGGGCTTAAGATTTTATTTCAGTACACAGTCCTCTTTTTCCCACACACCCTACTATATCTGACCCACCTGCTGTGCCCCAGGACCTTTGTACACACTGCTCCCCTGACTTGGGAGGCTCCCTGTGCCCTCCCGTGGGTTCTCCCTCCCTGCAGGCTGCCTTGCTCTGTCATGTTGACTTCCCTTTTTCACTGCCTCCCTGCTGGAGTGTGAGCTCTCCAAAGCCAGTGGGATGTTTTTGGGTTGTTTGTGGCTGTGTTCCCAGTGCCTGGACCTGGTGGGTGCTCCCCAGCATTCCTGGACTGACTAGAGTGGTGACAGCTCTGCCTCTTTCCTTTCCCACCCAGAGAAACAGCTGGAGGTTCTGCAGGACATCGCAGACCTGACAGTGAAGGCCTCGGAACAAGCTGTGTTCAAGTGCGAGGTGTCTGACGAGAAGGTGACAGGCAAGTGGTACAAGAACGGGATCGAGGTGCGGCCCAGCAAGAGGATCACCATATCCCATGTGGGGAGGTGAGGAGAGGGCTGTGGAGGGTGTATGTGTGTATTAGTCAGCTATGACTGTATAACAAAGCACCACTAGATGTAGTAGTTAAAAAAAACAAGGCTTGAGGCTGGGTGTGGTGGCTCTCACCTGTATTCCTCCTACTCTGGAAGGCCAAGGCAGTGTGGATCATTTGAGCCCAGGGGTTCAAGACCAGTGTGAACAAGAACAAGACCCTGTCTCTACTAAAAACAGAAAAACTAGCTGGGTGTTGTGGCAAGTGCCTGTAGTCCTAGCTACTGGGGAGGCTGAGGCAAGAGGATTGCTCAAGCCTAAGAGCTTGAGGTTGCTGTGAGCTATGATGCCATAGCACTCTACCCAGGGTAACAGAGTGAGTCTCTGTCTCCAAAAAATAAATAAATGAATGAATGAATAAGCAAATAAGGCTGCAAGTTGGTGTGGGACTGAGTGAGCTAAGATAGCCTCACTCCGTGCCTCTGTGGTCAGCTTAATGTTGGCCCTGCTGACCTTGCCCTGGGCTCTGACAGGACTTTAGCTGGGACAGCTGGGCTGCTGCCAACACTCTGGTCTATATGGCATCTCATCCTTCAGTAGGTTCAGCCTGGCAAGTTCATGTAGCAGAAATAGAGGTCCCAAGAGAGCATGGAAGTGAACAAGGTCTCTGTGACCTAGGCTGGGAACAGTCCCAGTGTCACTTCCACCATATTCTATTGGACCAAGAATGTCACAGGCTGGCCCACATTCCAGAGGTGGGAAATAGACTCTACCATTTGGTGGTGGAGGGTGGGGCACTGCAAGGGCACAGACACAGGGAGGGGAACGACTCTGGCCATATCTGTAAATAGTCTACATGGGTGGTGGTGGGGTGTCCAGCCAGGAAAACAAGAGGCTGGAATTCCATAGGTAGCATGTGAACACCTGAGATAAACACCTGGTTATCTGCAGAACTCGAGGAACTACTTTGACAATGCAGAGCATCCTGCCCTCATGGATTTCCAGGCAGTAGCTCTTGGCAGGATGTAAGCATTACCTGTGTTCTATGGAAGGAACATGCCACTGGTGTGGCAATAAGGGTGGCGATGCATCCTAACACTCACAGGGCACTTAATATGTGTCGGATAATTTCTAAATGCTAATTTCTAGATGCTTTATGACAACTTTGAGTAGATTACTATCATTACCCCTATTTTATAGGTGAAGAAATGGAGGCCTGGACAGCTTAAGTAACTTGGCCAAGGTCACACAGCTGCTAAGTGGGATGGGAACATAGGCCATAGCATTCCAAAGCCCCAAACAGAAATGGTGGGCATGTAGATTGCACTGAGGAGGGTGTTTCTCTAGATGGCACAAGAAAAGCAGGTGGAGACAGTCTGGCTCTGGGGTGGGCCCCAGGGTGACTTAGCCCAACCCCTACCCTGCTACCCAACGTTTCAGGATCCACAAGCTGGTGATCGATGACGTCCGCCCTGAGGATGAGGGAGACTACACATTTGTGCCCGATGGCTATGCCCTATCACTGTCTGCCAAGCTCAACTTCTTGGGTGAAGACGCCCCTTCCTCTCTCCTGTGTGCTATAGCACCCCCCCACCCCCAGCCCAAGGCCCCAGATGCCTCCCTTCAGTTTTCCCAATTGTGCAATGAGGGTGACAGCAAACATCATGGGTGGAGGTAGAAAATGGAGAGCATTGGCTCCGTGGAAATGTGTCCATAAGGGGACAAGTGGTTCAGGGGCCTGAGCCTTGCCCCCAGCACCCCAGCTCCTGGTAGCACTGCCAGACTTTGCCTCTGTCTCTGGGCTGTGATGGTGGGATGAGGAGCCTGTTGGGCTTGGACCTACCTAACTGTCCAGTATTCTTTGTCTTCCAGAAATCAAAGTGGAGTATGTACCCAAGCAAGGTGGGCACCAAGGGGTGCTCTAGGAGCTAGGGGCCTAGACCCCTAGGATTGAGGGAGAAGGGACTGGCTGGGGGCCCAGACCCCTGGGTCTGAGGGAGGAGGGGTTGGGGGCTGGGACCTCAGAGTCTCTGTTGCTGTTGGAATTAACTCCTTGGGGATCCTCTAGTGGGGGTTGGGAAGGCCCAGCTGCCCACACTCCTCTGGTCCTGAGTAACCATTCTGTGCCACAGAGCCACCAAAGATCCACCTGGATTGCTCAGGAAAGACCTCAGAGAATTCAGTTGTGGTTGTGGCTGGAAACAAGCTGAGGATGGATGTGGCCATTACAGGGGAGCCCCCTCCGGTTGCCACCTGGCTGAAAGGAGATGAGGTAGGCTGGGGCTTCCCTGTGGCCTGAGTTCCTCTTCTCAGTACTGCTGGGTGACTTTAGGCAAGCTGTTGTCCCTCTCTGAACCTCAATTTCATCCTCTACAAAATGATGGTGATTCCTTCTTTTTTTTTGGAGACAGAGTCTCTCTGTCGCCCTTGGTAGAGTGCTATGACATCACAGCTCACAGCAACCTCAAACTGCTGTGCTTAAGCGAATCTCTTGCCTTAGCCTCCCAAGTAGCTGGGACTACAGGCTCCCACCACAATGTCCAGCTATTTTTTTTTTATTTCAGTTGTCATTGTTGTTTAGCTGGCCCCGGGCTGGGTTGGAACCCTCCAGCCTCGGTGCATGTAGCCAGCTCCATAACCACTGTGCTATGGGTGCTCAGCCAGGGGATTCCATCTTTAGAGGGTTGCTTTGAAGATGAGGTTATATTTGCCTGTCACAGGGTCTAGCATGTGGTGGGTGCTCCATCTTTTGATCTATCAGTTAATTAACCAGTCAATTGACCAATCCAGCCTTCTAGCCATCTGGCAACTCACCCATCCATCCATCTACCTTTTCATTCATCAATGAATTAATTAATTTGCTCAGTCATCTACTCATCCACAAATTGATCCATATGTCCATTTATCCAGCAAGTAATCTGGTTATCTCTCTGTCCAGAAATACACCTGCCAATTTATCTATATATTCATATATTCACCTATCCATTGATACAACAGGTATTTCAACCCTGTATGTTCCAGGCCCTGGGAAAGCTTAATTTTTCATCTCCTCTATGCTTCAGTTTTCTCTTCTGTAAAATGAACAAACTCCAGGGGTGGTGCCTGTGGCTCAGTGAGTTGGGCGTCAGCCCCATATACCTAGGGTGATAGGTTCGAACCCGGCCCTAGCCAAACTGCAACAAAAAAATAGCCAGGCGTTGTGGTAAGTGCCAGCTACTCCGGAGGCTGAGGCAAGAGAATCACCTAAGCCCAAGAGCTAGAGGTTGCTGTGAGCTGTGATGCCACAGCTCTCTACTGAGGGTGATAAAGTAAGACTCTGTCTCAAAAAACCCCAACAAATTCCATTCAATCTCCATTCATGCCTTCACTTACCAGGCATCTCCTGAGGTTCCCTCCATGCCAGGCTCTGTGTGTGGCCTTCCAGGATACACTCAGAAGTCAGATGCAGCTCCTGCCTGCCAGAAGCCTTGGGCAGAGACAGACACCTGCCCAAGAGTCACAGTCTAGGGTGCTCAGGACTGATATAAAGAGAGGTTTAGAAGCTCTGAGAATGTGAGGGATGGAGCTATGACTTCCTGCTGGGGATATCCAATCCCAGATTGCTTCCAGAAAGAGGTAGCTTCTGGGTGGGTCCTAAAGGATGAGTGAGAGCTTAGCATTGCATGCACAGGGAACAGCCTTGCAAAATCCCAGGGAAAAGGCAGTATGGTGTGTTAATAAAGGCTGATATTTGTAGGGTGAGGAGGGCAGTGGAGAGGAATAATTAGGCTCGGTGTTGACCCCAAAGGGCCTCTTGGGCTGTGTCTGGTCATGTGGTAATGGGGACCAGCTGCAGAATTTTGGCCAGGGGAATGGCAGGCCCAGATTGGGGAACATGATATGGAGCCAAGTCATGTGGTGGTTGTGTCCAGGTGTTCTCGGCCACCGAGGGCAGGACCCACATTGAGAAGCGGGTGGAGTGCAGCAGCTTTGTGATTGAGAGTGCGCAGAGGGCAGACGAAGGCCACTACACCATCAAAGTCACCAACCCTGTTGGCGAGGACGTGGCCTCCATTTTCCTGCGGGTTGTAGGTGAGTAGAGAGGGCTAAGGCAGTGGAGGAAGGGGACAAGGCCACTAGGGCCCAGCTGATGTCATCTCCTGTGCCCACAGACGTCCCAGACCCCCCAGAGGCTGTGCGTGTCACCTCAGTTGGAGAGGATTGGGCCATCCTTGTCTGGGAGCCGCCCAAGTACGACGGGGGGTATCCAGTCACTGGTGAGTGCCTATGGCCCTCTGTCTTGACAAACTCGAACCCTCACTGCCCTCTGACTTCTCCCTGGTTTCCCAGGGCCATTAGCACCTCAGCAGCCTCCCTCTGGCACCTGGTTTTCCATCGACACCTCACCATCCCTTTGACTTTGCCCCATCTTTCTCTACTCCTCAATGGTCTGGGGATTCTCACTTTGGCCAATAGCCTGGGGTTGTCTGTGACCCCTAGGCCCCTGATCCATGACCTGTGACCCCTCTTCATTCCTGACCCCGGGACTGGTAGCCTCTGAATGCTCCATGGCCCCTGAGATCAACCCAAAGTTAATTGCCCTAGCCCGTTCAGGGCCACATGGTCCTGCAGGTGTGATCTTTGCTGTCCCAACTGACCTTGCCCCTATACCTTCCCATGACCTCTACTCCTCTCTGTCCTGGGGCCTCCAGGGTATCTTCTGGAGCGCAAAAAGAAGGGCTCTCATCGCTGGATGAAGCTGAACTTTGAAGTCTTTACGGAGTTGACCTATGAGTCCACCAAGATGATTGAGGGTGTCCTCTATGAGATGCGGGTCTTTGCTGTCAATGCCATCGGAGTATCCCAGCCCAGCATGAACACCAAGCCTTTTATGCCTATTGGTAACACTTTCCAGAGCCCTCACTCTAACCCATCCAGCCCTATCACCTCTAACCCATACTCTGCCCACCATTGACCTCTGAATCTACACACTGGCTTTTGACCTCACAGATCACTGACTTCTGATCTCTCCCTTTTTACACCCTGACACACTGGCCCTAGTCCCACCCATCTTCCCAGTCTCCTGACCCAGTATATCCACCACTGACCTCTGCCCTGCCAGGCTAACACCTACCCTGATTGGGGGACCTCACTGTCCTTTGCTATTGGGTTGCTGCAATAACCATGGTGACAATTCCTGGCTCAATGACCTTGGCCCACCATACTGATCCTTTTCCTGACCAGTGGCTCTACCTCTTACCCCTGCTCCTTCCTGCTGACCCCTGACCCCTCAGTTTTTCTCCAATCTTCTTTGCTTGGACCCTCTAGCACCTACAAGTGAACCCTTGCACCTGATAGTGGAGGATGTGACAGACACCACCACCACCCTCAAGTGGAGGCCTCCAAATAGGATCGGGGCAGGCGGCATTGACGGCTACCTGGTGGAGTACTGCCTGGAAGGCTGTGAGTGATCCTGGCCAGCCTAGGGGGGTGGGCAGCAGACAGAGCCCTACTGGGTAACCTGTCCAGGGCACTGTCCAGGGCCATCCAGGGAGGGAGATCTGGTGCAGTGGGCTGCCCTTCTGTCTGTCTGTCCAGGCACAAGCCCCTGGGATGGGATGGGTCCAGCCAGACCCCCAATGACCAGCTTGTCCTCTCTCCCTCTCACCTTGCCCTGCATCCATCCTTCCTCCCGCTATGACTTTTCATCCATCCACCTGTCCTTCCATCATTATCTGCTGCCTGTATGCCTTCTGTTTATCCATCCAACCAATCTTTTATCCATCCCTCTTAACATCTATCCATCCATCCATGTTTCCTTCCTCTTCCCTTTATTTCTCCCTCATTCCTTCCCCTCCCTCCCTGCCTGCCATTCACTTGCCTAGTCATCCATCGTCCCTCCTTCTATCCCTCTGGAAGCCTTTGGACTATGCCACTATCCATCCATCCATTCATCCTCTTTATAACCATCTCTGCTTCCTTCCCTCTTCCATCCATGTGACCATCCAAATATCTGTCTATCAATTGTCTCTCCACCTGTCCATTCATCCCTGTATTTCCACCTACCCAACCTTCCGTCCTCCACCAAACACACATTCACTGTGTGCCCGGCCCAGCAACGCGGCTGTGGAGATGTGTCCAGCACAGTCATCTCCCTGGGAGGAATGGGATCATCTCGACACCATATCCTGGGCCTTAAATTCAGACAGATGTGGTTCCAATACCACCCTACGCTTTCTAATTGTGTGGCCTTGGGCAAGTCTCAGAGCCTCAGTGTCTTCATCTAAAGATGGCGAAGGCGGTTCCCATCTTGACAGGGTACAGTGATGGCTGCATTCGACCATGCATGGAGTCGATGGGTGGTTGAGCCCTCATCAGCTTCCTCCCTCTTCCTCCTTCCAGTACTCCTCACCCCATGCCCTCCCTGGCTGATCCTCCCCTGCCGTGCCACCCTGACGTTTCAGAACCAAGCTGGATAGAGGTCACTCTGTGATTGTTGGGCTGACCTACATTGGTTCATCAACCCACAGCCATGAACCAAGACAGAAAGGCACATATGCAGGGCAGGCAAGCCGATGAGCTCAGACTACCACAATCAATGCACCCTCCCGGAAATGCCTGGGAGCTTGCCTCCCACTGTACCCTCATACAGAGCCACCATCCCCGTTCCTCTGTGTTCTAGAGTCAGACAGGCCTGGGCTTAACTTACTAGTCCACCATGTCTGAGCTGTGTAACCTTTGCAATTTCCTAACCCCTAAAACGGGAATAACATAAGGTTGAGGCAAGAAATTAATAAGCTAACACACATGCCACTCTTACAGCTGTGAAAAATGCTTCATGAACACTGGCTGCTCTGCTGTTGCTGCCAAGGATTTACTCAGTGTTCATAGTGGTGGGGCCCAAGTCACTGGGGGACAGGGAAGTAAGGGGTGTAGGAGGCCAAGGGAAGGCCATGGGATCCACCAGCATGACTCTTCTCTCTAGCTGAGGAATGGGTCCCAGCCAACACTGAGCCTGTGGAGCGGTGTGGCTTTACCATCAAGAACCTCCCGACAGGAGCAAGAATCCTCTTCCGGGTTGTTGGGGTTAACATCGCAGGTCGCAGTGAGCCAGCCACCCTGGCCCAGCCAGTTACCATCCGGGAGATTGCAGGTGAGTGACTCCACCCTGATCCTGCTCTCCCAAAGGGTATGTTGAAGTCATCCAACCTGCCCTTTCCTTGTCATCAGTAGGACCTGAGACCACTCCATTGTCATGGGTCTCTTGTCCTCAAATGGCCCTCTAGCCCAGTGCTGAGCCCTCTCCCTGTGTTTGTGCCTTTAGAGCCACCTAAGATCCGTCTCCCTCGCCACCTCCGGCAGACCTACATCCGTAAAGTGGGAGAGGCTCTCAATCTTGTCATCCCCTTCCAGGTACGGGGAGCTGGGGTCAGGGGTCAAGGTCCTGTGGTAGGACCTCTCCATGGCAAGACTCCTCTGCTCTTGCTCACCCTTGCTCTCTTTCCTCAGGGAAAGCCACGGCCCCAGGTTGTGTGGACAAAGGGTGGGGCCCCCCTGGACACTTCCCGCGTGAACTTGCGGACCAGTGATTTCGACACAGTGTTCTTCGTCCGCCAGGCGGCCCGCTCGGACTCTGGGGAGTATGAGCTGAAAGTGCAGATTGAGAACATGCAGGACACAGCTACCATCCGCATCCGGGTCGTGGGTGTGCATCCGGGCCAGGAGGGGAAAGGAGATGAGATGAGGGCCGGGAAGGAGGTGGGGAAGGAAAAGGGTTATGAAGCAAGGGGAGATGAGATGGGAAGCCCTTGAGGGAGAGAGGCTGCGGTGGAGGCAAGAGGTGGGGAGACATGAGGGAAGAGGTATCCAGGGGTCCTTGGGCTGGCCTACAACACTGCCCTCTTCCAGAAAAGGCAGGGCCGCCAATGAATGTGATGGTGAAGGAGGTGTGGGGCACGAATGCAGTGGTGGAGTGGCAGCCCCCGAGAGACAATGGGAACAGTGAGATCACAGGGTATTTGGTCCAGAAAGCCGACAAGAAGACAATGGTGAGTAAAAGAAGACAGGAGCCCGCAGAGGGGCATGGGGAAAGCTGGCCACAGCAGAGTGCATGTGGTGTCGCCACCTCACAGCTAGGGGTACTTAGGCCCAGAGAGTGGACTGGGGCCTTTTGGCTGAGATCTGTGAAGGATGGGGTTTTGCCTTTTTTATTGAGGTACACATCACACAACAAAATTAACCGTTAACCATTCTGAGGTGAAAAATTCAGCAGCATGTACACTGTCAGTGCTGTGCAACTGTCACCTCTACCTACTTCCAGAACATTTCCTCAGCCCAAAAGGAAACCCCACCCCCACTGGCAGTCACCCCCATCCTCCCCTAGACTCAGCCCCTGGCAACCACCAACTTGCTTTCCATCTCCAGATGTTGTTGCTCTGGACATTTCACAGAGAGAGTTACTCACCTTTTGCCTGGCATCTTTCACTTGGCAAAATGTCATTGAAGTTCCCCTATGCTGGCTGGGCAAGGTGGCTCAGGCTTGTATTCCCAGCACTCTGGGAGAGAGTGGCTAGAGGATCCCTTGAGTTTGAGATCAGCCTGAGCAAGAGTGAGATCCTGTCTCTACTAAAAATAGAAAAACTAGCAGGGCGTTGTGGCAGGCACCTGTAGTCACAGCTACTTGGCTGAGGCAGGAGGATTGTTCAAGCCCAGGAGTTCGCGGCTTCTGTGAGCTATGGTGCCACGGCACTCTAGCCCGGGCAACAGAATGATACTGTTCCAAAGAAAAAAAAAGTTCACCCGTGTTTTGGGATGGGTCGTTCCCTCTTTTTTTTTTTTTTTTTTTTTTTTTTTTGAGACAGAGTCTCATTACATCGCTCTTGGTAGAGTGCTGTGGTGTCACAGCTCACAGTAACCTCAGACCTTTGGGCTTCAGTGATTCTCTTGCCTCAGCCTCCCAAGTAGCTGGGACTACAGGCACCCGCCACAACACCTGGCTATTTTTTGGTTGTAGTGTCGTCGTTTGGCAGGCCTGGGCTGGGTTTGAACCTGCCAGCTTTGGTGTATGTGGCCAGCGCCCCAGCTGCTGAGCTATAGATGCTGAGCCCTCATTCCTTTTTGGTGGCTGAATAATATTTCATTGTCAGGAGGGGATTATTCTATTCACCCAGCCACTGAAGGACTCTTGAGTTCTATGTGTTAGTGGCTGTAAACAGTGCTGTGTTTTCTTAATACTTGGATTTGCTTCTCTAACGCCTGGTTCTTCTTTTGTCTGTGTCCCTTGTGTCACTGGCTCACCTGGTCCCTCCCTGTCCTCACACCAGGAGTGGTTTAACGTCTATGAACGCAACCGGCAGACTTCCTGTACTGTGTCTGAACTCATCATAGGCAATGAATACTACTTCCGTGTTTTCACGGAGAACATCTGTGGGCTCAGCGACTCACCTGGTGTCTCCAAGAACACAGCCCGAATCCTCAAGAAAGGTGCTGCCCTCCCCATCCACAGGTCCCAGTTTCACCCCCCACCCCTTGGCTGGGGTCCCAACTAGACTTCTCTGTCCTGACCCCCTGGCCATGGGGGAGAGGTGGTTGCAGTTTGTTCCCTGGTTGGGGTCAGGGGACAATCCAGATCAGCCACCTTACAGGTATATTCCCCCCTCACCAGGTATCACCTTCAAACCATTTGAGTACCAGGAGCATGACTTCCGGATGCCTCCCAAGTTCTTGACGCCTCTCATAGACCGGGTGGTGGTGGCGGGGTACTCAGCAGCTCTCAACTGCGCTGTCAGAGGCTATCCAAAGGTGCCGGGTGGGGTGCAGATCTGTGTGTATGTCAGTATGTGTGTGGGGACCCTGGTATCGTATCTTTCACATGATGAAACCCCTGCCTACCACTACACCAGCTCTTTCCCCTGGGTTCTCCTGTTTTGTGGGATTTGCTCACTTTTTTTTTTTTTTGAGACAGAGTCTTACTTTATTGCCCTTGGTAGAGTGCTGTGGCGTCACACAGCTCATAGCAACCTCTAATTCCTGGGCTTAGGCAATTCTCTTGCCTTAGCCTCCTGAGTAGCTGGACTACAGGCACCTGCCTTAATACCCAGCTATTTTTTTGTTGCAGTTTGGCTGGGGCTGGGTTTGAACCTGCCACCCTCAGTATATGGGGCTGTGGTGCCCTACCCCCTGAGCCACAGGCGCCACCCCAGGATTTGCTTACTTTTAACCCACTTCCTATTTCTCTCCTCTGTCTAGAGCCCAAGTCTCAGACAATTGTCCCCTGTCTTCTTATCTTTTCCTTTGCCTCACAACTGCAAGGCAACAGCTCATCCCAGCAGTCTGAGGAGAGGACCAGTCTCTCTTGCCCTGTCTAAGGACAAACTCCAATCCCTTGGAAAAGGAAACCTTTGGGGATCGGGTAGTCTAACCCCCATGGCTCTTGGTTCCTAGACTGCTGTTTGGGAGTATGGGTGCTTGCAGCCTTGCCCTCGAGTGGCTCATCTAGGAAAGGGATTGGCAAAATTATGGCCCACAGGCCAAATCCACTTGCCACTTAGTTCTCTCAATAAAGTTTTATTGGAACATGAGCCACACGCATTTGTTTACATTTTAGTGGCACAGTTGAACAGTTACAACAGAGAATGTAGGGCCTAACTGGCCCTTTGTAGGGACAGCCTGCTGACTTCTGGTCTAGACCCCAGGAACTTAGTTCCAGCACCATTAGGCCCATAGTGGATTCATCTCTTCTCCTTTATTCACTAACTCCACTCATTCATTCCACTCATTTACTCACCTGCCAATCCATTCATTGACTCAGTTCATTCATTCACTCCATTTGTTTATTTAATTGCTCATTCACTCATTTGTTCATTCTTTCAACAAACTATTTTTTTCTTGAGACAGTTTTACAATGTCACCATTGGTAGAGTACTGTGGTGTCACAGTTCACAGCAACTTCAAACTTCTGGGCTTAAGCAATTCTCTTGCCTCGGCCTCCCGGTAGCTGGGACTATAGGCACCTGTCACAACGCTTGGCTATTTTTTGTTGCAGTTGTCATTGTTGTTTAGCTGACCAGGACTAGCTACACCAGGGCTCGGTGTACATGGCTAGCACCATAACCACTGTGCTATGGGTGCGGAGCCAAACATTTTTAGACTTTCTATCCACTAGGTGAATCAAACAAGAAGTTTCCTGTATATTGGGGGAGACCAACATTAACCTAAAGTCACACAAATAACATAAAACTAAAAATAGAGGCAAGAATGCCAGAGGAAAGCAGGCAGTTATGGGAGCGTGAATAGGTGTTGCTATTCCAGTCTAGCGGCCCAGGACTTGTGAGCTGAGGCCTGAAGGATAGGCAGGTGCTAATCAGGTTAAAAAAAAAAGGGAGAGAAGGGAAGTAATTGGAAGAGGGAATAGCCAGTGTCAAAGCCTGAAGTGGGAACCTACCTGGTCTGTTTTAAGTAACAGTGAGGGTGCCAGTGTGGTTGGGTGGCTGGAGGGAGTGTGCAGAGGAGTAATAGGACCAAACCATGTAGGGCCCTGTGGGCTGCTATGAGGAGTGAACTCTTGGTTCTGAGAGAAATGGGAGGTAGGGGTTATCAACCTGGTATCACAGAGGAGGAGACTGAGGGTCAGAGAGTAGAAGTGACTTTCCAAGAATATCCAGCAAGGAGGTGGCACACCTTAGAACCCAAATCTTTCTCCTGAGCTCCATTTTGCCATTGCCCCAAGGGACTCTAAGTTGGCCTCTTCTCCTGCTCCCATCAACAGCCAAAGGTTTACTGGATGAAGAACAAGATGGAAATCCGTGAAGATCCCAAGTTCGTGATGACCAACTACCAGGGAGTCCTGACGCTGAACATCCGCCGCCCCTCACCCTTCGATGCCGGGACTTACACCTGCCGGGCTGTCAATGAGCTGGGTGAGGCACTGGCCGAGTGCAAGCTGGATGTCCGAGGTGAGAACAGGCAGCTCCCAAACTGGCTGGCCTTTATTTAGGCCTTTTGCAAATCTAACTAACTGCTGTGTGCTGAGTGCTGCTGAGGTCTAGAGAGGAGTCAGGCCCAGACTCTAGCATGATGGGGAAGCTGGTTTGGATGCAAATAGGAAAGATAAGTGATATGTGCTGAAACAAAGACAGCACAGGGGGGAGTCCCTGCAGAAGAGTTTCTTCAAAGTAGTTGAAGGACAAAGAAGAGGGATGTGAGTGAGGGAAGACCTTAGCAAATGTCCCCAAGGCTGCTAGTGTGCCTGGGCCCAAGTAGATAGAGGAGGTGACTCAGATGAAACAAATAGGGATAATGTCAAGAACAACCTCCTTGGGTGGCACCTGTGGCTCAAAGGAGTAGGGCACTGGCCCCATATGCGAGAGGTGGTGGGTTCAAACCCAGCCTCAGCCAAAAACTGCAAAAAAAAAAAAAAAAAAAAAAAGAACAACCTCCTCAGCTGTCCTCAAGCTCCCTCCCTCTTGTCTCTGCCTCCCCCCTCCCACTCCCTCCTCTTTGCTCCACAGCTCTGGCCCCAGTGGAAGCTCCATCTGGATCCCTTTCCCAGTCTCCCTGCCTATAGTCCTTCTGTCCTGTCCATCCCCACATGACATAGAGGGGTCTCTGTGTCCACAGCTGATCTGCCCTTTCCCTGCTCTCAGCCTTCCCAGGGCTCCCCAGTACCCTTGGAGCCTCTTGGCTTGGTGTTTACCATCCTACTTCTGGCCTCCAGCCCCCACCTGCCTCATGTTCTCCTACTTCCCTCCACGCTGTGTGCCAACCACACCAAGCTGTTGGCCAAACTGGCCAGGCTTTCTCCTGTTGGGGGTTTGCTCATGCTGTTCCCTGGAACCCACTTCCTTTGCCTTGGGCTCTGATTGGACATCAGTCAGTCAAGGCTTCGCGAGGAGCCCACTAACAAAGTCCCTTAGAGCAGGTTGACATCAGTGTGGACTTCCAGAGTCCCCCATGGTAATTTTGAACTATACAGACTTTCCCTGTCCTTGAGGACAGCCCAGCAGACAGAAGTGGCTGGGGACCCTTAATAAGGGCTCTGAGAGGACACTTTCTAAGCCTGAGTATCTGTCATTGTAGATCATTGCCCTTCCAGACTGACCCAACTTTTAATATTCTGCTGTCCCTTTATCAACTATTGAATCAGCTTAGAAATACTCCAACTTCAGGGTTCCAATCACTGCTATAGCCAATAGCTGATCAGAACACCTCAGTGACAGTAACCAGGAGTACCCTGACACTGGGTTGAGTGGCCAGGCACAGGTACACAGTGGTAAAGTGTTACTTTGTTCCCTTGGTGGTAACAGCAGGTAGAGGAGTATGGGAAAGGCACAGGACTTTAGGAACAGGTGTGCCTGGGGTCTGTTCCACCCACTCTTTCCCCTTTGTCCCTACAGTGTTGTAGTGAAATGGTCTCCTGCCATCAAGACAGCCAGCTGCTGAGTCCTAACTGCCATTCCAGACCTCTGGGACTATGCATCCCTTTCTGGAGTTGTCACTAAGCACAAAACAGGCTTGTCTGGGATTCTCACGTGTCTGTCCTTCTTGAGTCTGTAGTCTGCCTTCCTCCTCCTATGGGGCGTTAATCACATTCAAACAGACCAAAGTGAACAGCCATCTCAGAACAACTACTTTAGTGGGGCAACTACATTGCCATGGCAACTACAAAAGTGGCCAGTGAGCCCAGGGGGAGGCAGTTCCCAGGCTGGCTACTGGGAGCTGGGGAGGATGCAGGGTGGTTGCAATGGCAACAACCACAGGCCAGATTGAGAAGGCTGCTCCACTGAGGCAGCCACGTCCACATGGTGGACACCAGGTCGCAATGGTGGCCCAAGGAGCAAGACATGGTGAAACTAAAGACCAGGTGGAAGTGCCATACTGGAAAAGCTACTTCTGTCAGGCAGCCATGTTGAATCGGTGGCGCTGGCGGAGCTGCTCATGACCTGATCTTTATTAACTTTAATAACTCATCTGTCTGGCCTGAGGCAGAGTACTTTGATCTCTAGTCCTTTGTTGACCTCAAAGGATGTTGGAAGAATCAGAGTCCCCAGAGTTCAGAGGTCTGTGGGTCAAGTCTGGCTTCCAAGGCTTGAAGCTGGGGGTAAGGGAGAATGGGCTTCAGAGGAAGCCCTCTTTAGGGGGGCCTTGTACTTACAGGGAAGGCAGAGCCCCACAGGTTGCAGTGCCCCTGCCCTCCCCTCAGCTCTTGAGTATAGGGAACTGGACCCCTGGCCTGGCTGACACTACCCCTTCAGATCCCTCTTTAGCATGTCAGGGAAGAGGCTGGGGGACAGTGTGGGTTGGTGTGTTCCCAATTAGGACACTACAGTCACCTAAGCTCAGGGCACCAAGGCCCTGCACACACTGCTGTCTCCTACCTAGTCTTCACATGCCTTGCAGACTCGAAGTCTGGGCAGGTCTCTGCCACTCTAAGACCCAGATAGCCAGTCCCCTGACCCTCTTATCTTTCAGACCCTGGGGTCTAGGCCCCTAGCCCCTCCTCCCTCAGACCCAGTGGTCTGCCCCCAGCCCCGCCTCCTTCAGATGGAAGTGGGGAGAGGGGGTTGGCCAGGAGTCTCCTCCCCCAGCCCACTCACTTGCCTCTTCTCTGCCCTCTTACCCCCCTCTGCACCTCTTCGCACTCCAGCTGTGCTTCATTTTCCTCATCCTCATCCTCGTAGTCCTGGTCCTCTGGCATCGAGTACTCCTGCGTGAAGGGCACGGGTCCCTGGACCGAGTGGAAGCGCAGGCGGTAGAGCAGCCGCACCCACTGGCCAAATTCGCGGTCACGGGTCTCCGGCTGGGCCCGCAGCTGCAAGTAGAAGGCTCGGCCTGTGCGGAACTTGACCTTGAGCTGGCAGCGGCTTTCATCGTGGACGAAGAGCTGGACAAATTGCAAGGGGAACAGCCTGGGCGGAGGGAAGCCGGGCCTCAGGTTCTGCCCCACTGACTCAGCCCTGGCACCCTCAGGGTCCCCTTGCCGTGCCATTCCTCCCCTAAACCCCAAGGAATCCTTTTTCATTTTCATTGCCTTTTGATTTTACGACCATCCCCAGCTTTCTTCCAGCCACATATCATTCTTTTTTTTTTAATTTTTCCTATTTTTATTTTATTTATTTATTTATTTATTTTGAGACAGAGCCTCAAGCTGTCCCCCTGGGTAGAGAGCTGTGGCATCACAGCTCACGGCAACCTCCAACTCCTGGGCTCAAGCGAGTCT
>NW_003852606.1:344024-346426 GCF_000181295.1 Otolemur garnettii | reverse complement strand
CGTCATTGTTGTTTGGCGGGTCCGGGCTGGGGATTCGAACCCGCCACCTTAGGTGTACGTGGCTGGCGCCTTAGCCGGGTGAGCTATAGGCGCCGAGCCCGGAACTCAGTTTTCATGCCTTCATCCAATCTTGCCGCAAAATTCTGGTGGCTCCACCTTAAAAATGTATTCACAATCCAACTACTTCTAACTCCCTCCCCTACCACTACTGGGTCCAGCCACTAATTTCCTGGGTTTCCAGACTCAGCCCTTGGCTTCTACAGCCTGTGCCCCAAGAGGCTAACAGGTGGCAGTGGTTAGTACCTTGGTCAACTCAGGTCCCTCCCCTGGCTCCTGGTTCACCCAGTGAGAGCAAAGCTCTCACAAAGAGTGCTGCGGAATCTGCCCCTTGTTCCCTCTCTGCCTCACCTCCCACACCTCAGCCACAGTGGCCTCCCCAATGTTCCATAAACACACCAGGCTCAGTCCTACTCCAGGACCCTTGCATGAACTGTTCCCTCTGCCTTTCACCAGCCATGCCCATGAGTCACTCCCTTCATCTCCCTCACAGCTTTCTCAGGGGGCACCTTCTCAGGGAGGTCTCCCTGGCCTGTTTACAACCACATCCACTCTGGGAGACCTTACCAGGGCCCTTTCGAATCTTTAGACAGCCTCACCCCATCTGAAAATTCCCATTTATTGTCTGCCTTTCCAGTAGAAACTGAGTTCCTTGCAGGCAGGGATTTGGGGCCCAATTTTGTCCAGTGCCATTTCCTTTGTACCCAGAGTTGATTCACAACAGGTGCACAGGAGCATTACTCCTAGGAACGAATCTTACATACACCCTCACACCTATGCACAGACTTATACACGAGTTCCTCAGCTACACTGGCTGTACCCTCAAGACAACCTCAGTGTTGCTCAGTGGGTGACTTGATTATTGACCCCCAAATGCACTTATTCTGTGCTAGGTGCTGTTCCATGCATTTTACATTTACTCAACTTATCCCCCCACAGCCCTGGGAGGTGGGCTCTCCTCTTATCCCCATTTTCCACATGAGGAAACTGAGGCACAGGCTAAAGCCAGTAAAGAAGTGAAGCCAAGATCTGAACTCAGGCCATCTGAAGGCAGTCATTTGTTCAAGGACATTCCCCATGTTAAGAGAAAGAGGCTGGGGACAAACTTGGTGTTCAAGTCAGCAGAGCTCATTCGTGTATGTTCAAACAAGTCTGGTGGCTGTACCCATGCCCATATGCGTAGGGTGGCATATAGCTTGTCTACTGCTGTTTTTATTTTTATTTTTTTGAGAAAGATCTCACTCTGTGGCCCTGGGTAGTGTGCTGTGGCATCATAGCTTACAGCAATGTCAAACTCCTGGGCTCAAGCAATCCTCCTGCCTCAGCCTCCCCAGTAGCTGGGACTACAGGTGCCTGCTACTGCACCCGGCTTGTTTTTCTATTTTTAGTAGAGATGAGGTTTTGCTCTTGCTCAGGTTGGTATCAAACTCCTGAGCTCAAGCGATCCACCCATCTCAGCCTCTCAGGGTGCTAGGATTACAGGTGTAAGCCACAGGGCCTGGCCTACCACTGCTGTTTTTAAAGAAAGGGTGGGCTTGTATATGCCTTTCAGAAACTGCTCTGAATAGCTCAGGGCTGCAAGGTGGTTAGATAGGTGAGGGGCAAGGGGATGAGTCTTGAGGCCAAGTCTGTTTTTACTTCATTTGGGAAGGTGGTCCTAGGGTGCTGAAGGAGCTTAGGAGAGGGTCAAAGCCATCACTCAGCACTGTCATTAATGTTCTTCCAACTGCACATCATGACTCAGTGAGAAGTGGTAAGGTCAGCTGGTGGAACAATTAGCATTTAAAGTTAAAGGAATAGCAGTGCCCAGTAGCTCACCCTAACCCCTAACCCAGTAATCCTGTACTCTGGAAGGCTGAGGTGGGAGGATCGCTTGAGCTCAGGAGTTTGAGACCAACTTAAGGAAGAGCGAGACCCCATTTCTACTAAAAATAGAAAAACTAGCCAGGCATTGTAGCTGGTGCCTGTAGTCACAGCTACTTGGGAGGCTGAGCCAGGAGGATAGAACCAGGAGTTTGAGGTTTCTGTGAGCTACGTTGATGCCACAGTACTCTACTCAGGGCAATAGAGTGAGACTCTGTGTCAAAAAACAAAAAAAAAAAAAAGAAAGAAAAAAGAAAAAAAAAGGAAAAGAAATAGTGTAGAAAACATGACAGTGCAGTATTCTGGTGTTGGAATACTGCTTTGTGAAAAGTTTTAACTTAAGGCAGATTGGGGGATGGATAAAGGCAGTAAGTAGCTGGAATCTGAATCTGATTCTGCCACAGAATTGCAAACAAAAAATGGTGGACCTGTGTGTATGTGTGTGAGACAATGTGAGCTCGTCCTTCAGTCCTTCCTTTCTT
>NW_003852606.1:328030-343677 GCF_000181295.1 Otolemur garnettii | reverse complement strand
GCCTGTAGTCCCAGCTACTGGGGAGGCTGAGGCAAGAGAATCACTTGAGCCCAAGGTTTGAGGTTGTTGTGAGCTATACTGCCATGGTACTCAACCCCAGGGTAACTGAGACTCTGTTTAAAAAAAAAAAAAAGGCTCAGAGCCCGTAATTCAGTGGTTAGGCACCAGCCGCATACACTGGGGCTGGTGAGTTCAAACCCGGGCTAGACTTCCTAAAAACAACCATGACAACTACAACAAAAAAGTAGCTGCACATTGTAGCAGGCGCCTGTAGTCCCAGCTACTTGGGAGGCTGAGGCAACAGAATCGCTTAAGCCCAAGAGTTTGAGGCTGCTGTGAGCTGTGATGACACAGCACTCTACCAAGGGTGACATAATGAGAGTCAGTCTCAAAAAAAAGAAAAAAAAAAAAAAAGACCTAAAGAGGCAGTGTGCAGCAAGGTGTGGGGGCTCAAGAGTCATGAGATCAGTAATCACAAGGAGCCTGAGGTTCCAATTCCAGCCCATTCCTCATCCACTGTGGGGACCTGGGCAACTGGCTCCCTGCCCTGAGCCTCAGTTTACCTTTTTGGAGAATGGCACTAGGGAGCTCCATCTCATGAGGATATGAGGTCAGAGATGAGAGCATTATGCATGGTCTACGGGCACCTGGAGTGCAGCAGGCACTGCATAAGTGGTAATTCTCCTGACTCCTGCCTGTCAGTGTGTAGCTGAGGACTGTCCCCATCATGTCTGTCTGGTCCCTGATTTCTGGCCCCTGAAGGTTGCCCTGTCTTCATTCTCCCAGGTGGCCCCTGGCCCAGAGAGGGCTGGCAGCCATCCCAAATTCCTGGTCCTGGGGGTTGTCTGGGTGCCCAGAGCCTAGGAAGGAAGAGGTCTAGGCTGAGGTGGGGGCAGTCACCCGAAGAGCTGCAGGTGTCCGTTCTCCTTGCCAGGGCCTGCCAGCAGCAACAGGTCTGGGAGTTCCAGGGCTGGACTGGAGGCTGCCACCCCCATGGTGACCTTGTTGGCAACTTCTCCTAACCGAGTCACCTGGGGCCATAGGTCAGAGATTAGAGAAAGGATAGATGGGGAGCAGAATTGGGGAGGGATCAGAGGTCAGGCATCGTGGCAGGGTAAAAAGGTCATGAACCAAGTAAGCTAAAAATCAGGTTGGGGTCCAAATATTTGGGGATTAAAGGTCAAGAATCATATGAGTGTTTATGGAAACGGAGGCAAAGGAATCAGAGTCCAGTATTCACAGAGATGTTAATGGGCTGAAGGTATGTGGGTGGGGGCCAGGGGTCACATAGGATCTGGAAGTCAGGAATCCCATGAGGGAATGGTCAGAAGTAGGGAAAGCAGGGGTTTCCCACCTGCACGAAGTTGCTCTCAAAGATGGTGAAGTCCCGCAGCTGGTCGAACTCGCCGCTCAGGAGATGGCGTTGGAGCCGCCCGGGACGGCCTGGATAGGCTAGACCCAGGGGGCATTCTAAAAGGGCGAAGTTCGGGGGTAACTATACCAAGAGGTTGGGCCTGACCTCCGCAGCAGGTAGGGCTGGGGCAGTCCCGCACTGAGGAAACCAGTATTAGATGTCTCCGAATTGCCGGTCCCATCCCTTACCCGGTCCCCTCACCAAGTCCAACCCCTCCTGGCCTGGCTCAGCCTCTCACCTGCCATCCCACCTGGTCCCGCCTCACCTGCTCCACTGAGGGCCGGCCTAACTTCATGCCCTCGCTTCATCGCAACGCCCCCGCCCCTAGAGCCAAACGTAGGGAGGAGACGTAGGAGAAAATCAAAGGTGGGGCTGGGGGCACTGTGATGTCACAACGCAGCGGAACGGGTTTAACTACGTCACCGACTCCCGCGCCAGCCCCCGCGGACTACTGGCTCCGGCAGCGGACTGATGTCAGTGCGCAGGCGCAAGCAGCCGGCGCAGGCGCAAGCAGCCGGCGCCGGCGCACGGGCGCCGGACTGAGGCCGGTTTTTTCCGGTGTGCTACTCGGCTCTCGGTTCACATCGGCCCCTGGGCTGGTGGGAAGGAGCTGAGATGGTGACCGACGCGGGGGCCACCCGGCTGCTTCTTCTCTTGCTGATGGCGGTAGCGGTGCCTAGTGGAGTCCGAGGCAGCAGCTGCCGGGCAGGGGCCGCTGCGCGGGGGGTGAGTGCTCATTAGCTCTGTACAGCGAGCAAGGTCGACGAAAGCCTTGGGTCTTTAGGTGGGTTAAAGTGGGAGCGAAGAGGAAGGGCCGAGAAGGAAGGGGTGGGAGAACCCTGAGAAGCCAGGCTACAGTCACGCACGGGCAGCAGGGAACCCAACCAGGCAGAAGGCTGCTGGGACTGGAAGAGAAAACGACAAGACGGTTTGGAATACTTTTGCATATGTATGAGGGGGAGGTGCTTGGATGGAATCTCAGCGAATCAGACGTCGGGGCGGTTAAAATGAAAAAGACGAGGGCAAGGGGCACTTCAGGGCTTGGAGAGGAGTTCTATCCTGAATATGCATAAGGGGGCAGGATCTCGAGCTCGCAGAGTGTGAGGGCGTGAGTAGATATAGGATGCAGAGATTGAAATTTGGAAAGCTGGAGAACAGAAGGGCATGGGCTCTTTAATGTGCTTGAAGGGGGCTGAATTCAGGCGGGGCTGTTAAGGTGAAAACTAGGTATTTTGTATATTAGCATGGAAAGGAAGCCCTGGGAGAGGGCAGATGTGTTTTAACTTATAATTATTTGTAGTACAGGGTATAAAAGTGACCTGGGGATAGTTGGCTTGGAAAGAACGTAAGAGGAATTCGTAGGGTCTGGTTTTCTCGAGATTGTAGCGCTCATATTCATAAAATGAGCTCATGACTATTCATAAAATGGGTGGTTTCTGTGGGAATGAGGGCAGCTGTCAAGTGTTTGGGGTTTTTATTCCAGCCTCTGGTGCTTGAATCTGGAAGGCATCAGTGATTGAACATGAATATGAAGATAAGGCACCTAGCCTGCTAGTCTGCCCTGCTGAGGGCTTGGGTGGTCCTCACCGAGGCCCTTTTTTCTTGCAGGCTGGGGTAGAAGGCCGAGAAGGCGAGGGCTGTGGCCCAGTGGGACTGCTGCTGGAGCACTCATTTGAGATTGGTGAGTCCAGCAACGTTCTTGCCCTGTGAAGTCAAGACTCGAGGTCTGGGTGCCATCTGGTGTGAGGCACACTATCCACTTACTAACCGCTTTGCCCATGGAGGTGTAAGTGTGGGAGGGGACGCAGGAGAAGAGAACTCTGCCTTCAGCGCCTCCATACCTATAAGACAAATCTTAGTTTCACAAGGTCAGTGAAGCCGTAACAGTTTCAGGACAGACTTTTCTGACCAATCACCATGTGTCCAGAATTATTATTATTATTATTTTTGAGATAGTTTCAATCTGTTGCCCTCAGTAGAGTGCTGTGGCATCATAGCTCACAGTAATCTCAAACTCTTGGGCTTAGGTGATTCTCTTGCCTCAGCCTCCAACTGTGGTGTCACAGCTCACAGCAACCTCAAACTCTTGGGCTTAAGCGATTCTCTTGCCTCAGCCTCCAAGTAGCTAGGACTATAGGCACCTGCCACAACACCTGGCTATTTTTCAGCTTGTAGTTGTCATTGTTGTTTGGCAGGCCCAGGCTGGGTTCAAACCTACCATCTCTGGTATATGTGGATGGCCCTCTAGCCACTGAGCTACAGGTGCCGAGCCCAGAATTAGTGGTTTGATGCTTTGCATGTATTAACTCAGATGTCCTCATAGCAGTCACTTGAGGTGGCAGGTATTATTAGTATTACCCCCATTTTCCAGAAGAGGAAACAGGCTCAGAGTAGACACCACAGAAGATCCCTTTGTAAATGAGTGGCAGTTGGGACTACCTCTAAAGTCCAACTTAAACTGCTGTGGTACAAGTGTCCAGGTTCCCAGGGCCAGTGTTAGCACTGTCCAGGAGTTAGTAATTGAGCCTGAGGTCCTTGTTCCAAATCCTGAAGCCAGGGGGAAGGACCTTGTGGAGTCAGAATCCAGTTGTGCCTGCTCCATGAACAGCTCCATTGATGCTGACACAGCTAGGCTGTTGGGAGCTCCTGAGCTCTGCAGACTTCATATTTTGTCCCTGGAGAAACTGAGGCTCAGGGAGGTTGTATGACTATCTCTGGGTCACCTGGCAGGGCAGAGGCAGGACTTGGGAGCTTTGGAGTTCATGAATATGCCATGTGCTTCCTTGTGAGGTAAGAAGGCAGGACATGGTAGGGGTGTCCCCAACTTGCAGATATGAACATGGGGGCTCAGATTGGGGAAGGAACTTGGTCACCCTTGGGTGATGGCCAGGCCAAGATTTGTATCCAGGTCTCCTGGTTCCTGCCTGGATTGAAGGATGCAGTTGGGGATGGTCTCTGAGCCTGGGCTCCCCACAGATGACAGTGCCCACTTCCGAAAGCGGGGTTCACTGCTCTGGAACCAGCAGGATGGCACCTTGTCCCTATCTCAGCGGCAGCTCAACGAAGAGGAGCGGGGCCGACTCCGGGTAAGGTGGGGATCTAAGACAGGGCTGGGCTGGGGGGGAGGGGATTGTTTGGCCATTTGTCCAGCTGCCTTGCTCTGGTTCCTGTCACTCCACCCCTCAGGTCCAAGTAGGGTCTGGTGTCTCCTGCTGCCCTCATCTTTACCCTCCATCCCCTGGTGACTGCCCCAGGCTGAGGGGTGTTGTGGCTGTCCTTAGAGCCCAAGGAACATGAGGTACCTACCTCAGCACCTGTGCCTATGCTGTTCCCTCTGCCTGGCATACCCTCTTCCCCCACAGGAGTCACACAGTTGGCTTCTCCCATTTTCCAGAGTCAGCTGAGATGTTTTATGATCACTTAGGATGAGATTTGGCTATAAGAAGAAAGAGGTCCTCAAAATAGCTGTGATTAGACAAGAGATCATTTCTGTCACCTGCTTTGTGTCCTCCTCAAGGGCCAGCTGGAGCCTCCCTGGGGTGGTACAGGGAGGGCTCGAGGCCAGAGGACAGAGAGGGAGAAGGAGGGTGGGGAGCAGCATCTTGTGGAGAAAATTTGAAAAGCTGCTTAGTCTGTTTCCACTTCTGGCCTATTGGCCAAACGTAGTGTGTGGAGGCTGGGCCATGTGGCTTTATTCTGACCGCTGTATGCTGGTGGGTGCTCTCCCTGTGCCCATGTGATTCTGTCACAACTGCCCCCCACAGAGACATTACTGCTCCTGTAACTGGCAAGTCCAGATGTGGGGCAGATGCCAGGTGTAGCTGGATCCAGGCATAGGATGGTGCCCTCAGGACTTACTCCATCACTGGGCTAGGCTCTATTCTCCTTGTCCCCCCAGGTGGTGTGGTCCCTGGTGTTCCTGGCCTCACCGACCAACTGAGCTACCCAGTGGGAGGAGTTCTGGGTAGACTCTGGGCAGCCAGGCTTGTGGGCGAGACTGGGAAAGGCTTTCCTGGCTAAGGCCTGCTGGGAGTCACAGCCTGGCAGTGGCCTGCTAGGGTTCAGAGCCTGACAAGGGCTAGGCACTGTCCCTCTCAGCAGTGCGCCTTCTGCCTACCCTGCAGGATGTGGCAGCCCTAAACGGCTTGTACCGTGTCCGGGTCCCAAGGCGGCCTGGGGCTCTCGATGGTCCAGAAGCTGGTGGCTACGTCTCTTCCTTTGTTCCTGCGGTGAGTTGGTGACATGAATTAGCCCCCCATCGTCACCCCTGCTGCCCACCTCAGACCTGTTTCTGCCACTAAGCCCCCCATGTTTCTGGTATCTGCAGAGTCTGGGAAGACACAGAGCTGACCTTGCCTTTGAGGGTCTCCTGGCTGGGGGAGGGGGAGGAATCTATCCAGGAGGGTGGGTGCTTTAATGTGACGCCCCTAGGGAGGTTGTTGAGCCTGGGCTTGTGCAGGGAGCCATGGAAAGGTTTGGAAAGATAATTTGGGTATCCTGTATGGAGACAGGAGGCTAGGGGTGGGGACTTTGAGCAGCAGCCCCTGCTCGCTTTCCCCTGACCTCATTCCCTCCTGCAGTGCTCCCTGGTGGAGTCGCACCTCTCAGATCAGTTGACCCTGCATGTGGATGTGGCCGGCAATGTGGTAGGTGTGTCAGTGGTGACCCACCCTGGGGGCTGCCGGGGCCACGAGGTGGAGGATGTAGACCTGGAGCTATTCAATACTTCGGTGCAGCTGCAGCCTCCAGTCACAGCCCCAGGGTGAGGAATTGTGGGGGTTGTGGGGCATTGGGGGTCCCTCTGCTGCCTGTGTGGGTGCCCTTGTGGCTGACCCTGACCCTGGCCCCTCCTGCTACCCTTCCTGGTGGCCTCAGGGTACTTCTCCTCTCTGCTTGCCCCAGCCCAGAGACAGCAGCCTTCATCGAGCGCCTGGAAATGGAGCAGGCCCAGAAGGCCAAGAACCCGCAGGAGCAGAAGTCCTTTTTCGCCAAATACGTGAGTGGGGCTCCCCCTGCCTCTACCGGCCCTTTAATGCCAGTCCCTCATGGCTGGGTCCTCCTTGTTCCTGTCCAGATTCCCTCACTCTGTTCTCTCTCTCTTCCTCTTCCCCTGGGCCTCCTGTGTGTAGGGTACCTTGTGCCCCCAAGTATCTCTGCCTGTCCCTCTGGCACCTGGGGCTGAGGGCCGTGTAGTGCCTGCCCTGCCACTGCCAGGTTGCAAACAAGGCCTGGAGCTAGATGGTGCTGGGGCCACACATGGGCAGAGGTTAGAGTCTTGCTTGTGACAAATAAGAGGCTTACTTGGAGGAAGTGGGTATGGAGGGATGGGCCAGCTCTAGGGCACAAGCTGGTGGCAGGGTCTAGGGCCCAGTGGGTGGCCTCGACTCTGCCAGGCTGGAGAGGAAAGGATGGGGCAGAGATTCCAAAGGAATAAGGTGGAGCAAGCAGGTCCTCCAGGAGGTTGTGCAGGAAGGCTGAGGGGAGCTGCCAAGAGGCATGTGGCCCTGGGGAAGGGCATTGGGGGGCAGCAGGGTACCTGGGAGACAGGAGATGCTGGAGAGGCAGCTCTTTGGAGAAGGTCACTTCTGCTTGAGCCTCTAGTCCCTGCCCTAGTCTAGAGGCTGGTGCTAGTTTGTGGCACAGACCCTGGGCAAGGCAGGGCCCAGCACGGAGGCCATTGTGTCCCAAGGGGTGAGGAGGAAGGATGCTGCCAGCTCTGATGCTGAGCCTATTTTGCTGATTGCTTGTACCTATAAGCCTCTGTGTACCTGAAGTCAGGATAGCCTGACAGCAGAGCTACAGGGAAACTGAGGCCCAGAGAGGCTAAGGCCACGCCTACCCTGGCTCTGACCTGCCGCTTGCTGGGGGTCCTCCTGCCTCACCAGACCTGACCTGTGCCCCCCTCCCTCCTCAGTGGCACCTCATCCTGGGGGGGGCTGTGTTGCTCACAGCCCTGCGTCCCGCTGCCCCGGGGCCCGCGCCGCCGCCGCAGGAGGCCTGAGTGAGGACCGAGCCCCCTCCTATCTCCACCCTCCCACACCCACCAGCCCTCCCCTACCTGTAGTGACTTAGGGGACCTGGGCCCTCTCCCCTCACTCGTCTTCCCCTCACGCCAGCCCCACCTTCCCCATCTCAGGCAGGCAGCACCCATACTCACCCTCTCTCTCTGTCTCTGTGTGTGTCTGTGTGTCGCCCACAGTGGATGTACATCATTCCTGTCGTCCTGTTCCTCATGATGTCAGGAGCACCGGATGCTGGGGGCCAGGGTGGTGGTGGGGGTGGAGGTGGTGGTGGGGGCAGTGGCCGGTGAGAGGCCTGTTTTCTGGTGCCCAGGATCCTCCTTCCCTGCTAAAGTCCCCCATGTCCTTGGCCATCCCAGGAAAGATTTGCCAGTCCCTCCTGACTTCCCAGGAGCCAGCAGAAGAGTCCTTTGTCCTCTCTGGGCCTCTGTGTTCCTGTTGGCAGAGGACTGGCTGGATTCTGAGCCCTTGTGCAAGGCCGCTGCAATGTCCCCCTGTGACCACAGAGGCTTCCCTTTGTCCTCAGGATAGCATCTCAGCTCCTGGCCCATGGTAGCTTCAGCCTCTCTGACCTCATGCCCCCTGTCCCCTGGCCTCCCTGCCCTAGCCCGTACAGTTTGGGAACATGCCGAGTTCTCTCCAGCCTCTGTGCCTTTGTTTGAGGTGGTCTTCCCCTCCTGCCCCTGGCTGCGTTATGGCACCATCCAGGCTCCCATGGTGGCCCCCCTCACTCGTTGGACACCGGATTGGGCCTGGACTAGGCTGTACCCTCCTCTGGTGCCCAGCTATAATCCCCCTTCCCCGTGCAGATAAAGAGTTCTGAGTGTCAGGTCACTGGGCCCTTTATGGCCTCCAGGCTGGAAGGAAAATGTTTAAGGTAAAAAAGAAACAAAACCAACACTCAGTGGAGTCAAAGGTCAGATGCTGTGGAACCCCTTCCCTCCTGTCCGGTCTTGTGGGTCCTGAGCCTCTCACCTGGAGCGTGGCACTAGGGAGGCGGCTGGCCGGGCCTCTGCTGCCACCTTCCTTTTACGTTTGTTTAAAAACATCTACAACATATTGAAATATGTGAACATTTTGAAACATTATAGCTTCCAAGAGCTACGTGTGGCTATTGTTTCGGCTATAAGATGGTCACGATGTATAGGTTTTATTGCAATCCACTGTTCATTTAACATGCTACTAAGAAAAAATGGCCATCCTCATCATCCTCATTGCGTATAATGCTCAGTTGTGTGGTAGTTTATTATTAAACTGTTCCCCAAATGTTCGACATACAGCTTCCTGCTTTATGTGGTTATAAATAATGCTACAGAGAAAGTGAGTTTGAATGATTTCCTTGGGACAAGGGGACTAAAAGTGGATGGAAATATTTTCATGAAAAGGTAATACATTCTCAGAGCGCGACTGAGAAGGTCGGGGCATGGCAGAAAGTCACGTTCTCTCCCGTCACTGTTCACTTTTTCTTTTCTCTCCTGGAATGTCTGTATACCAGCCCTGACAGATAGCAATGTGTGGTGTGTCCCCCCATTTGTAACACAGGTGAACCAACCTCATTTTCTTGGGCATGAACACCCTTCCTTGCCGGAGCCCAGCAAATGTCCTTGTTCTCTATCCACCAGAATGATGGGCCATGTCCTCCACTGGCCAACTTTGCCATTTCCCATGACTTTAGATGAACTAGTGTTGAAACCCCAAACTAGAGCGGCTGGGCACAGGAAAGGGGCACTGATCCACATTCCCATGTGACCCTCTACTGTGGCCTTCCTGGCTTCAGACTTGGGACAGGGGACCTGTTTTCTGACGGCCCCACCAGCAGGCCGTGTGCTTATACTCAGGCTTCGGCCAGGCTGATGGGTTAAAAAGTGCCATCACAGTGTCATGTTCTGCATTTCCAAGAACAAGCTGAATGCATTGGAGCTGCTGGTATTTTGGAAAACTGTTCCTGTCCTTACCTCAGTGGCAGCATGTTCAATTCTAAATCCTCCTTGTCATTCACCCATTGCTTCAAGTGTAAGGAAGTTGCCCAGGTCTGAAAGTTCTGGTTTCTACTGCTCTTTGACTTAGGGCTTGCCAAGGGCCCTTCCTGTGGACCCTTCTTTTGGCTCAGCAGCCCTGAGGTGGCTCAGAGCCCCAGGGCCCAGCCACCCCACTGCAGTGTGGCAGGTGATCTGAACGAAGGTCCCAGAGGATCTGGCCAGTGTTTGTTTCAGCGGTCCATTATGCCACATGTTTGCGGGCATTGGGAATTATCTTTCTACATATTCCTTGGTAGCTTTAACATAGAAAATGGAGTCTCAGGGTTGCTCTAACTTTTTTTTTCTTGCCCTGGTTAGAGTGCCATAGTGTTGTCATAGCTCACAGCAACCTCAAATTCTTGGGCTCAAGCCATCCTCTTGCCTCAGGTTTTCTATTTTTTGTAGAAGTGGGGCCTTGCTTAGGCTGGTATCTAACTACTGAGCTCAATCGATTTGCCTGCCCTGGCCTCCCAGAGCACTACTAGGATTACAGGTGTGGGCCCTACTCCCGGTCTTAACTTCTGTTTCTTTCTCTACCAGCAGGAGGCAGTGTGTGCTGTTTTTCTGTCTTCATTCCATGATGTGAATTACAAATTCTTCTTTTCTCTATTCCTAGGTTATTACAGAGGTTTGTTGGTCCTTTTTTTTTTTTTTTTTTAAAGACAAGATCTCTTCACTCATATTGGAGTGTGGCGGTGTCATCACAGCTCACTATAATCTTGAGCTCCTGGCCTCAAACATTCTCTCAGCCTCCTGAGTAGCTGGGACTGCAGGTGTACTACCATGCCCAGCTAGGTTTTCTTTTTAGACAGAGTTCTCATTCTTGGTCAGACTGGTCTTGAGCTCCTGGCCTCAACTAATCCTCCCCCATTAGCCTCCCCAAGTGCTGGGATTACAGGCATGAGCCACTTATCACTGCTTTTTGGGAAAGTGTTCACAGCTCAGAGCTGAGCCTGGGCCTTTTGTCTAATTTGCAGATGCTTTCTTAGCCCAGTCACTTGCAGCACCAGCTCATTATTTATTTATTTATTTTTGAGACAGAGCCTCAGGCTGTCAGCCTGGATAGAGTGCCATGGCATCACAGCTCACAGCAACCCCCAACACCTGGGCTCAAGCGATTCTCCTGCCTCCGTCTCCCTAGTAGCTGGGATTATAGGTGCCTGCCACAATGCCTGGCTGTTTTTTGGTTGCAGCCATTGTTGTTTTGTGGGCCCGGGCTGGATTCAAACCCACCAGCTCAGGTGTATGTGGCTGGCGCCTTAGCCACTTGAGCCACAGGTGCTGAGCCAACCATCTTATTTTTTAATAGGTTGAAGTTTTAGATCTTATTATACCTGATTCCATTCTTTCCCTTGAAGACTCAATTGCTTTTAGGCCAGTTGAGTTGTTCTGTGGTGTGTCGTCAACATCTGAGTTCGTTCAGGCTTCCTGGGGCTCTGTCCTCATTAAACTTCTCTTCCAGTTTTTGCCTGTCCCTTTGGAGGCTGTTCACTATTTTATTTTACTGACCAAGGTATGTAGGGACAAAACTTGAAACTCAAAAGATACAGTAGGATCCATAGCAAGGAGCCCTTCACTTCCACTCACTTCTGGCTCTGACACCCAGTTCCCTTCACTGGAGGCAGCCAGAGTTTTTCTATCACCATATCATTTTGGATAAATAAGCAAATGCACCTGTAAATAGTTTGGCAAAAGTATGTTGCTCTTGCTTTTTTTTTTTTTTAACCTTGACTTGACATAAGCTGGAGAGGTTTCCATCTCTGATACGAAGTACATCTCATTCCATGATACAGAAAGCTCATAATTTATTGCATTGGTCCCCTGCTAATGGATGTTTGGGTTCCAAGCAGCACTGTAAGAATCCCTATGTTCCTGCATCACTCTGCACACCTGTGTGTGCTTCTTCTTTTTTTTTTTCTGAGACGGAGCCTCAAGCTATCCCCCTGGGTAGAGTGCTGTGGCATCATGCTCACAGCAACCTCCAACTCCTGGGCTCAAGCGAGTCTCCTGCCTCCGCCTCCCAAGTAGCTGGGACTACAGGCGCCCACCACAACGCCTGGCCATTTTTTTGGTTGCAGCCATCATTGTTGTTTGGCGGGCCCGGGCTGGGGATTCGAACCTGCCACCTTAGGTGTATGTGGCTGGCGCCTTAGCCACTTGAGCCACAGGCGCTGAGCCACATGTGTGCTTCTATAGGACACTTGGCCAAGTGAGGACTTGGCTGGGGAACAGAAGTGTATCTGTGATTTTGATGCATGCTACCTCATTGCTGCTCCAGGTCTCAGCCACTTCCCATCTCCACTGGCTCCAAACAGTCCCTCTTCACTAGTGGTCTCCAAATCCATCTCCAGCTCAGCACCTTCCTGCTGTCCAGACCCATGACCCCATCTGCCTCCCTGGCTCCTTCCCCAGGATGTGCCTCCCACCTACTTGGGTGTGGTGCTCTTCCTGGGGTGGTGCCACCACTACCTCCCAAATCTCATAGACCACAGTGCTCCCTGCCCCAATCTTGGCCCATGGTAAACCACCATCCCCACCCCTAAAGTTCTTCTTGGCATCATCCCTTCAACTCTGTCTTCATGGCCTCACCCCCATCTTGGGCCTCACCGTCTCCCACTGAGACTGTCAGCCTCCTCCTTGGCCTCCCAGCTTCCAGCATCCCCCTCCAGTCCATTCCCCTCATGGGGGCCTTTATGACACCATAGCTGACCCCACTCCTCCCCTGCTCACAGCCTTCCTGTGGCCCCCCAGTACCCCCAGGAAGAAGTCTTAGAACCTCTTTCTGCCATGTTCCCTCTCTGTTGCCACTGCCCTGCCTCTGTTGCCAGCTTACCTTTTTATTCTCTCCCTCCTGGACCCTCACCCCAGTCTCATGACTCTGGTCTAAGATGTGAGAGCACCTAGCAATGTCAATGCTCAGTGAAGGGATTGCCCCCCATTTCTGCCCTCACCTCTTAGATGCCCTTCTTTACCCCACAAAATGTTACCTGCTCCCTGGCATTGAGAAACTCCATCTTTCCAGCCTGGGGTTTCATACTGGCATTTAGGGGTTCTTAGTACATAGCTGTGTGGCGAGCAATCTTTTAAAATATAGAAGACTATATTTAGAATTTTGTAAAACATATTATTGCTATATTTAGAATTTTGTAAAACATATTATTGCCCCCAAATTATGGCTTTTGGAAACAATTCCATAGGTTTGTTTATTTAACTCATCAGAGAGACTCCATGGTGAGAATCAGGCACTAATTATTGGGACCTCTTTAGCAGTCAGTCCTCTTCCTTTGCTTCTACTTACCTTCCATTTACTAAGGCATAACAGTGTCCTTACAAAGGAACAAACACAATTTGGCCCAATTCCTGGAAATGCAGGCTCCCAACAAGCTTGTGTAAACCAAATCCCATTTCTTTTGTCTCCTTTAACACAGTCCCAGTTGCATTTCCATGGGAATGCAGGAAAGAATTGACCATTAGGATGACTTGAAAAGTTCAGAGATTTCAGTTGGCATACCAAGAAGTTTGCTTAAATGTTTATATATTAGAAGTAAAAGTTTTTATTTTTACAGAATTTTCAAATTCTCCCTCTCCCTTACTCCTATTCAACAGCCCCCTGTCCCTGCCCCAGGTGTTCAAGTCATTCATTTTTGTTGGGAGCAGTCTCAGTGTCTAATACAGCTTGGCTGCAGTTCCATCCTTTGCCAGTCAGTGAGGATAGAGTGTTCCACCTAGTCAGAATGCCTCAGGCCGTAGCTGCGGCTGCTCTCAGTGGGGAGAAGTGCCCTTCAGGGGGCACTGTTGGTCCTTCAGGCAAGGTCGTTTCCCTCAGAGCCTCTGCTCAGTGGTGGCTGGTCTTCAGAAACTCTGCTCATGTGTAAAATGGACAGCAGGCAAGGCCCTCCCAGCACTGAAGAGTTCCATGCTGCATGAGGGAGAGAAGATGGCGGAGGATTGGGGGAGGGGAACAGAGCAGAAAGGAAGTTCTCAACCTCTTCTCTCCAAGCTCAGGCGAGAGTCCTCCAGGGGAGCCCACTGGCATTAAGCCCTGCTGCTTAATGCAACTTACGTGCTGTGTGTCTTGAGGCAATAGGCTTCCTGTTTCAGGGCTGTTCCTTGTTTCCTCCTTCCTGGGCTTGGGCAGGCCTGACTCCTCCAGACAGTGTCCAGAGTACAGGACAAACAGAAAAGAGAGAGAAGGTGTCACAGAGGTCACTCCACACCCGGGGCTCTGTCTGGGTGGCTCTGCTCAGGGGTGGCCTCCTGGTCAGGACTTGGAAGCCTCAGAACATGGAGGGCAGGACAAGGGAGGGCAAGAGCAGGAAAGGAGCCTCAGGGAAAAGGTGCAGGGGTGCAAGGAGGTCCTTGGAAGAGGGCAGGAGGCCGGTGGGGTTGACGACTTGGGGAGGAGAAAGGGAGAGAGAGGGAAAGAGTGTAGGAGTATGTTGGGGACAGGGAGACAGGTTCAGAGAGGAGAAAATGAAAGACAAGGGGAGGGGGGAATTGCAGAGGAGAGAACAGGGGAGTCGGAAGGAAGAGAAGGGGGAGGAAGGGAGAGAAGGAGAAGAAAGAGGGAGATGGGACGAGAGAGAGAGAGAGAGAGAAGGAGAGAAAGATGGAGATGCCAGGGAGAGAGAGTACAAGACAGGAGAGCAGGGGCCACACCCAGGGCCAAGGTAAGGGAAGACTGAAGGGGGAGAGAAAAGCAAAGCTTGAGAAAGAAGGGAGGGGGGAGAGGGAGAAAGAGACAGAGGAGAAGGGGAGCCCTAGAGGGGAGAGAGTCAGAAATGGAAAAGAAAGAGGAGAGAGTAAGGAAAGGGACAGGAAAGAGAAGTAAGAGAGAACCAGAGCAGGGCTAAGGGGAAAACAGGCCAGAAAGGTGGTGGGGTGGGGGGTGGGGAAGGGTCCAGCCAGAAAAGAGAGAAAGAGGAAGGAGTGAGGAAAGGGGAAAGTAAGTAGAGAGAGACCATGAGACAGAAAGAGGAGTAGAAGCTGGGAGGGAGGAGAATGAAACAGAGAGAGTCTCTCTCTAGAATCTGAGAGTAGGTATCGAGCAGGAAGAAGAGAGTGAAGGAGAAGTCAAGAAAAAGGAAAGAACAACAGAGGAGAAAGTAGAGCGAGAAGAGGAGCCAGGCATGGTGGCTCAGGCCTATACTCCCAGCACTTTGGGAGTACGAGGTGGGAGGATGGCTTCAGCCCAGAAGTTTGAGACCAGCCTGAGTAAAGCAAGGTCTCATCACTACTAAAAATACAAAAATTAGGCAGGCATGATGGTGGGTGCCAATAGTCCCAGCTACTTGAGAGGCTGAGGCAGGAGGATTGCTGTGATGCACTCCACCCAGGGAACAGAGGGAAGTTTCTGTCTCAAAAAAGAAAAAGAACAGAAATAAAAGATAAAGAAGAGAGAATCAGGAGGGAGCCAGGCTGGAGAGAGGAAAGGAGAATGAGGATGAGAGAAGAAGGAAACAGAACAGAGAGAAGCAGGTAGAGGAGGAGGGCAAGAAGGAAGGTGAGAGGGAGAAAGGAAAAAGGATTCAAAGAAAGGTAGAAAAGAACAAAAAGAAAAAGGAAATGGAGAAAGGAGAGGGAGGGAGAGAAACAAAGTGCTGAGGGCCATGAGGGGTGCAGCTCAGGCCCTCAGCCAGGGACCAGAAGGCACAGAGAAGCCAGCTGATAGCCACGGTACCCCAGTCTGCCACAGGGTAGGACCACGGTTGCCAGGACAGACAATGGGACTGTGGCAATGCAACAATGCAGCAGAAATGTCCCCAGCTTCACAGGGCAGGGCAGAGACCACCCCATGATCATCTGTGAGGCCAAAGAAGAGAAAAGGCTCCAGAAAAAGGAGTTGGGGAGAAACAGAGGAAGGACAGGACAGAGCTGGGGGTGTGGGAGAGTAGAGACCAGAGAGAGACAGACAAGGGCAGAGACACAAAGACAGGCGACAAGAACATGTGGAGAGTGGAGGGAAAGAAAAGCCAAAGGCTGGGAAAAGGTAGTAGATGGGAGCTGGGGAGAAGCCTGAGAAATTCAAGTTGTGAGAGCAGGTGTGGGTGGAATAGTGCACCAGTGACAGGACAGAAAGGGTATAAAAGGTAAAGGCTGAGGACTCCGGTATCCAGTAATGAGGTCATTGGACCAACCCTGTAGCTAGGAGTCTAAGATATTGTTAAAAATCATAAAAGCATTAGCTGGGCATTG
>NW_003852606.1:300131-325996 GCF_000181295.1 Otolemur garnettii | reverse complement strand
AGGAAGAGGAGGAGAAGGAAGAAGAGGGTGGGGGAAGAGAAGAGACATTCCATGGAGAGAAATGAAAAGATGTGATAGAGACATTAGCAAATGAAACCAGAATGTAGCACCAGGGAAGTTAGTGGATGGAGGAAAGTTCAATTGTGTCAGAGACTTGGGGTGTGCAGTGACAGAGCCCCAGAGAAGAGGTGGTTGCGTGGGGGGAGGGGTTGAAACTCACCAGGAGGGCAGTGGGAGAAATGGAGCCTGGAGAGCCAGGCTGAGGAGAGAGAACAGCAGAGCAAGGAGCCAGGGCTGAAGCCTGGGGGCCCCTGGGAACATCAGGAGGGGAAAGGGGGAGAATAATGGAAAGATTCCAATAGTATTTTTTGTTAGAAAATATCACTATGAATCAGGATGGACACAAAATCCAGAGTAATCTGTGAGACAGTCATTGTAGTTTATCTTGAGCAACAGGACAAACACCACAGTGTAAAAACAACCCGGGGAAAAAAAGAAGAGGTGGAGAAAAGTCCAGAAGCCCCTCCTGGGCAGGGGAAGGCAGCCATGTGGGACCCACATGAGGAGGGGCAGAGGGGTGTGTGTGTGTGTGTGTGTGTGTGTGTGTGTGTAGGAGGAGGAGGGTGAGGGAGAGGATGAGGGAGAGGCCGAGGTCGAGGACAGGCAGTTAGTGGCATGTCCTCTTCTCAGCCTGAGCTGCTCACAGGTGGGGAAGTCCTGGGGCACTGCCCTGCCATTGGCCTCTGTCCCAGGAAGGCTTGGGGAGGAGGAAGAGAGGCCAGGCTAGGAGGCTCTGGGGAGAACTCATAACATGCATAGGGGGCTGGCAGGATCATCTCCTCCCTGGGCACCTGCTGCCTCTCAGGTTCTGTTCTAGCACTTTCCTTTCTATTTTTCCACAAGCCCTCCTCGGTGCTCCCCCACAGGAGGGAGTGGCTATCATCATCATCTACCTGTTTTTCCAATGTAGAAATCACACTGGCTCATCTACCCAGCACCCTGAGATGACAGGACCTGCCCCTTCTATGGATGTAGCCTACAGGGCAACCTAAACCCTTTCTTTGTGTAAAATTCAGTGCTTCCATCAAGAAGGAAGAAGAAGAGAAGGAGAGGGAGTCCATGGAATGTAAGGAGCAAGGGAAAAGGGAAAAGGAGGGGTTAAAAAAGGGAAGCAGTGAGTCCAATTACCTGGCACACAGTGCCCAACTGGTGCCCCTTCCCTTTCGTAGTGCAGAGCACAGAGAGCAGGAAGAAAAAGAAGGGGAGGGAGAGGGGGAGTAGAGCGTGAGAAGGTAATGGCATACATGTATAAAGAGCTTGGCACACAGTTGACACTCAATAAATGTCCATTCTTTTCAGGAGAAAGGAAACAGGTGATACGGGGAAGAAACCACTGCAGAGGAAAAACAGTCTGAGGAGAGGGTGCTATGGGTGGAAATTGTTAGGTATACAGTAGGAGTTTGCTAAGTGTTTTTTTTTTTTTTTTCCTTAGGAGAAAGAAGAGGAGGGGGAGGAGGAATTCCAGTAGAGAAAACAAATAGAAGAAAAGACTGTTGTGTGGGAAGGACATAATATGTGTAAAGTGGCTAGCACACAGCAGGTACTTCATAAATGCCCATTCTCCCCACTGGCAGCCAGCACAGAGAAAGCAGCCAGAAGGAAGGAAGCAAGCAGAGAAGAAGAGAGAAGGGAGAACAGAGCCTGGGAGGCATGCAGGTGGGGTATATGAAGGAGCAGCACAACAGCAGGTGCTCACTACATGCCTGTTTTCTTCCCCAGGAAAGAGCTGCAGGGCAAAGAGGAGGGGGTGAAACTGGAGGAAAGAGCCAAGGAGAAGAAAGGAAGTGGGAACAAGTGTGCAGACAAGGCAGTGGGCACACAGGAGGCGTTCAGTAGGTGCACATTGTTTTTTTCCGAGGGACAGAACAAGATGAAAACGGAGGCACAGACATGAAGAAGCAAAAGAAAAAGTGTTGGTTGAGGAAGTCTCCATAGAGCTGGAGGAGCAGAGGGAGGAGGTGACAGCCAGAAAGTCTGACAAAGGAAAGGATGCACATGGAGGGGCTATGCAGGGCACACAAGGTGTGAGCCCATGGAGGTGCTCAGCAGACGCCTGTGCTCTTTTCCAGAGAACAGAGGGAGGGACAAACTGGCAGAGCAAGAGAGGCAGAGAGAAAGAGGCCAGAGGAGATGAGGTGAGGTGTTAACTGCCTGCTATAAGGTAGATGCTCCATAATTGCTCATTTTCTTCCTCAAGAAAGAGCAGATGGAGCAGACAGGATAAATTAGGGATGAGGGAACAAGGAGAAGCAAAGTGGGGGGGGGTAGGAATAGACATATAGTAGATGCTTAATGAATGTCCATTTCCTTCCCTGGAGGAGAACAGAAAGAAGCAGAGGCCAGCAGAGACCATAGGTCAGTGGGGACTGGAGAGCAAGAGAGAGGACACGATTCCCTGGCATCCCAGAAATGCTCAGTGTGTTCCTGGCTTTGGAAGAAGGCAGAGAGCCCAGAAAGACAAGGAAAGGACCTAGCAGGGTCAGGGGAGGCATAGGCTGTGAGGCAAGAAGAGAAGTATGGAAAGTGCCTGGTATATAGTAGGTGCTCAAAATATGTCCGTTCCCTCCCCTAGAGACAGCAGAAGGTCAGAAGGGAGAGGAAACCAATAGAGAAAAAAGAAAGGAAGTTATGGTGTGAGGGGAGTGTGGTAAGAGAGGAGACATTGTAAATTCCTTGGCATACAGTAGGTGTTCAATAGATACCCATTTTCTTCCTAAGAGAGACTATGCAAATCAGAAAGAGAAAGGAATCAGGGTGGAAGGGACAGTAAAACAGAAAGGGTAGAAGGCGCAGAGGCAGTGTATGGAAAATGCCTGCCAAACATTAGGTACTTAATTAATGCCCATTTCCTCCATGGAAGGAGCTGGAAGCACAGAAAGAACCAGCAGAGGGTACAGAGGAAGGGACAGGCTAGGCAGAAGGGTGTGAAGAGAGGAGAGGAGATACATTTCAGGTGCACATAGCAAGTGCTCCAAAAATGCCTGTCCCCTTCCCCTGGCAGAGCAGAAAGTAGGTGGGGAGCGGGCAGAGATCCTGAGCAGAGGCCAGAAAGAGGGTGGAGTCTGGGGTGGGGGCAGTGGGCCAAGCCTCCCGGTGCCCCTCCCCAACAGCACGGCCCACAGGCCATCCCAGCTGCCTGTAGAGTGTGACAAGGGGACAAGGGCTTGTTGTCCAGTGGCTGGCCTAGCCCTTGTCCCCTGTGGGCGTGGGAGTGGACAGCACTGACTGTGTTCCCTGTCTTTTGGCCTCAGAGTCTCTGGCTGTCAGTGTCTCTGTGACCTACTGTCTCGTGTCTCTCTCATTTCTGTGTTGGTGGCCCTGCCTTGTCTTTATCCTGCTGTCTCATAGCCCTTTCTTCGTCTGTCTTGTCTTTCTCATCCCTGTGCCTGGTTCTTGTGCACCCATCTCTCTGTCTCTCCGCCTGTCTCTTGCTATGTCTGGGAGGGAGGACCCCTACCCACCCAGGGGTCCCACCCCTCTTGACCCAGGATGGGTTCTGAGCTCAGAGGCAGAGGAATGAGGAAGGAAAGAAGGAGGCTCAGGAGGGATAGAGGTGAGAACAGAGTCAGCTTTATTCAGCCGGATGCAGCAGAGGCCAGGCAGGGCTCTGTCAGGGAGCTGAGGAGAGAGGAGGAGTAGGAGGGACAGGGACAGAGATAGAGAGAGGGAGACAGCAGGAGAAACACAGAAAGAGAAAGAGGGAGATGGGGATGGGGGGGGCTTTGGGGGAGGAGACACAGAGAAAGAGAGAAACAGAGGGACTGAGGGAGACTGATAGCTGAGAGGGGATGGGGAGAAGAAAGACTGGGAGAGCTGGGGGCAGGAGGCAGGAACAGAGGGAGAGGTGGGCAGACAGACAAAAGAGACAGAGAAGGTCAGGGAGAGATGAGGAAATGGAGAGAGGGAGGGAGAAGGAGAGAGAGAAAGGAAGGGAGAAGAGAGACAGTGGAAGAGAAGGAGGGAGAGAACAGAGAGATGATGGGGAGACAAAGAGGGAAGGACAGAGACAGCAGAGAATCAGAAAGTTTCTGTCTTTTGCCACCCTCCTCCCCACTACAAAGAGAGAGAGACATACAGGTGGAGGAGGGAGAGAAAGAGATGAGACTCAGCTAGAACCACTGAGGGGAGGTTGAGGAAAGAACAGCCCCTCTCACCTGGCATCTGTGTCGGCTGCCCCCTGAGACCGACAGCATAATTTAAGGGGTGCCCTAGGGGCGGGACCATTCTCCCCATTGCCTTATCTGGCCATACCCACACTCTGTGAGCTAAATTGGGCCTCAGCTGTCAGCAGGAGGGTGGGGGTGGGGGACAGCTGTCACCCCTTCCCCCACCTGCCCAGCACCTGCCATGTGACCACAGCCTCTCCTCCTCCCCTTCTGTAGCCTGGTGGTGCTGAGGCCCCTGGAGGTCTTTATGGGGCACCCTCAAGAGGCAGCTGGGACCCCCAGAAGTCCTACCAGTTCTGTAACTGCCTGGGCACCATAGGGCAATCCCAAGGAAACCCCCTGAGATGTGGGGGCCCCAGGCAGTGGGGAGCACTATAAAAGGCGAACAGTAAGTGCTCAATGAGTGCAAAGGCTGAAGGCCAGGTCACCTGTGCAGAGTGAGAAGGGTTAATGCGTGGGGTAGAAGCAGCTGTCCCTGGGTCCCACTCCCATGCCCCTCACTCAGACCTTATTTGGCCACAGCTGAGGATGCACCTGGGAGGCCACTGCCTGGCCTGCCACTTAGGCCAAGAATGGAAACACTCAGGGAGGCCGCCAGGCTGTCTGGGACAGGCGATAAGCACAGAGGATGATGGGGACACAGAGATACGGGGAGAAGAGACAGAGAGTTGAGGACAGACAGAGACATATAGGAAGATAAAACAGGCCAGAGTTAAAGGCTGAGAGAGACAGAAAGAGACAGTGGGAGATGAGAGGCAGGAAGGCAGAGAGAGAGAGAGACAGGGATTGAGAGAGGCAGGAGGACATCAGAAAGAGTGACAGAGTGAGAAAGAGGCTGAAGGATACCTAGTGAGGACAGGTCCAGACATCCAGGCTGGGGGCAGAGAGTGGGACAGATCCTGGGAAGGCCTGGAGGAAGGACTGCTGGGTGGAAGGAGGTGCATGGGGTTGGGTGAGGGCCACCCTGACAATCAGGGTGTCCACACATCTGACAGTTCAACAGTTTTCCCCTTCTGTGCTGTTTGGCTTTTCACTTTATAACCATTCTTTGACTTCAGGAAAGCTCGGAAACCAGAATGCACCATGCCCAAGTCCCTGTATCACTAGGGCTTTTATGAGGGCATCCTGTCCTGCGGTGGCAGTGTCTGCTCCCGGTCCTGCTTGGGGTGTCATTCCTGTGGTCCTGAGGTGAATGCTGCCAGAGGGGATGTTGCTCAGGGCTGAGTGAGAAGACATGCCCCAAGCAGGGTCCGTCCTGTGCCTCTGAGTCCCTCACTTCTGCCCTGTATCTAATTGGGGTCCCCAGATATGGCCAGGCCCTGGGTACCTGCTTCACTTTTTCCACTTGCTCATCCCCCAGGACCCACCAGGCTCAGACAGTCCCCCCAACTCTCTTTGTCACTTGCCTGCCTTGGAGTGCTGGCTTAAGCCACCTCCTCTCTCCTCTGGGCTATCCCCCCAGCCTTCTCTGGTCTCCCCTGCACTCTGTCCCTACAGCTCCAAAGGGGTCTTCTACACCCAGTATGCCCTCAGAGGTCCTGGCTGGAATCCATCCTGGTCTTTCCTCACCTCGTCAGGTAATTACTGAGAAGGTTCCAGGCCTCATGCAGAGTGATTTCCAGTTTTGTAAAACTCTGCCCCCCCAAGCCCTCTGGAGAGCTTTTATGGCTAGTCTTATCCCTGGGTCTCTTCACCTAACCTGCCTGCCTCTGGGTCCCTTCACCATCCTCTGGCCCCTGCAGTGCCTTATGGGACTTGGGGGAGTCTTGCCGTCCTCTTGTGTCTTCCCATCCTCTTGTGTCTTCCCCCAACTTGGGGGCCAGGAGGGTGGGCCAACTGCTCAACCCCTGGGCATCCATCAGCATGGACCAGGCCCAAAAGGACTCAGATGAAGCAAAGGACCAAGGACACAGAGCAGGAGGCCTGAGGGTGAGCCTAGCCCTGTGAGAATGTAAAGTGGAGACACCCAGTCAAAGTCAGCCCTCTCTCTGCTCACAACCCCCCAGGGCTTTGTCTCAGCTAGAGGCAAAGCCAAATCCTTACTGTGGCCCTCCCAGCAGGCTCCATTGCCCAGCTGTGCCCTCCCTCCTTCCTTGACTGTTGATTGCCACCCACCCACCTCCATTGCGAGGCTGCCCTCTACCTAGAAAACTTGTTCCCTGTGGCTCCCCCTCACCTTCTTTGTTCAAAGGACACCTCAGTGGGGCCCAGTACCCCAAGTCACTTGCAATAACCCTGTGTTCATCTCCAATGGCTGCCGTTAACTTATTACCACAAATGTTGTGGTTTCAAACCCACATTCATTCCCTAAATCCACAATAGGTCCCCTCTGTTTCCCACTTTAGGGACCCTTGTGATCACACTGGGGCCCTTGGACCTGTCTCAGGTCAGCCGACCAGCAGCCTTAATTCAACCTGCAACCTCACTTCCCCTTGGCTGAGTAACCTAAAGTATTCACAGGTCCTGGGATTAGGATGTGGGCATCTCTGGGGCCATTGTTCTGCCACCTCCCAATCAATGGAAGAGAATAGAGCCAAGACGTAAACTCCTGCTTCATGCCCGGCACTCACCACAATGGACATGCTGGGTCATTGTGCCAAATTGTTTGTCCCTGGTCTTTCTCCCTGTGTGGAACACAAGCCTCACGTGGGCAGGGACTTGTGTTGTTTTCTGCTGGGCTCAGGTGAGGAAACTGGGGCCCAGAGAGGTAAGCCAACTGGCAGGAGGTGGCAGGGAGCCAGATCGGAACTGGGGTGGGCTGGTTCCTGGGCACTCAGGATAAATGGGAATAACTGAACCAAAGGGATCCAGCAAAGGCTGGGCCAGTTACTCAGGCCAGGCGGGGAACAAATCAGCAGATTTATTGAGGCAGTAGCGGCAGTGGCGCGTAGGGGTAGGGGAGGGGTTGGAGCCTCCTTAGGGTCCACAGAGTGCAGCCCCTTCCCTGGCACTCAAGTGGATGTGGTCACACAGGGACCACAATGGGTGGTAGCAAGAGTCAGCCATGGGATCAGCCTGCCTGCAGCCAGCAGCCCTTCTCTTCCACTTCCTTGGTCACCACCAGCAGCACCTCACACAGGCCCTGGGCCAGGGCAGCCTCCAGGAAGGCCCTGGGCAGGAGAGATGAGAGACTGAGGCCCAGCCAGCGTTGTGCCTTCTGGAGAGTGGAGCTCCTATATGGAGCTTGGCCTCAGAGCTGCCTCTCTCTGGCTCACCTGACACCATCCTCATCCCCCAGGGTCTCAGGCACCCGTAGCTTGGAGTCCAGGTTGTAGTAGACACCATTCACTTGGCGCAGGGCTACCCAGTGCCGCCGGCGCAGAGGCAGGGACAGCAATCCAAGTGACACAGGTGAGGGCAGGTTCAGGATCAGCCCCAGCACCTGGGGCAGGGCCAGCTGGGACAGGGGCCTGTAGTGGGAGTGACAGTGGGGCCCCTGGTCAGGGCCTGCTCTGCTTGGGATGTTCCCAAGTATGAGGACCAGGCTGAGCCCGTCCAGGGAGGTTCCTAACCTGCCGAGTCTCTTCCTTCCCCGACTGCTCTGTCCACCCATCTGACCCTCATTGCCCTTCACTGCTAACCCGTCTGCCCAGCCCCTACCTAATACCTCACCAGCTCTTCAACCAGCCACAGGCCTCCCCATCATCTAGCCAGGTCCCCAACCTCCCAGCACCAGCCACGATCCTGCCAGCCACCTTGAAACCACTTGCCAGCTACCCACTGATTGTTCACCCATTCGCCACACAGCAACTTGCCCACTGCCACTCCACCTCTCTCCCATCTGTCCAGCCCTTACCCACCAGCCATCGTCACAACCTCCCTCCCTCCATATAGCACTCTCCACCTGTTTGCTGTACCCTGCCCACCATCTGTCCATCTTTCACCTGCTTCAACCCATTCACATGCCCTCGCCCAAAGTGTCCAACCTCCTTCTGGCTGCACTCATTCATCCAGCTACCTGCCTCCATCTGTCAGTGTGCCCCATCCCACCTGGTCACCCAGCCACCCCACCTGCTGGCCATCAGGATGCCAGCCTTCTTGAAGCCCAGCATGTGACCGGTGCTCTGCGGCCTACCTCCTCCTGTCCCACCACACGGCGGCCAGGCCCAGGCCCTGCAGGGCGGCCATGATCACATTGACATCATAGTTGCCAGTGCCCAGGAGGCTGCGATGGGGGTTCAGCCGGGAGTCTGGGGCCAACCTGGTGGGGGGTGGCCAGAGCCTTAGTAGGGGACCCTTAGAAAGGCCTTGCCCTTCCTACAAAGCAGAGGGTGCCAGGGTCTTGCCTTTGACTCTCCCTCTTCAACCCAACAGCTGTCCCTAAGGCCCCAGCTCTGGCTTTGTCTTTTTGCACCCTCCAGCCTCTCCTTCCAGCCCACCTTCAACCCAGGCCCAGCTGTCCCCTCAAACCCCAACAGCTCCCCAGTGCTGCCCCTGGACAAAGTCCCCATGCCTTGGTCTTTCTTGTCATGACCAATCCCTTCCTCTGTCCTTGAAGACCCACTTCAGATGTCATGTCCTCTAAGAAAAGTCTCCTTAGCCACAGGCTGGGTCTGGGGCCCTCTCTGGTCTACCCCAGGGCACAGGAGCCATCTCAGTGATAATGACTGCCTGCCTCTATCACCCTGTTTTAACATCACAGGGTTTACCATCCTCTCCTCCTCACAGCCCTCCCTGGCACCCCATCACCCCCAGGATAGAGTCCCATGAGACCCTGCTGGCCTCTGAGCCTCAGTGCCTCTTTCTGGCTACCTGTCCCCAGCCATGTCTCCTGTGCTTCTTCCCCAAGCCCAGGAGGCCCATCTGTCACCACTTGCCTCTCTGGGCCCTGCTTCCTCAAAGCAACTGTACCTCTGTCCCCATCTGGGGCTCTGGAAGGCAGGGCAGGAGAAGGGAAGAACATGTGTATTACTTTCCTGTATATCTGTTTCCCTCTCCTCCCCAAGGACAGGGGATTCATCTCTGGGTCTCCAACACATCCTTGGGGTGAAAGACTTGCCAGATCCTTGTGAGTGACAGAGATGAATAAATCCCATAGTGATCACTCTGAAGGGCTGACCTCTGTCTGAGAAGGCCGAGGGCCAAGGGGAGGGAGATAGGTTATCTCTGGATGTGGGAGGCTGAGAAGGAGGTCCAGGCAAGGAATAATGGGCCTAGGCTTAGGCCAGGGCTGTGAGGCCAGAAAAGAGGGAGAGGCAGAGAGATTATAAAGAAGAGACATTTGAAATCTGGAATACTGAGGCAGCATATTCCAGGCTGCCAAGAGGAGCACATTATGCCCAAAGAAAGAAGAGCCCTATAGGCCTCATAGTGGCGCTCATCTGGGGACAGACAGACAGGTCTGGTGTGAGGGGAGCAGTGAGTGGCAGAAGCCAGGCTCACAGGGCTGTTGATATCAGATGGAGAGGCTGGGGATAGGTCAGGGTTGGCTCGGGGGCCATGTGTAGGATGGACCAGAGGAGAAATATCAGCAGCTGGAAGGCCCAGATAAGAGAGGGAGAAGCCTTGGCTGGGGCTGAGGCTGCAGGACAGGCAGGTGGAGGGTGCAACATCTCAGTCTGAGCCCAGAATCTAGTACAGGCAGTGAACAGGCAGAAAGAGGCCCCCCAGACTCAGCCCCTGACTCTCTGTGAGACCCAGGTGGGTTGCTCCACCTGAGCCCTGCTGCTCCAGGGAATTAAGGTGGGTGACAGTCACCTCTTGCAGATCTCATCAGCAGCTTCCTGGTTAAAGAGCTGCTGCTGCAGAACGTTGTTGAGGGCGTGGACGGCACAAAGCTCCAGGCGTTGCCGTTCGTGGTACACAGAGGACTGCTGGTTCGGCTGTACTCCTGGGGCCTGGGACATGCCGTCCTTGGCTCCTGCTGGGAGTTGGGAGGGGGAGAAAGTACACAGGGGTCCAGGATCTGGAGGCCCAGAGTCTGAGGTCCAACCTCCCAGCAGGACTTGGAGGTACTGCCACTGAGGTGGGGGCTTGGAGAAGTTTGGGAGGACACGGGGCTCCGCACCCTGTTCCCTGTGCTGTCTTCTGGCAACAGGGATACCTCTGGCCCCTATTCCTAGGTAAAAGGCTCTATTTTCTGCTCACCTGGCAACACAGAATCACCCCCTCCACATCTCTAAGTAAAGGGTCCCTATCATGGTCACCCTAGAAACAGGAACCCTCCCCCCTATCCCTAGGTAACAGGATCTATCTCTGGTTACCTAGCAACAGAGGGCCCCCCCCACCCCACTAGGTAACAGTCTCTCTTCTGATTACCTAGCAAAAGGAATCCTCCTCTGTCTCTAGGTAACAGGGTCTCTTCTGGTCTCCTAGCAACAGAAAACTCCCTTCTCCTGCCATTAAACAGCAAGGTTTCTCCTCTTGTCACCTGGCAATAGGGCCCCCTCCCCAGTCTCTAGGCAACATGATCCCCTCTTCCTATCACCTGGCAACGAGGCCCCCACCCCGACACCCAAGTAGCAGAGCCCTTTCCCCGACCAGTACCCTGACCACGGCGCTCGCCCTTTGCGTGGCAACGCCCCTCACCCCGCCTGCCTCTCCGCTCCCCGGAGCCAGGGGCTTCCGCATCCCCCTGGGCGGCGGCTCTGGCTCCGAGTGCCTTACGGGCAGCACCGCGCTGACTGGGCAGGCGGGACAGACTACAGCTCCCGGCGATCCCCGCGTCCTGGACTACGACTCCCGAGGGCCTCTGCGGGACACTCGCATCATATGTGACAGGGGACTTCGTAGCCCAAAAGTCATCTGTCGCTTTTAGAAAACAGGACTACGATTCCCGTCGGTCCCCACTGCAACCCCCGGAAATGCGCCTCCAAGGTCCGCCCCCTTGCGCCCTACACGCCCCTTGCTGCTTGGAGGATTCTGGGAAGCGCGGCGAGCCGGCTCTCGCGGGGCTTTCAGAGGCTTTGTTCGCGCGTGTCCTCGCTTTTTGTGATGGCGTCACGCGCTGTGTGCAAACGCTGCGTGACGTCACAGGAGGGAAACCAGGGACCAGAAAGGCTAGACCGTGCAGGGCGAAGAATCTGTGATCTTTACTGAAATAGAAGGGAGGTCCTGGGACAGTGAGGCCAGGACAGGAGTGGGGTGGCGGTGGTGGTAGGAAGGTAAATCATGTGAGGATGTCGTCTCAGGAAGGAGGCTTCTCAGCAGAGATGGATCCCCGGCCTGGAGGGTAGCTGGCAGCAGCCTGCGAGGGAGAGACGGGGGAGGAAAGACTGAGACAGAAGGATAGGGAGAGATAGTGATGGGGGTGGGGACAGACCATTGTGGGGATGGAGGAAGACCCAGGGAAAGAGGGACAGAGACCCAGAGCGATAAAGGGAGAGACCTAGGGGATGGACAGACACATAGGTAGAGGTAGAGAGTCCCAGGAGAGGGGTGCACAGAGAGGCAGGGAGAGGAGACATGGGCAGAAATAGAGACATATACAATACAAAAATTCATATAGTGGAGCAAAAGGTTAAGGAGATTCAGAAATAAAGATCAATGAAGACAGACGCAGAACCTCAGAACCACATAGAGCTCAAGATCCCAAGCTCTGCAGAGTACAAGAACCCAGGACTGCGGGAGAGGGGCCACTATCACTGGGGAGGGGCCGGGCCGCACTCAGGAGGCTGCGCCAGAAGGCTGTGACAGTGGCGGAGCCTGTGACAGCGCCTGGTTCAGCAGGGTTCTCTCTGTGGGTGTGCACAGCAAAGCTTCGGCCTGTGGGGCCTGGGGGTCCTCTCAGCTCCACATCCACCACGTGCATGTCTGTGAGGCTGGAGCAAGCAGGGGCAGTCAGTCTTGTTAGCCTGGACCCAGTCCAACCCCCTGCTCAGCTCTGCTCACCTGAGATCAGCCACAAGCACCCCAATGACACGATCGAAGCCTAGGTTGGGAGCAGCTAGGGCAGCGGCTGCCATTGTGTTAGAGTTTCGGGGAGCAAAGGGGCACAGCCCACGGACAGGGCCTTCATAGAGCACAGTGCGAGGCCCAATGCTGCGGGCTGCAGCCAGGGGTCCCTCCAGCCGAAAGCCATCCGGGTGTGTGGCCATGGTGACACGAAGGCTCTGGAAGTAAGAGCCAGGGTTAGGGGGAGCGGGATCTTTGCAGGATCTCTGGTCCCTAGGGGCCCTCACCTGCAGGCCTCCGGCTGCATCCAACCTGGTGATGTCCTCAGTGCCCCACAGGGCCCCTCGGGCCACAAACACAGCGTGGCCCCAGTGGTGCGAAGCCTCTAGGAGCTGCCGCTCTGTGATCTGGTCAGCTAAGGCTGAGGGAGACCCCACCTGGGGTGGACAAAGGTGGTGGTGAAGAATTGCCACTTTAGGGTGAGTGATGGGGCCACAACAAAAGGGCTAAGAGCCTGGGTATGAGTTTGGGGCTTACCAGGAGATTGGCATGATGCAGGATTTGTGCCCCACATTCATGTATTATTTGGGGATGGGCCACTTCCACCACAAGATCAGGGTGCCTGAGAGAGGAGAAAGCTGGGGAAGGGCCTTGGAGAGGTATTAGCCTTCCCCTCCCCAAGGTTTCCTAGAGTCTGTGAAGGGTTGTCAGTCTTCACCCTGGCCTGGGAGGGCAAATGAAATGGATGGGCTTGTTCTATTTCACATTTGTGTGAACTAAGGGCCAGAGAGAGTAAGGGATTTGCCTGAGATCACACAGGAGCTAAGGGAGGTCAGAACAGAAGTTTTAGGGAGCTCCACTCTACATGGTAAGTTCACTGACCTTTCCCCAAGGTCAGCAAGGTTCTGGAGCTGCAGAGAAAGGGGCACACTCCCTGCCATTCGTCCTGGGTCACGATTCCAGACAAAAACAAGTTCTAGGCCTAGTTCTGGCCCCTGAGCTAGCAGATGGGAGACGAGGGACTGTCCTGGGGGGAGGGAAAGGAGAGGACCAGATACCCAGAGATGAGAAGGCACAGACCAGGGTGGGGGGCACATAGACCCAGAGAGAGAAGGGGACACAGACCAGAGAGAGAGGGACAGAGACCTGGGGTTGGGGGTAGAAGATAGTCTGGTGGGCAGATCCAGAGACACAACCAGGGGCACAGATAAAGATAGATGAAAGTTGTGTTTGTGGAGGGCAGAGGGGTTTGGGGAAGGAGGCCAGGGACTCACCGAGGCGGCCGTAACCTACCACCCCCACCCTCCGTGGGACTCTGTCGAGGGCCATGCCTCTGAGTCTGGTGTCTGTGGCCTGAGCTCCCTCAGCTGCTTGCTGCCCTCTGCACAAAGCCTGGGCAGCCACTGATCTTTGGACATTTGACCCTTGAGCCTTTCAGCTCAACCTCCCCCTTCCCACCGTGGCCTAGAGGTAGGGGAATGGAGTTGTAGGGATGAAGGTGGCTGAAAATCCTTCTCTGCATTCCGATTCCTTCCACTTTCACTGGGGGTGGGGGTGGCAGCAAACATAGTGATCTGGGGTTCCAGGGATCCAGTATCCCCTCCTCCGGCCCCTGCTTTCCTCAGGGCTATTCCTTCGTTTGTGACACACCTCTGTTCCTTCCTGCTGATGTGGAAAATTTCCTCTGCAGTCCCCTGCCCCCCTTTCTGGCCAGCCAGGTTGTCATAGAAACTACATCCTGCTTGGGGTGGGAAGAGGGGATGGTGGCAGGGACTCTGAGCTCTGTCTGTCCCCTTGCTCCCAGGTCCTCTCTGCCCCCCATTTTTGTCCTCAAATGGTCAAGGTCTGAAGGAAGCTCTGTCTGGTCATGAGCCCCCTGAGCTCCCACCCCACCCCGTCTCTCCCAGAAGGCAACAGAAGCTGGAGTTCTAGATTGTCTTAGCTGTGCCCTTGCCTCAGCGGATCAAATCCCTCCAGCTTCCCCGGGAGGGGGGGTCCCCTTCTCACATCCTTCAGCTCTCAACCCGAACCTGCCACCCTCTGTCTCTGATCATCCTTCAGTTCACCTTGACTTTCCACCTCTCGTTCTCCCCCTCAGCCATGATGCCATTACCCCCTCCCACATGTGGTATTGTCACTCTCATGTCCTTCCTTCCCTCTCCCCAACTTGCATCAGCCATAGAGTAGCCTGTGAGGCCTGGGGAGTCCGAGTGCCCCCAGAATGAGTCTCAGCCACTGTGCCTCGCAGGTGCCTGGCATCGGAAATGGCGAAGGCTGCCGCAGCGCCAGTTCCCTGCCCCCAGCCACCACCTGGTACCCGCTGCAGTGTTACCATGGCAACCAGGATCGGCACTGCAAGAGACTGGAGAGAAAGAGCATGAAAGGGAGCATGAGGAGGGTGGGCACCGCGTGAGAGGGGATGGACAAAGATAGAGAGGGCCAGATCCCAGACACGTCACCCAGAGGCCACCGGAGGCTGCCACTGCTGGTAAGGGAGGAATTTGCTTCAAGAGCCAGGAACCTGAGTGGAGGACAGAGGAAATGCTGAGAGGCATAGGGACTCCTGTCCAGACACTCATGGGGCACATAGGGTGGGAGCAGGGACTTTCTGTCCCCTTCTTTCTGTCTGTTGTCGACTCCTCTGGGGCCTGAGTGTCCCCACAGTGCCTACAGCTGCCATGTACACAAGGGAGAAGGGGCACTGAGACTGGCCTCCAACCCTGCCCCCCCCACCCCCAGGCCCCACAAGTCGTCAGGGCTGTCTGCCTGGTGCCCTCTCCTCAGCACAGGAAGGTGCTATAACCACTTCATGTGTGTCCAGAGGCCTTGCCTTCCCAGTCAGTGCAGGATGGCAGCCCGCACTGGCCCAGGCACCTCAATGCACAGAGACATATCCTCCAGCCAGCTTGCTGGCTCCTGACTGCTCTCCTACTGAGGTTCTCTCTGTCCTTGTCTTTGCACAGGGCTGCTGCAGCTCCGTGCAAAGACAGGGACAGAGGCTCTACATCAGAGGAGCCTCGAGTGGGAGGGCAGTGGAGACACTCTATGGTTTGGGGCCTGTTTGGGGTTGAACTGTGATACCCAGAAACAGATCCACAGAAGTCCTGGCCTCCAGCACCTCAGATGGGCATTTGCCGAAAATCAAGTTGAGGTTATGCCAGGTGCTCTTGATCCAGTATAGTGATTAGGGTCCCTGTGACGGGGGAAGTTGGACACAGATGGACACGCACAGAGGGAAGAGGTGTAAAGACACAGGGAGAAAGTCCAGGGAAGGCCAGGGTGAAGCCACAAGCCAGGGCCACCCAGGTGCCAGTAGCTGGCTTCAGAGAGGGCATGGCCCTGCTGCACTTTGAACTTGGACTTGAGGCCTCCAGAATAGTCAGACCCAGATCTCTGCTGTTCTGAGCACCCCTTCCCCTCCCCAAGGAATGAATACAGGGAACTCATATGGGGGTAGTCCCAGGACAGACCCCTCCCTAGGAGCTAAGACCGCCCCAGAGATGCCCCTCCTTTCGATGGGGCCTGTGAGGGCCTGTCTTCCAGCCTCTCCTTCTGCTTCCCACCCGTATTCACTGTTTTCTTTCCGCCATGCTTTCATGACCAAAAAAATATTTTTTTTTTTACTTTTTCCGTGTTTTTTTTTTTTTTTTAAAGTAATTACAGAGCAGGTAGTCGTTGACGCAAACCTCCCTTCGGTTGTATCAAAAGAGTCTGTGGGGCGGTGGGGGCGGGGCGGCCGGGCTGCCTACCCCAGCGGGGGGCCGGGGGCGGAGCTCAGCGTGGGCTGGAGCTCAGGGAGACGTGTCTCTTCGTCTCTTCGGTTTCGGAGTGGGAAGGAGGGACAGGCGTCAAACTGCAAAAAATGAACCGTAAAAGGAGGGTGGTTGGGGTAAGGGGAAAGGGTACCCCTCAAAAAAGCTCCTCTCTCCCCTCGAAGGTGGCGGGCAGGACAGTTGGTTGGGAGAGCCAGTAGGAAACACGGAGGGCTGGGGCCACTTCTGAATCCCGAGTCCCCACAGCCGTCACCAGGATAGGTGGGGGCGAGGCTAGAACCAGGGACACTTCACTCCTGGAACCCCGCCCTGTCCTCACTGGGCTCTGACCCCTGGGTGGGGCTGGACATCGCCTTGCCCCGCTTTTCCCATTTGGTCCCGGGGTGGGCTGGGCCGTGGGGAGGGGTCCCAGTCGGTGTGCCCGGGTAGGCAACGGGGTGGCGGGTCTCCAAGACCCTGGCCAGATCCCCGGGGCCTCCGGCGGCCTCAGATCTGCGTCTCTTGCACATTTTCCTTGGAGCCGCTCTTGAAGAGCAGAGGTTCGTGGATGGAGTTGAGGCCAGGAGGGCCCTTGCCCCCGCAGCCCCCACCGCCGGGGTTGCTGCTGTAGTGTGCCTTGAAGGCGGCCGCCACGTAGTGGTGGTGGTTGAGGTGGTCGCGCTCCAGGGCAGGCAGGGCCAGGTGGCTGTCCCCACCTACGCTGCCCCCACCGGCCACGGCAGCCGCCGCAGCCACGGACACGGCGGAGGCAGCGGGCAGCTCGTCCTCCACGTTGATGATCTCCACAGTGCGCGTGGGCCCGTGGTGCTTGTGGAGCTGGTGCTGCTTGCGCAGCTTGTAGAAGGCCACCAGCATCACGGCGGCCATGAATGTGATGGCCACAAAGCAGCCGATGATGATCTTGGTGGTCTTCATGACGTCGTCCAGGTCCTTGAGGGCGTTTTCTGTCACGTCCGTGATGGGCACCGTGAACGCCTTCTCTGTGGGCCGTGAGGAGCGAGGTGCAGGTGCTGTGGTGGATGAAGAGGCCGGGCCCGCAGCGTCCCCGGGCCGGCCCCCACCCCAGACACCATCCGTCGTGGGCCCCGGCGGTACCTTCTCTGTGCCCCGCGGCTGCACGGCCTCCTCCCCAGGCTGTGTCTCCAGGGTCTCCACTGTCACCGTGGTGAAGTAGGTGTAGCCACCACTGCCCCCTCCGACACCACTGCCGCTCCCTGGGCCGCCCCCGCCGCCACCGGAGCCCCCAGCCGCCACAGGGTCCACAGCTGAGACGTTGAGTGTTGCTGAGGCGGTGGTGTTGCCAGCCGAGTTCGTCACCATGCACGTGTATTGGCCCGTGTCCTGCACGGTGACATTGGTGAAGTTGAGCGTGCCATCATGCAGGACAGAGATGCGCACACGGTAGGAGCCGTGGGTCATGAGGGTGCCGTTGGGTGTCAGCCAGTTGACAGAAGTCATGGAGGTGCCTGTGCGGCACTTGAGCTCAGCAGCCATGCCTTCCGTGACATTGAGGTCCGTGGGCGGCTCCACAATGACAGGCGCATAGCAAGTGAAGTGCGACTGGTCCAGTTCGCCTATGTAGCGGCCCTTGAGACCGGCAGGCGCGTGGCAGCGGGCACAGCATGTTGTGTTGCTGGGCACGGTCTCCTTGAGCCACCAGCTCAGCCAGAGCACGTCGCAGTTGCAGTGCCAGGGGTTATGGTTGAGGTGGACGCGCTCCAGGCGGTGCAGGGGTGTGAAGAGGTCGTGGGGCAGCGACATCAGATTGTTGTGGGACAGGTTGAGCTCCTCCAGTGACTTGAGGTCATCAAAGGCATTGCGCTCGATGGTGGCCACCTGGGCGTGCATGAGCCACAGCTTGCGCAGGCTGGTGAGGCCCTGGAAGGAGCCCGGGCGGATCAGGTCCAGCCGGTTGCCCGACAGCTCTAGCTCCTCCAGGCGCACCAGGGCTGTCAGGTTGGGGATGTCCTTGAGGTTGCACATGCCCAGGTTGAGGTAGCGCAGGTTGACCAGCCCCTCGAAGGCCGCCTCCGAGATGTATTCCAGCCGCTTGAGTTCCCCCAGGTCCAGCCGCCGCAGCGAGGGGACTCGGTTGAAGGCGTAGGAGGGGATGCTCTCGATAGGGTTGTTGCGCAGCCAGAGCTCCCGCAGCTTGGACAGGTACTCGAAGGCCTGCGTGGGCACCGTAGTCAGCCGGTTGTCGAACAGTTCCAGCGTGTTGAGACTGGGCAGCCCGTTGAAGGCGCCCACCTCGATCTTGCGCACCAGGTTCTTGCTCAGTTGTAGGATCTCCAGGTGCCGCAGATGCTTGAAGGTGTCTGTCCGGATCACCTGCGGGGTAGTGGGGGAGGGCGGGGATGGGAGACAAGGGTCAGTGATGCTGAGACCAAGGACAGTAACCAGGGTGCCGGTCTCTCCTGCTCTGCTGGTGGGAGTGGGAAACGCAAGTGCCACTTTGGAAAAAAGTTTGACAGTTTCTTTTCTTTACCTTTCTTTTTTTGAATAGTCTCACTCTATTGCCCTGGGTAGAGTGCTATGGCATCATAGCTCACAGGAATGTCAGACTCCTGAGTTCAAGCAATCCTCATGCCTCTTGCCACATGCCCCCGGCTAATTTTTCTATTTTTAGTAGAGACAGGGTCTTGTCCTTGTTCAGGCTGATCATGAACTCTTGGGCTAGAGGGATCCTCTTGCCTCAGCCTCCAAAATAGCTAGGACTTCAGGTGCTCGCCACCACACCTGGCTACTTTTTCTGTGTTTAATAGAGATGGGGTCTTGCTCTTGTTCGGGCTGGTTTTGAACTCCTGACCCCAAGCAACCTACCTGCCTTGGTCTTTCACAGTGCTGGGATTACAGGCACGAGTCACCATAACTTGCCTTGGCAATTTTTTATAAAGTTAAAACTGGAGGCACCCTATAACCCGGCCGTTTCACTCCTGGGTATTTCCTCAAGAGAAATGAAAGCAGATGTTTGTGCAATGGCTTATGCATGGGCGTTCACAGTTTTTTTGTTCATTCCAGCCTAAATTGGAAACCACTCAAATGTCCGTCATGAGTGAATGGATGGTGGGACACTATGGCTCACCTTGAAAAGGAACAAATACTGCCATGCACACCCTGGATGAGTATCTTGGTATTATGTTGAGCGCAAGAAGCCAGACATGAGGGGGCCATGCAGCGGGATTCCGTCCACACCACACCCTGTGTTCTAAGTGGGAGTCTCTGAGTGTGGGGGGCAGGCTGGGAAGGGGCATGAGAGAACTCAACTGTGGTGGTAGAAATGTTCTCTGCAGGGTGGCAACTGTGGCTCAAAGAAGTAGGGTGCTGGCCCCATATACCTGAGGTGGTGGGTTCAAACCCAGCCCCAGCCAAAAACTGAAAAAAAAAAGAAAAAAAGAAAAAAAGAAAGTTGTCTGCAACTGCCCCCAAACTCTACCCTGAAAAAGGGGGAATTTTGTTATACACATATTTCTCAAAGTGAAAAAATAGACATAAAAAATAAAAAGGAGGAAAAAATAATAATGCCAGGAGCTAGCATGCAATGAACACTTCTTTGTGCCAGACCTCGTTCTGAATGTTTTATAGGTAATAACTCATTTAATCCTCCAAACGGCCCTAGGAGGCAGGTACTATTACAAGTCGTCATTTAATAGCCACAATTCCAAAATTCATAAGGCCTTGGAAACCAGATTTTTCAGTTTTGGCACAAATCCCACTTGGTGGCCAAACCTGATCAGAACTCATATGAAGCTATTTAAAGATTTTTATCAATCCATGCACGTGACTATTCAAACATTTTACTCAAAAAATGCCCAGTTTTGATAAAGGGTACAAGAATGCTAGGATGTTATAAAGCACATGCTACTTATTATTACCTTTCTAATATCAGAAGGCCAAACACACATGGCCTCAAAGGTTTCATGTGAATGATTATGAATTAGGCACAGAGAGGTGGGGTGACTTGCGCAGGGTCACACAGAAGGGGAAAGTAGGCCAGGTGTGGTGGCCCATACCTGTAATCCCAGCACACTGGGGAGGCTGAGGCAGGCAGATCACTTGAGCTCAGGAGGTTAAGACCAGCCTGAGCAAGAGCAGACCACATCTCTACTAAAAAATAGAAAAACTAGCTGGGTGTTGTGGCAGGTGCCTATAGTTCCAGTTACTGGGGAGGCTGAGGCATGAGGATTGCTTGAACCTGGAAATTTGAGGTTGCTGTGAGGTATGATGACGCCATGGCACTCTACCCAGACTCTGTCTAAAAAAAAAAAAAAAGAAAGGCGGGGGGAATAGATTTGGGATTAGTCCCAGGTCTTGACTTCTTACTCCTTTATCTCACAGGGCTGGGCCTGGGGACCACAGGAGAGGCAGTCCTGGGCCAGGATAATGGGAGACAGAATTTCCCAAGAGCCTCCTAGGCACAGAGGGCTCAGGCATCAGATTCAGTGCTTGAGGCCTAGTTAATGACATGCACTGGGGGGAAAGGAATAGACAAGGAGATGCGTTTTGGGGATGCTGTGTCATAACATTAAGGGGGTGATAGAGAACCCCAACAATCTATTGTGTGCTCCCAATTTCAAGAAACTAATAAAGCTGGAGAGTGGACAGCACAGTGGCTCACAACTGTAATCCCAGCACTCTGGGAGACTGAGGTGGGAGGATCACTTGCACTAAGGAGTTCCAAACCAGCCTAAGCAAGAGTGAGACCTTGTCTCCACTAAAAATAGAAAATCTAGCTGGGCACTGTGGTGGTGCCTATAGTCAGTCCCAGCTACTTGGATCCCAGCAACAGGATCACTTAAGCCTAGGAGTTTAAGGTTGCTGTGAGCTATGATGATGCCCCAGCACTCTAGCCCAGGCCACAGAGTAAGATTCTGTCTCAAAAAAAGAAAAAAAAAAATGAAGCTGGAGAATTAGGTATCTGCATTTATGTACTGAAAAAAGACTGGAAGGAAATACTCCAAGCTGTTCTTAGTAGTAAACTCCAGCTGTTGTGGATTATGGGCAATTGTTATTCTTATGTTTTTTTTTTTTTCTCAATGAATAAAAATTACCCTTGGCTTGGCACCCGTAGCACAGTGGTTATGGTGACAGCAACATATACTGAGGGTGGTGGGTTTGAACTTGGCCTGGGCCAGCTAAACAACAATGACAACTGCAACAAAAAACAGCGGGGCATTGTGGTGGGCGCCTATAGTCCCAGCTGCTTGGGAAAGCTGAGGCAAGAGAATCACTTAAGCCCAAGAGTTGGAGGTTGCTGTGAGCTGTGATGCCACGGCACTCTACCAAGGGTGATATAGTGAGACTGTCTCAAAAAAAAAAAAAAAATTACAGGGCGGCACCTGTGGCTGAAGGAGTAAGGCGCTGCCTCCACATACTGAAGGTGCAGGTTCAAACCTGGCCCTGGCCAAAAAGTGCAAAAGAAAAAATTACTCTTATAATAAGCAGGCATAAAAAACAAAACAGAAAATGAAGAAATGAAGCAAAAACATGTAGCTGAGAGGTACCCAGGATAAGGAACAGTAATATTCTTGGCATAAGCACAGTCGTAAAATTATAATTTATACCATGCCAGTGGTGTCCAATAGAAACCTAATGTGAACCACATGTATAATTTAACATTTCCTAGAAGCCATTGTAAACAAAAGAGGCAAAATCAATTTTAATAACATATTTACTTAACCCAGTATGTCCAAAACATTATCATTTCAACATGTAATCAAGATTAAATCTTAAGAGTTTGATATACACTCTTTTCCTGCTGAGGCCTTGAAATCCAGTGTGTGTTTGCCACCTCTTAGTCCTGCACTAGGCAGCTTCGATGGCCAGGCTGCCCGATTTTAAGGAACAGGGTCTCAATGTTTATAAACATAGTCATGTCTTGTCCACCACTAGCCCTATGAGCAAGGACTGTCATTGCCCCATTTTAGAAAGGAGGGAATGAGCCAGGTACTGTGGCTCACACCTGTAACCCTAACACTTTGGGAGGCTGAGGTGGGAGGATCTTTGAATTCAGGAGTTCAAGACCAGTCTGAGCAAGAGCAAGACCCCTTTTCTACTGAAAACAGAAAAATTACCCATGGTGGTGGGTGTCTGTAGTTCCAGCTACTTGGGAGGCTGGGGCAAGAAGATCGCTTGAGTTTGAGGTTGCTGTGAGCTAAGATACTATGGCACTTTACCCTGGGGGTGACAGAGTGAGAATCTATCTTAAAAAAAAAAAAAAAGTGGGGAAAAGAGACCCTGAGAAGTAGCAAGTTCTGTGGCAGACCCTATGCCCCTCAGCACCTCATGGCTGCCTTGCCTCAGCCAAGCTGTGGCTGTTGCCATTTGACAGCTGTGGAAACTGAGGCCACACGTGGCACAAAGAGTAGAGCCTTGTACAAATCCCGCCTTCCCTTTCTGGCTGTCACTTGGGGTCTTAAGGCCTCAGGCTCATTCCTACCGTGAAGGAAGGATTATAAAAACCACTTTGGGCAATTGGGAAGAGAAGAAAAGGTCCCAGTGCCAATGCCCAGGCAGTGCCCCCCTCCCCATCCCGGGTGCCCAGGGGCACTCACCATGTTGTCACTATTATTGTTACTGTCGGTACTGAGTAACCCATGTAGTGACTTTGGGATTAGAGCCCTGAGCCTTCTAAGCCAAAGCCATGGGCAGTGTATCACCATGGAAGGCATGGTTCTGGGGACAGGGAACCCTATTACCATATCCTTCCTGCTGCAAATCAGGGCAGACAGGGCCTCACCAAGCCCCAGAAAACCTGTTCATCACCCCCAGATCCCTTGTGCCTCCCCTTCTCTTACCCTCCCAGGATGCACCATCACTCCCTGCATTCCGCACTGTACAGCGCACCAAGGTGACAGCAACATTGAGAGTCCCTGAGACATGGCCCCTGCCCGTGAGCAGCTCACACGCTTGGCATAACTTTCCTCCTTCCTCTCCCACTCATCCTTTGTCTCATCTCCTGTTCTTGCTGGTCCCTGAACACAGCAAACATGCTCCTGCCTCCAGGCCTTTACATTCGCTGTTCCCTCTGCCAGGAACATCTTTCCTACCCTTTTTCTTGGTTACCTCTCATCTGCCTTTCAACACCCCGGTCTATTGGCACCTGCTCTGGGGGATGTCCTTGTCCCATCTATCCACCCCAGTCTGATTGGGGGCCCCCCACTCTGGGCTCCCGAAGACCAGAGTCTAGGTCCCTCCATGGAGGGAAGGGACTGGGTCTCTTGTGAGAGCACAGTAGCCAGGTTAAGGTTTGCTTGCTGTGTGCCATGACAGAGCAAATTTGAAAGCAGACCCTCTCAGAACCTCCTGTTTGGGGGCTCTTCCTGAGCAGAACTGAGGTCCATTCCCTGCTGGAAAATCAGATTTCCTGATGACACATCAAACAACTCTGGGAACCTTGCCTGATGGACTCTGCAGACTCAAAATGATGAGGGCTAGATGAGGAGATACACAGGGCTCTTAACACTTTGGACCCCTCAGTCACTGTGAACAGTTTATGTGCAAAATGGGATGGAATCTAGACAAACAGGGGATACACAGAGCACAGGGTATGATTATGGCTGGGAAATGCCCCCTCTCTCAATTTAATAGATATTAATTGAAATCTCTTGTGGGCTAGGCCTGTGCTCGGTACCACGTTAGATAGAATAACAAATAAAACAACTTTTTATATACCTTTCTTTTTCACTGATAAAAGTAATATGTACTCATTGCAGAAAACAGTATACTCATAAGAAGAAAAGAAAAATCAGACAAAATACATTTCTCCAGACTTAACTGACATTGACAATTTGATATACATCCTTCCGATCTTTTTTCTATGCATATTATGCAGGGATATATTTATCATCATCTTTGGAATTTTTTACAAAATTTTGAGAATATAATATACTTTACCAGGTCCTGTATTTCCCCATAACAACATTATCCTGTGAGCTTTTTCTCATATCAGGAAATATGCTTCAAAAATATGATTTGCATGGCTCTAGAGAATTCTGGCCTAGAGCTGGACATTGACAGAGTAATCTCTACTTTTTTTTTCTTTCTTTCTCTCTCTCTCTTCCTTTCTTCTTTCTTTTTTTCTTTTTAGAGACAGAGTCTTACTTTGTCACCCTTGGTAGAGTGCCATGGCATCACAGGTCACAGCAACCTCCAGCTCTTGGGCTTAGGCTAGTCTCTTGCCTCAGCCTCCCGAGTAGCTAGGACTACAGGTGCCTGCCACAATGCCTGGCTATTTTTTTGTTATTGCAGTTTGGTTGGGGCTGGGTTCGAACCCGCCACCCTCAGTATATGGGGCTGGCACCCTACTCACTGAGCCACAGGCACTGCCCCATCTTCTTTCCTTTCTTATTTCTTTTTTGAGACGAGAGTCTCACTCTGTCACCCTGGGTAGAGTGCTGTGGTGTAGTTCATAGCAACCTCAAACTCCTGGGTTCAAGTGATTTTCCTGCTTCAGCTCCCAAGTAGCTGGGACTACAGATGACTGCCACCATGCCCAGCTAGGTTTTCTATTTTTAGTAGAGACAGGGTCTCAATCTTGCTCAGGCTGGTCTCTGGTCCCAAGAGAGCTGGGATTACAGGTGTGAGCCAGTGCCCAGCTTCTACTTTTCTTAATATGCTTCTGCCTTCTCTAGTTTCTGACTGTGAACATGGCTAACTTAGAACTGAATGAGACCTCAGTAAATGCTGTTTTATATCAAGTAGGGGGTGGGTTGCTCCTGCAGGAAGCAAGTGGGCAGTGCATGGGCAGAAGGCCATTGGGCTGTGAGGTTTAGGGATGGCCCCAAGCTGGCCTGGGGTCTCTGAACCCTGCTAGAGAAGTGATTGTGTGCTGCCTGAGGCAAGGGACAGTGGACACTTCCTTCACAGGACAGGAGAAGTGGGGGCCTGAGAAAACCTCTGGTCTGATTGGGCCCCTGGAGCCTCAGGGTCCTCTTAGAGAAGTCTCTGGTGAAGAACCTACCTGGTGAGCCTCAAGCCTGTCCTGTGGTGGGCTTGTCCCAGGGGATGCTGAACAGCAACAACAATCTCAGGTCAGAGGTGTCTGAAATCTGCCCAATTTGTGGGGTTCTGTGAAATCCAGGGGAGAGAGCGGTTCTGCTGGGAACGACTCTGGGTTCCCACACAGGACACACCACAGAACCTTGTCACAGAATGCCTTTTACTATGGCCCTGGGAGATGCTGCAATGCAAGGGGGCAGCGCCCAGTGGCTGTTTACATTAGTAATAATAATAGCAATAGTGATAATAATAGCAGAAGGCAGCTCCAGACATCACTAATCACTAGAGTAAGAAGGAGGTGGTTTTTTTTTTCTCGAGACAGAGTCTCACCATGCTGCCCTTGGTAGAGTGCCATGGCGTCACAGCTCACAGAAACCTCAAAATTTTTGGACTTAAGCGATTCTCCTGCCTCAGCCTCCCAAGTAGCTGGGGCTACAGGCACCTGCTATGACACCCGGCTATTTCTTGGCTGTAGTCGTCATTATTGTTTGGCAGGCCCGGGCTGGATTTGAATGCCAGCTGTGGTGTATGTGGCCAGTGCCCTAGCTGCATGAGCTACAGGCGCCAAGCCAAGGAGATGGACTTTTGAAAGATTAGACTAGAAAGTTTGAACCAAGAAATTGAGAATGAAGGGATTGATGGTCCAGGTGCCACCAAGAGCTCCCTGATGTCACCTCCTTGCCTAGTCTTGGTCACAGTTAGATTGCCTGGGACTGTCTCCGTTCCCAGCAAATGCCATGGGTCCTCTCCTGCTTCTTCCTCTTTCTGGGGCCCCTGTTCTTAGTGAGGCACCCCCAGCCCACTTTCCCTGTCACAGTGGGCTGCAGCCTCACCCGTGGGTCAGCCAGCTGGGCCTGAAAACTCTGGCCTCACAGCCAACCCATTGCCTGAGTTTTCTGTGTCCCCACTATCCAGCTTAAGTCTTATCTTCTCTCCGTGGCCCCTGTCCCTAGCCACCTGCCTGGCCTACAGTCTTTCCCTTCAGTCTGTCTGGCATTCCAAGACAACCTCCCAGAGTCTTTTTTTTTTTTTT
>NW_003852606.1:277746-299780 GCF_000181295.1 Otolemur garnettii | reverse complement strand
GAGTACAAGGGGTGATGCCAGGCTCTGGCATTTGTCATCCCAGCCTGACCCCTACAAGCTCAGCAAGGCAGGTGCTGTCAGGCTTACTTTATTGTGAGGCATGGACAAGACAGCGAGTGATTGGGATGAGATTGTGAATGCTTAGAACATGGCAGTAACATGTATTGTTAAATGGTTAATTCAGCTGATAATGATCATTAACAATTAGCCTTGTCTTCAGGCTTCCAGCTGTCCTCTCCTCTGCTGTGGCCATGCTCTATCCAGCCTCTCCCCTCTTCCTGGGTACAGTCCTCCTCCTGTTCTCTGGAAAATTCCAACTGCCCTCTTCTGGAAAGTTCTTTTCAACCCCCACTCCCTTGACCATCACATAGTCTTTCTCTCTTCTAAGATCCCCAGTCACAGGTTGTAATTTGGTTTAACACGTCTGTCTCTTTATGATTTTCAACTGGTGTGCTGGGAGAGGATCTTAGGCCTGCCTTGAAAATTTTTAAAGATTATTAATTAAATTATTTTCAAAAGAAGTTCAAAGCACAGTTAAGTATATTCTTTTTTTGATCAACATAATTTAAGTGTGCCGCAGAAGTTTAACTACAAGTTCAAGTGTGCCATTAGATGAAAAAGGTTGAAAAACACTGGTATAGGCCATGAGTCTGACCGAGGAAAGGCTCGGGGAACTGTGCTCCCAGCTCCCGGTATGAGGCTGGGTATGTTCACATACCAAGGTCTGCTGTGTCAGTGGCTAGAGTGGACACGGCTCTCATTGGAAAGCATCCCAGTTGTGTTGGTCACTGTGTGCCTGCACACCTTTTGGCTTGGGTGACAATGCGAACATGTTGAAATCATCAGTGACAGAATTTTGGGGTTGTGGTCCCAACCCTTTTGCTTAAAGTCCATGTGTTTGATAATATTGAAGTTGTGCCACCTTTCTCGTTGCCGGCATTTGGCATCATTTTAACTTTCATGATTTCTGTCTTCATGTTTTAGGTGTGTCTTTTAGGGTTTTTTTTTTTGTTTTAGACAGCGTCTCACTCTGTCACACTGGGTAGAGTGCTATAATGTCATAGCTCACAGCAACTTCAAACTCTTGGGCCCAAGCCATCCTCTTACCTCAACCTCCCTAGTAGTTGGGGCTACAGGCACCCATTACAACTTCTGGCTATTTTTAGAGACAAGGTCTTGTCTTGGTCAGGTTGGTCTTGAGTTCCTGAGCTCAAGCAATCCCCTTGCCTGGGCCTCCCATAGTGCTAAGATTACAGGCATGAGCCACTGTGCCCAGCCTACATGTTAAATTTTAAAGGTAATCACTAAATGAAGAGAATACAGATAAATTCTAAAACAGCAGAGATGGGAAATGGAATCAGGAGAAATTCAATAAATACAGGAGATGACAGGACAGAGGAAAGAATAGACTTCAAAATTGGGACAAATCAGAAGCATAAAATAATACTGTAGGAATAATTTTAAATATAGTAGAACCTCCATAGCTGACCACGTCCTTACACTGACTGCCTCCTTAAGTTGACTTGACTTTCATAGACCAGACGTGCCCCACTTGTACATATCAGGACAGCAGGCCTTGTTCCTTATGTTGACCAACTCTATGTTACAAATGGGAGGCTGAGGCAAGAGGGTCACTTGAGCCTAAGAGATGGAGCTTGCTGTGAGCTATGACGCCAGGGCACTCTACCCAGAGCGATAGAGACTCTGTCTCAAAACATTAAAAAAATGGCTTGGCACCTGTGATTATGGCATCAGCTACATACACTGAGGTTGGCAGATTTGAACCCAGTCTGGGCCAGCTAAACAACAATGACAACTGTAACAAAAAATAGCTGGGCGTTGTGGCGGGCACTTGTAGTCCAAGCTACTTGAGAGGCTGAGGCAAGAGAATCACTCGAGCCTAAGAGTTGGAGGTTGCTGTGAGCTGTGATGCCACAGCACTCTACCGAGGGCGACATACTGAGACTCAAAAAAAAAACCATCCTGAGACTCTTCCCCACCAGGTAAAAGGGCAGAAACCATATTTGTGAAGTGCTATTTTGTGTTTAGACTCTGTGTTGGATGCTCTGAGGTCATGATCTCATTTAATCCTTGTGGAAACCCTGTTACATGGAGGTTATCAGCACAAGCCCTGCCTTTCATCTCCAGATTTGACAGTTTACAGCTGAGGAAACATACGTTCAGAGAGGTTTAGTCTCTCTTCCTCAGTCTCACAGCCCCAATGCTGCAAAACAGGGACCCCAAGGCTGCTTCTCCTGAGCCCAAACACAGAGGACTTGGGAGAAGTCCTCCCTCCACCGCGCCCACCTGCCTGCTCCAGCCCAAGAGAGATGGGCTGCCCGGGGGCTTCAGCACACTCATGAGCGGCAGGGCCCATTCATTGCCATGTTGCGGTGAGCTGATATGCTCATTTGACAGATATTTTTTGAGTTGTGCTGTGTCCAGTGTCATGCTGGGTTCTGAGGATCCAGCTATGGACAAGACAGACACACCCCTGTCTTCCCAGAGCCCAGTCCCCAGTGGAGAAGAGGGACACAAACTGTAGTAATCGTACAAATAAATGGTCATTTAGTCAGCACGTGTAAACAGATAGTGGAGCTTGCCCCTGGCTGCAGGGGGAGGCAGGCCTAGGGCTCCTTTAGGACATAGCTTGAAACACCCTGGGTCAGACACTCTCTGAAGTCACGGGCCAGGTCACTTCCTTGGTCACTGACACAGAATAGGATGGTCAAGGTGAAGACTGGTTCAAAGACCCTGACATACAGGCCTGAAGAAGTTGCCAATATTCTCTGATACCTCCAAGAACTAGGCCTGGGGCCTGCCTCTGAAAGCCACCTGGCTGCCACGCCCACACGTTCCTTCAATCCTCCGGCCCCCATTTGATGAGCCCACCTCTGCCTGTGCCAGGCTCCATGCCAGATAATGAGGACATACGCATGAACCGGGCAAGCAGAGATGAACGGTCCCCATCCACGCCTGCATCCCAGGCCCTGCGTGTGTGTGTGTGTGTGTGTGTGTTTGTGTGTGTGTGTGTGTTTGTATGTGTGTGTGGTGGGAACTCTTCCCTATTCTCTTATCCTGCAACTTGGCCTATTTTAGGGGACTTTCCACTTCACTGTGGTAGATAAATATTACTAAAGCTGAAAAAATATCCCACTATATTCTGTTGTGGTTTTTAAGAGACTAAACTGCCAAGAAATCCTTTATTAAAAATTTAACTGTGGTAGGAAAATGATTAAGTGAACCGTTCATCTTAACACTATTAAGATAAATTATTTTTATATGTTTTGAGTGTAATGAACAGATAACAAAAGTTTAGTAAGCTTACTGGCTTTTTGTGTTAATTGTTTTTTCACGCTAAGATTTGTAAAAGATTTCTTTTGTGCCGACTTTTCATGATGACTCCTCATGTGTCTTTCTTTTCCCGAGATAAGGGACTTGTCTCTCCCTCTTCAACAGAGACTCCCCTGGTGGTCAAGACATGACTGGCAGCATCGCAGGGGCTGGCATGGGCCCCTGACTCTCGCTCTGAACTGCGGGGTCTGGACGCCTCCCTCTGTCCGGCTCTTTTCCTTCCATTCTCCCTCCTACCAGCTGCCCCCTGACCCCTCCCCAGGAGGGTAGAAAGGAAGGGGTTGGGATGGTATCTGGCACCCAGCAGAGGGTGCCCCTGGGTTCAGTGTAGCTGAGACCCCAGGCTATGATCTGGGGATGACAGGTGACTGTGGCTCTGGAGGTGGCGGTGGGGTGGGTGGGGTGGCTGACAAAGGTGGGAAGGCTAGGATCAAGCCAGGCAAGTAACAAGCAGGGACAAGGCATGAGCCAGGCTGGGCTGTAGGGTGCAAAGAGTTGGGAACCAGTTATGGTTCTGGGATCAAATCACCAGAGTGCAGAGCCTGGGTTAGCCTCGAATTAGGACGTTTCAGGAACCATGTTGGAGAAATCAAGTTCTGCAGCCAGCCTGCCTGGGCTGAGTCCCAGTTCCATGTACAAACTATGGCATTCTGTGCAAGCGTTTTGTTGTCCATGCCTCAGTTTTCTCATCTATAAAATGAGGATAAGAGGCTTGGCGCCTGTAGCACAATGGTTATGGTGCCAGCTACATACACTGAAGGTGGCAGGTTTGAACGCAGCCTGGGCCTGCTAAACAACAATGACAACTGCAACAACAACAGAATAGCTGGGCGTTGTGGTGGGCACCTTTAGTCCCAGCTACTTGGGAGGCTGAGGCAAGAGAATCACTTAAGCCCAAGAGTTTGAAGTTGCTGTGATGCCATGGCACTCTACTGAGGGTGATATAGTGAGACACTGTCTCGGGGGAAAAAAAAAAAAAAAGAGGATAAGAATAGGGTCTACTCGGCCAGGTGTGGTGGCTCACACCTATAATCCTGGCATTCTGGGAGCTCAAAGAGTATGGATTGCTTGAGCTTGAGAGCTTGAGACTAGCTTGAGCAAGAACAAGACCTCATCTCTACTAAAAATAGAAAATCTAGTTGGGCATTATAGCAGGTGGGCAGATTGCTTGAGCTCGAGACCAGCCTGGGCAAGAGCAAGACCCTGTCTCTACAAAAAAATAGAAAAACTAGCTGGATGCCTGTAGTCCTAGCTACTTGGGAGGCTGAAGCAAGAGGGTCATTTGAGCCCAAGAGATTGAGGTTGCTGTGAGCTATGACGCCACAGCACTACCCAGGGTGACAGAGTGAGACTCTGTCTATCAAAAAAAGAATAGGACCTACTCAAGAGCCATGGTGAGGCGGGAATTCACTGGCTCCAAAAAGGCTCAGAGCAATGCTGGGGCCCAGCTTGCACCCTGGGTGTAGAAATCCCTGGTTCAGTTTCCCTGAGCAGGAGGCAGGCTCAGAGAGGTGATACCGGGGCCTTAAATAACAGGAGGAGGATGTGGGTCTGTGCCCCTCAGGGCCTTGATCTACTCAAGTGAGAAGTCGGAGTGATTCTTCCACCTACTCTTTCCTGGGGTTGTCCTGAGGCTCAGAGTGGGCTATATTTTGAGAACCTGCAGTTTGTCAGGTCTGTGCTGGGTGCTGGGGCCAGTGGTGGCTCAGACTGATCATGTTCATGCTGTGTGATCGACCAGTCTGGGGGGCTGTGGCAACCAGACTGGGTGCTCAGACGCACCTCTGAGGTTGAGACGTGTATCAGAGTCACAAAGGACCACAGCCACGACCACCATGACCATGACCATGACAATGGTCTCATTGTTAACACTTGCTAGTGCTTCTCAGCAGCTAGTGATTCTCCCCCTGCTAAATCGTCTCATCTGCAAGTGCCTTGAAGAGTGCCTGGCACACAGTGGCCCGCAGGACCTGGTTGTTCAAAGAATGTAGGCATCAGATTTCTCAGCAACTCTACAACAAAGGAACTGTTCCTATCCCCATTTCACTGATGATAAAACTGAGGCCCAGACAGGTGCGATAAGGTGCTTGCCTGTAGGCACTTGGCCAGGAAATAGCAGAGTTGTGAGTCAAGCTCAACTGTCTCCCACAGTCACAAGCCCTGGCACTTACTACAGGATATTCATGTGATGGAATATTATACAACAATACAAAAGTGAAGGAGAGGAAGGAAGGCATGGCTACATGAAACCACAGGATGAATTCCAACAATGGTGTAGAGCACAGCAATTAGACCCACCCCATCACAGGCCTGCACCAGCCCTTGCCCATGCAGCCCAAATGACCCCTGCAGTCAGAAGTCAGGGGAGGCTTATGGTTGGAAGGAAAAGGGGGAGGTTCAAGGAGGGTCTCTATATTTCATTTCTTGAACTGGGTGGCATTTACATGGCTGTCCTCTTTGTATGATAATCTGTTGAGCCAGACTTGTATGTCTGGCATTCTTTTTTGTGGGTGTGTCATGCATCAAAATGAAAAAGTTAAGAAGAAACTAACAGCCGGGTGCAGTGGCTCAGGTCTATAATCCTAGCACTCTGTGAGGAGTTCAAGACGAGCATGAGCAAGACTGAGACCCTGTCTCTACTGAAAATACAAAAAATTAGCTGAGTACTGTGGTAGGCACCTATAGTCCCAGCTACCTGGGAGGCTGAGGCAGGAGAATCTCTTGAGCCCAGGAGTTTGAGGTTGCTATGAGCTAGGCTGACGCCACGGCACTCAACCCAGGGCACAGAGTGAGACTCTCTCTCATGAAAACCCCAAAAAACAAAAAAGGACAAAAGTATCAGGAGTGCTATTTGGCAGGCATGGGAACTGAGGCTCTGAGGGGGCAACAAGGATTATCCAGGCCCTGCCATGATGCTTCTGAGAAAATGAAGGAGAAGAAATTGGAATTGGGCTAAAAGCCAGAGAGGCCACAGTTGGACATGAAGTCCTGGCAGCACAAACGGTGGCTGCTCCTTGCTACCCAGAAGGCCTGCTGGTGGGCCAGTCATTAGCCTGCAGCCATGCACCATCATAGTTGACTTCAAGAGTGGGTCGACTTCTAGATCTTCCCTCCTGTCATTTTCTTCTTAAAGGACTCTTAACTGGGAACAGTCAGTCCAGTAAAAACTCTCCTTTCACACTACCAGAGGGGATTGGCCACCCGGAAAGCCTTGTGCCGACTGGAAAGCCATTTCTGGTGTTGGCCTTGGTGATGACTAGGGCGGAATTTTCTTTGCAGCAGACCTGCCTAACTGCAGCTGCACCATTGTGACTGTCTGGGCCTGGCTTCTCCGTGCTGGCTCCTGGGGGAGGGGAAGGCAGAGCCCCTTTTGGGGGGCACAGGGAAAGTCCATGAAGGTCACAGCTTAGCTAGGTGACAGGTCCATCAGAGCCACCTGGGTCTTCGTTTCCTCATCCATAAAACAGGAGAAGTAATCTGGGCCTATGAGAATAATAGACCCTGCAGAGAGGGAACGCCTGGTTCCCTGGCCCAGGGTAAACTAAAGAAAGTTTAGTTTCTTTTTTCTTCTTCAGGGAAAGGTGAGCAAATCTCATCTGTCACGGATGTTCTTTCTTCAGTGGCTTGACCACACATAGCTCACTGTAGCCTCCAACTCCTGGGCTCGAGTGACCCTCCTTCCTCAGCCTCTTGGGTAGCTAGGAGTATAGGTAGGTGCCACCAATACCTGGCTAATTTTTAATTTTTTTTTTTTTTAGAGACAGAGTCTCACTTTATCGCCCTTGGTAGAGTGGTGTGGGGTCACAGCTCACAACAACCTCTTAGGCTTAGTTGATTCTCTTGCCTCAGCCTCCGGAGTAGCTGGGACTACAGGCACCCGTCACAACACCCAGCTATTTTTTGTTGCAGTTTGGCCAGGGCCGGGTTTGAACCCGCCACCCTCAGCATATGGGGCCAGCGCTCTACTCACTGAGCCATAGGCGTTGCCCCCTAAACTGAATTTTTTCAACAATTTGAACATGATAATCTTTTGAAAGCTCAGAATTCTGTTTTGAGCATTTCCCCCATGGCATTTGATATTCTTTGAAATCCATTTTAAGTAGCTGTATGATATTCCATTGTAAGAGTGTACAGTCAGTCATTTAGCTAATCCACTTTTTATAAGGAACTGAGGCTGCTTCTAAATGTTAGCTGTTGGGCCAGTCTTACACATAACTCTTTGAAACCGCTCTTCTGAATTTCTTAGGATGGGTTGGTTTGTTTCTTAGGATAGAATCACACTTCCTCACCATATGACCTCATGGTGGACCCCAGGAGGGACCCAGGGCAGCCGCTAAAAGCCTTAAGTGGATCCAGTGGTATTTTGTTAAATTAAGTACATGCGTATCCTATGACCCGGCAACTCCCCCTGGGTATATATTCCACAGAAATTAACGCCTAGCTCCCAAAGGGGCCCTGAGTGAGGGTTTTTGGTGGGGAAGCCAAAAGCCTCCGGATGTCTGTCAGCAGGCAGGGAGGGGGGTTGGCGGGTGCCTGTCAATTCTGCAGCAGTTAAAGGAGTGGAGTAGACACAGCAACTCAGAAACAGGCCGAGTGAAAACAGTGAAACAAAGAAAGCGATCTACAGTGCAGCTTCATTTACATAAATAAAAAATACATGCACACAAAGCCACAATAAATATTTTTCAGGAACACACACATGCAGAAAGATCCACAGTAAACACATTAGGATGGTTGGCTTTCGGGTGGAGGGGAAGTGGGGGAGATAAGGATGAGGGCCACGAAGGAAGAAGGAGATGGTCCAGCAAGGACCACATGCCTGCTGAGGTTTGTGGTGAACTAGCCAAGCCTGCCAGGGCGGTACAGTTTATGAACCCCTGAGGAGACTGACGGACAGCCCTGTCCCTGGTTGCTTGAGTGGTATTGGGGCGTACAGGGCAGAGGAGGCGGTCTCCAGGTCTCCCTCCAGCTCAGAAGGCATTGCAGGCTCCACCAATCACGAAATCAATCAGGGAGGCTGGGTGAGGTGGCTCATGCCTATAATCCTTCAACTCTGGGAGGCCCAGGCAAGTGAATTGCTTTAGTTCAGGAGTTTGAGACCAGCCTGAGAGCCAGGTGCGATGGCTCATGCCTGTAATCCCAGCACTGTGGGAGGCTGAAGTGGGAGGATTGCTTGAGCTCAGGAGTTCAAGACTTGTCTGAGTGAGAGTGAGACCCTGACTCATTAAAAAAATGAAAAACCCAGCTGGTGCCACGGCAAGTGTCTATGAAGCCACTGCCCTCTGCTCAGGGCATAGGGTGGGACTCTTTAACAACAACAACAACAACAACAACGAGACCAGCCTGAGCAAGAGTGAGACCCCGTCTCTAAAAAATAGCCAGGACTTGTGATGGGAGCTTGTAGTCCCAGCTACTCAGGAGGCTGAGGCAAGAGGATTGCTTGAGCCCAAGAGTTTGAGGTTGCTGTGAGCTGTGATGCCACAGCACTCTATCAAGGGTGACAAAGTAAGACTCTGTCTCAAAAAAAAAAAAATCAATCAGGAGCCTCCTGGAAGATTGTAGATTTAAAAAAAGGCCTGTCTTACCACAGGGACCACCTGCTATCCCTGCTACCTGTCATGTTGCAGAAGGACATTTTATCACCTTGCCAAAGGTGGACAACTACCTTTCAGAGAGAACCCAGTGCCACCACTCGATGCACTTAAGAGTCCCATGTGTGGTTCTTGCTGCCCATACTGTGTCCTGAGCCAGGGCCACGTGAGAACAGATGACAGAACTTCTAAGCACTCACAGGAGGGCGCTGCAGGGATTTGCCTCTAGCTCCTGCTGGCAGATGGCCTGGGTCTCTGCCAAGTACCTGGGCAGGAGCCCGCAAGTTGCCTTCCATTCACAGGCAGGTATCTACTGAGCACCTACTGCACACCAGGCTCTGGTCTAGGTGCTGGGACACGGCAGGGAAGGTGCAAAGTCTCTGCCCTCCTGTAGGTGACAGCACAGTGGGGGAGCCAGAGGCCAAACAAATCACCAGTCCACAGGGGGAAGCTGGGCTCAGATCTCCAGAATTCAGCCCATCTCTAGGGATGCCATGGGCAGGAGGGGGAGGAGCGTGGGCCCAGGAGAGGGAGACACAGGGCTCCCAGGGTGGTGCTTTCTCATCTTCCTGCACACCCAGCAATTCCACTTCTAGGAATTTATGCCAAGGGCAGAATCCAGAATGTGAGGATGAATGAGCGCAAGGATGTTCACCGTGGTGTTGTTTATGTCAGTTCAGAAATTGGAAGAAGGGACTAGTTAAATAACAGGCCGCCCATGTACCAGAATACTATGCAGTCTTTAAAAACAACATCATAGAAGAATATTTAGTGCCACAGAGGAAGATTCTCATGGTTATGCTGCTAGGTGCCAAAAACATGTTTCAAACCAGTATGAAATAGTGTGATTCCATTTTTTCTTTAAAAAAAAAAAGGCAAAAAATCCATTTATAAATCTGCTATTGTGCAGTGCACTGAGCATGTGTGGAGGACGTCTGACTGGGAGATACCGGAAGTTATTGTGGCCGGAGAATTATGGTTGGCTTTTGTGTATATTTTTTAGTTTTTCTCGATTAATTTGCATTCAGTCTGTAACAAGTAACTAAAAAGTAATCTACATAGGCACAGGAAAGAGCCAGGAAGGTATTAAAAAGCAAAACAGAAATAGTAGTTATTTATATCTAGGTGGTGGGACTGGTGTGATATTTTTTCATGTTTTAATTTGGATAATGACAATTTTTTTTTTTCCGGAGACAAAGTCTCACTTTGCTGCCCTCAGTAGAGTGCCATGGCGTCACAGCTTACAGCAACCTGAAACTTTTGGGCTCAAGTGATTCTCTTGCCTTAGCCTCCTGAGAGTAGTTGCGACTACAGGTGCCACCAGAGTGCCCGGCTATATTTTGGAGATGAGATCTCTTGCTAGCTGAGGCTGGTCTCGAACTCCTGAGCTTAGGCAATCTACCCACCTTAGCCTCCCAGAGTGCTAGGATTATAGGTGTGAGCCACTGCCTCCCAGCTGGATAATTACAAATTTATTATTACTTTTTTTCCCGTTGGCTCCTTGATCTTGGAATTTTTTTCATAGCAGACAGGTAAATGTGTGACGTACTAACAAGGCCTGAGGGAGGCACAGCACACACATGTGTGTCAACGCCCAACCATCATGCTGTGAACTACAAGAGATTTATTATTACCTTTTTTTTTTTTTGAGACAGAGTCTCACTTTGTAACCCTGCGTAGAGTGCCCTGTGTCATAGCTCATAGCAACCTCAAACTCTTGGGCTCAAGCAATCCTCTTGCTTCAGCCTCCCAAGTAGCTGGGATTATAGGCACCTGCCACAACACCCTGCTGATTTTTCTAATTTTAGTAGAGACAGGGCTTCATTCTTGCTCAGATTGGTCTTCAACTTGTGAGCTTAAATGATCCACCCAACTTAGCCTCCCAGAGTTCTGGGTCTATGGGCACATGCCACTGTGCCTGGCCTATTATTACTTTTTAAAAAGCCTCTGATTGCGCTTGAAGCAGCCATTCCTCTTGGGCACTAGAAAGCATTCACTAAGGGAGGACAGATCTACTGAACAAGCACTTCCAAGTGTCCGCTCTCATCATCTCCACATCCTTTCTCTGCCCTCTGGGGGAGCTGGTGGTCTCCACAGTGGGGTCTAAGAACCCCTGGGGACAAAATGAAAGCGTTTGCTACTCATGCTTTTTCATTCTTTAACAATGTCCATTTTGCTGTATGCTTTCTCATGTGCCTGACACGTGGATACAGTACACCTGTTTGTGGCATATGATAAATAAATTCACACATGTCCACCGGTGGTGCTCAGCAAGTGCCTGTGGACACTTGTTCATTGAGCTCCCCGAAGAGAAGATGGTCCAGGTTCTACTAAGGGGCTGCTGTCCCCACCTGGGGCACTTCCTCATCCCAGACACCTCCCCCTGGACCAATGCCCTAACATCCCTCACTCAGGTTTTTCTATCACTCTCCCCTGACACTCCATCTAGCTTACATGCTCAGTGGTTCTTCCTCACCAGAATATGAGGCTCACAGGGATGAGGCTGGGCTTGGCCCAGCTTGGCCATGACCTGGGTCAGGGCTTGGCGTGGCCAGTGTTGTCTGTACTTGTCAAATGTCTCATGCCTGAATGAAGGAAGGATGGAGTGCAGGCAACACGGGGCAGGTGTGTGGCACAGAGTGAGCTGTAGAATGCTGGTCTCCATATGGGAGAGACGGGTCAGCTGAGCCTACAGCTAGAGGGATGTGATGTAGACTCACAGTGGACTAGGAGGGATGGCAGGCTCTTAGAGAGCGACTGGTGAGGTGGGTCTGGACAAAAGGATAAAGTCTTACAGGCAAGGTGGGGCATTGTGAGCCTACTGGACCCCTTCTCTGGTTGCCACCCAGGAAGGGACTGCTCCTCAAGGGTTAGGTCCCCTCTCTTTCCCGAATCTGGCTCTCAGGATAGTCAAATGGGAGCTGGTGAATCCTCTCACCCCTGGGAAAAATGCAGCTGCTAAGAGAAAGCTTAGATGTGGGAGGTGGTCTGGGACCTTCGGCACATGTGGCCAGGATAGGAGGAGGCCTGTGTGGGGACAGGGGTTGACTAACTGCCTTTAAAACAGTGGTTCTCAGCCCGGGGTGATGAGCTGGCAATGTCAGGAGACAGTTTAGGAGACAAGTGGGGGGCGGGGGGCCCAGGCACCTTGTGGCAGGGATGCTGCACAATAGCCTACAGTGCACAGGACAGACCCCCGTCCCTAACAAAGGATGATCTACCCCCAAATGTCATAGGGCAGAGGTTGAGAAATGCTGCTTTAAGACAGCCAAACCGGCCCCTGCCCTGGCATTGTTTATGGCCTGTCTTAACCACAATCATAACTAATCTAATAGAACTGAACGTCCTGAGCACCAGTCTTGTGCCAATATGGCACCCAGTGCTGGACAGCTCTCAGCTCTCTGGTTCTCACACCAACTCTAGGAAACAGGGATGCAAAGCCCAAGCTGTGCAGCTGATGGCTTGCCAGATCCAGAGCGAGAGCTACGCTCTTGACCAATATGAAATCCAGCAGCCTTCACTGAGCCCTCCAGGCAGGGACTCTGGTCATTCCCATTGTTCAGATGGAGAAACTGCAGCCCAGTCATGCTGTCATGCTCCTGGGACCATACAAGGTTGTGGCAGCGCAAATGGCACGGAGGTGCTTGTGGAATAATTGTTCTCAGCACACTTTGCCTGTCCCTTGCTGTGGGGGGTGGGCAGGTGGCCCTGTGCTTGGAGACCTGACACACTGGCACATGGAGGCTGAGGCAGGGAGTCTCAGCCCCTCCTTAGAAGGATGCAAACTGCATCCCACAGGTGCCCAGGGAGGGAAAAGAGCTGGTGTGGGAAGCCCAGAAGGCCCCTCCAGGGCCAGGCTTACAGGAGAGACTGGCTGTCACCTGCACACATCCCCTAGCACCACCTGTGCCCCCCCTCCAGCCGCCTGGCTTGGCTCACCTGGATGCCATTCTCCTGCAAGTTCAGGTACCGTGTGTTGACCGGAATGCTGGCCGGGACTTCAGCCAGCTCTCTCCGTGTGCAGATCACCCGGCTGGCCTGGTTGCTGCAGGAGCAGGCTGCGGGGCAGGAGGTGGCTGGTGGGGAGCCCCCTCCGGCGGCAGATGTCACTGCCACACCACCTCCGCCGGCCCCCAGGGGTGGGGAGAAGAGCCAGAGGAAAAGCAGCGCCCCGTGGGGCCAGGACATCCTACCGGGCGGCAGTGGAGGGCACAGGGAGCCGCGGGCACGCGCCATCCTCAATGTTCATGCTCCGTGTGGATGCTGGGGGGCTGTGTCAGGGGAGAGAGAGGAGAGACTGAGTGAGGGATAGGGACCCACGTGGCCTGGGTGCTTGCCATTTCCCTGCCCGATGCTTAAGACCAAAGGGGAGCAGAGGGGAGAGACAATGGCAGAGGAACACAGCAGGTGAGGGGGGCAGAGAGGAGGGCTGGTTGGCCCTCCCCTGGTCTCCCCTCATCCTCTCTGCACTGGGAAGATTTTATGCCCATTCCACAGAGGGCAAAACTGAGGCTGTGGGGAGAGGAGGTGCTTGCTCAAGGTCACTCAGCCAGTAAGTGGAAAAGTTGGCTAGATTCAATACCTAATTCTTTGGGTGACTTCTAAAAGGCCAATAAGAAGGTAGAGAAGAGTGAGAGACAGGCAGGCAGACCAGGCAAGGGTGGCAGAAAGGGTGATGAGCAAGTGGAGTGGGTAAGGCCCTGGCTCCCATCCCCGCACCCACTTATACCCTCGTGCTCTTGTGACATCTGGAGGTTGGTGCTAGGCTCTCTCCGTATCCCTCATTCACCTGCACCCCAGGAGTGTCAGTGAAGAATCACCATCCAGACCTGCCAGTTGCATACCCTTTGTCACGCTCAGCCTAGCAGGACTCTGCTTCCTGTCATTCCTTATCCTGTCTAGGCCTTGTGGGCCTTGCAGCAGCTCCAGGGACTAGAGTCAGACTTAAGTGGGAACTTGAGGGAGAGGAAAGGTGGCCGACAAGGCAGCTGTCCAGAGCACCACGTGGGCAGGTGAGGGCTGTGGCTGGGAGGAGGCAGCAGCCGAGGAGGAAGGAGGCTGGAGGCTGTGACAAGAGGTTCAGAGCCTGGGGTGGTAGCACAAGCTAAGGTCACTAAGCGCCATCCCCCCATGTGTCTTGAGACTGTATGTACTCCAGGAGAGACAGCCTCTGTAGGACCCATGCCAGCAGCTGCTGCAGGACAGAGCTGGGCAGCTGATGGGGAAGGGGATAGGAGTTTGGAGACCCTGTGCCTAACTTCTGGGAGGGGAGTGGGCAGTGGGGGAGTCAGCACCTCCTAATCTGTCCCCTCCCATCTCCATAGGAACAGAGAGGGAGAGGGGATGGGCTAATAACATAACAATGACAACGTGACAACAATGGTCCTGATATGACACTGGGTGAGTTTTGCTATGCACCAAACATCGGTGTTCTCATTTCAGCCTCACAGTAACTGTCAGGATGCCCAATTTACAGATGAGGACACTAAGGCACTAGGAGGAAGAAGCATTCGAATATAGCCAGCTGAGTGCAGGGGGGGATCTGGCCCTGGTGTACCCACAGTCCTCCTTTCCACGCAGCCCCTCCAAGTATATGAATACGCCCACGCTGGCAAGCTCTGTCCCCCACAGGCCAGCCCTAAAGAGTCCCCAAGAAGTGGGGGGTAGTCCATGTAACCCACTCACACAAACAGGAGTGACAGGGGCACACCCTCGCACGGGGGACTCTGAGTCCCACGGACACAGCCTGGCCCCCTCCCCACATGCATGTGCATACACACACACACACACACACACACACACACACGCACGCACATTCACTCCCTCCTCCTGACGTTTCCCAGATCATTTTAACCCAGATAAAAATGCATGTGCATGTGTCTGGGTGTCTGGGTGCATGTGTGTGAGAGCGAGAGCTAGACAGAGAGACATAGAGGAGGAGAGAGAGGCTGATTCTGTATCTGTACCCCAGGCTCATTTTTCTGCTTGGACGTCTGGAGCCCTGTGTCTCTGTCTCAGCATGGTGAGGGCTGAGGGTCTTCCTTTCCCTGTATGTGACCACAGAGGTCGATGCTCAGTCCTTGTTCTGAGTCCCCTGTTCCCACCTTGTAAGACTCTGCCTACATCCCAGCCCACACCCTCTAAGCAAGGAGTCATCACAATCCCCCAGGCCAGGATTTGAGGCTGGGGGACCCCCCCACCGCAGGTCTGTGGGAGCCCCGGCACCCACCCCGGTCCTCCAGGCCTGCTGCTGCCGTCTCTACCTCCGCATCTGTCCCCATCTCTCCTGCTGCCAGCCCGCATGCCCCCTCCCCCCTACGGCTGGCTTCTGCAGCGGCTTCTGCAGCGGCCTCCCTCCCCTTTCCTCCTTCGCTCTCCCCCATCTCCCGTCCTTGTCTCCCCCCCAACAGTGAGGGACACTCACCCTGGTGGCTTGGCTTCCGCTGGGCCTCTCCCTGTGCCCAGGCCCCCCCCTCCACATGCCTGCAGCCAGAAGGGTCTCTGCCTCCCCAGTTCTCCAGGGCTCCCCGTTGAGATCGTGCTGGGGGGGGCGCAGGGGCTTCTTGGGTCTCCCTGCGCCCCCCCCTCCTGGCCTGTCGCCCTCCCCACCCCCTGGGGAGGCTGTCCTTTGGCCACTGCAGCAGTCCTCTCCTCCTCCCCTCCCTAATTGCCTCCTCCTGTCTCCTTCCACCCCCACTCCCACCTCTACCTCCACTCTCCCCACCAACAGCCTCCCTCTCTCCACCCACCGACCCCGGCCCCTTTCTCCTAGCTCCTCTTAGTCCTCTGCCTCAGCCTTGGCCTCTGGTCCCTGTCTACCTCCCCTGGCCCCGACACCCTCCTCAGACTCCCCTTCACAATCTCGCCTCCCTTGGGACCACCAGGCCCCCTCTCTCCTTCTCCTCCATTTATTCCTCCCTCTGGCTCTATCCCTATCACCCTCTCATCTTGGGAGCCCAGCTCAGTCGAATTCTCTGTCTATCTGTCCGTCTGTCTTGCTCTCTGTCGCCGGGCTCTGTCTCTCTCTTTCTCAGCGATTACAATTTCTAGTCACACGGCAGTGCAGAGCCAAGCTGTGCCTCAGCTCCCTCCCTCCCTGCCCCCCTCCTTCTTTCTCTCCTTCTGAACGGGGAGGGGAGGGCTTCTCTCCTCTCCTCCTTCCTCCTCGCTCCCCTCCCTGCACTGCTGGGGGGAAGGCCTCCCCCTCCCCCGCTAATCAAAGGCTCCGTTATCTAATTAACCCATTGGTTCTGGGCAGCCAGAGAAGGTCGGGAGAAGCGGGGGAGGAAGGTTGACGGCTGGGCTGCCCAGGAAGGGGGGTGGCTGGGCTGTGCCAAGCCAGAGCCTCCTGGCACACAGAAAGCCTCATGGTCCACACAGCCAGGCCAGCCACTGCTGACCCCCCCATCCCCTACTGCATGGCCTCACCCCCATTCCTAGGGCAGATACCTTGCCCAGGCTCAGCCTCAGGTGCTCCTGCACCTCCAGGACTCCCCCAAGTCCCACCACACCACACAGCATTTACTCTGACCCTCACTGGACAGAGCAGAGCTGGAGCCTGGTTCCTGTCCTTCAGCTGAGGGCAGACCCTATTCATGCTACAGAGAAGCCCACCTCCAGATGTGCCTGTCCTTCTCCCCTGGACCTTAGCCATATCCCGACATTCACCTTCTGATACACTGCTGCAAAACTGCAGGGCAGCTGCATGCACTCATTAGTTATCCACCCACCCATCCGCCCATCCATCCATCCATCCATCCAACCATCCATCCACCCATCTACCTGTCCATCTACCCATCAATCCATCCATCCATCCAACAAATATTTGCTGAGCCCCTACTATGTGCCAAAAACTGGTACAAGTGCTGATAAATGCTACTTGCATGCCCTAAGCCCAGGACATTCACAGACCACAAAAGGCCAACAGCAATAGGAAAGCACACTGGGTAAGTGCCAGGGCCCTGGTTCAAATCCGGACTCTGCTGCTACTTGCAGTGTAACCTCGGGTCACTAACTCCATGTTTCTGAGGGATAGTGAGAGTGTGGACCTCATGGGCCACTGGGGAGACCGACTAGCTAAATGCTAAGTGGCTCTATCTTTATAATACACACAGAGTCAGGCCACACTCATGCCATCCCAGCCTGGCTAGCATCTCCTGCCTGGATGATAATTACAGTGGCCTCCTCACTGTTCTTCCCACACTCCACTCCTATCTGTCCCTTATAGGCAGCCAGTCAATATCCAAGTCAGATCCTGCCCTTCTCTGCTTAATAGCCTCTGGCAGCTCCTATGTTACTCAAAGTAAAGGCGAGGACTCCCCCATGGCACACAGGACATTACTTCCCAGGCCTGACTGCTTCTTTCAGGTCACCCCCCCCCCCATTCCCACTCACCCACTCAGGGCACACTGGGTTCTTCACTGTATCCAGAACAGGCTGTGCACACTCTGGCCTCAGGGCCTTTGCACTCGCTCCCTCACTGACACTATCTTGATATCTCACTTGCAATAGCACCCCTGTTTCTCCCCAGACCTTCTCAGTTTCATTTCTTTACATAAAGTTTATCATCCTCTGACCTTTCAAATGCCCATATATTTGAATGAAAGTTTCCCCAGGCAGGGTCGATGTCTGTTTTGTGACTGTTTGGTGACAGTGCCTGGCACACAGCAGGAGGTGTTTGACAAACATGGGGTGAGGGAACAGATGTGTATGCTGCCGGGGCTGTCAGTCTCTACTCCTGATGCTGTGTTCCCTCCCACGTGCACACACAGGCATGCCTGCCCAGCCATATCCCAGCTCTGTGTGCCCAGCCCAGGCTACACTCCAGCCCGGCACAGCTCAGGTCCCCAGCCCTGGATGTCTCCTGGTCCCAAACTCTCTTTCCATCCCAGGAGGCCTGCCTGGGAGAGGCAGCACCTTTATGTGCCACAGTGCAATCGTCTTCAGCTGGATACTCATGTCCCAGATCTCCCCCCATGATACTGTACCACCAGCTGGCTGAGTCCCAGATACTGTACCTTAGGTCCCAAAGGCCAGATGCCCACTGCAGCCCTACACACCACTAGCTATCACACCAGACATCAGCCTGCACCTTAGGTATCACCTGTGTCAGTTGGACTTCTGGACACAGCTGTATTGTTCTGACAAATCCTGATGAACTGAGGGGAGCCTGGCCCCAGATGTCCCCAGATATACCCTTCTAATACAGATATGTGGGTCACTACAAAAATTTTGAGACAGACTGTGTTATGATTCATTATTTCACTTCCAAGAAACACAGTCAACACTGTCCTTTCTGATTCACTCTGCAAGTTTCAACTTACTTGCTGAGAGGGCTTCATTTGTTTCTGTCTGTGCAGGTTCACATTTTTTGATTTTTGTGTATCTCAAAACTTTTGTAATGACCCACATAACAGGAATGCCAGCCAAGCCCATCTCTTCTGAGCATTTTTATGAAGCCAGGCATGGCATGCACATTTGACATGTGTGAACTTCCTGAATAATAGTGCCACCAAAAATGGTAATGTCCAACACATACCCGGTACTGCCTGGACACCATTCTGGGAGTTTTGCTTGCATTAATTACTGTAGTTCACCCAGCCTTCTGAGAGGCGACTGCTGTTACCCACATTTCTTTTTTTTTTTTTTTGGCCAGAGCTGGGTTTGAACCCACCACCCTTGGCATATGGGATCGGCACCCTACTCCTTGAGCCACAGGCACTGCCCATACCACATTTCTTTTCTTTAAGTAGTGTTGGGGTCTAGCTTTGTTGCCCCAGCTGGAGTGCAGTGCTGCGATCATAGCTCACTGCAGCCTCAAATTCCCAAGCTCACTGCAGCTCAAATTTCTTCCTGCCTTGACCTCCCAAAGAGCTAGAATTATGGGCCTGTTATCTTTATTTCACACATAGGGAAGGTGAGATTCAGAGAGGCCAAGTCATTCGCCCAAGGTTAAACAGCCAGGAAGTGGCCCCTCCCAGGTCAGTCACCCCAGAGTGGAGAGGCAGAGTTGAGGGGCCCCAGAGACTCCCAAGTCTTGCCTGGAGAAGGCACGTTGAACACCAGCTTTCCTCCCTCAGGTCCCTTGTTCTCAACCCCACTGTACAGGATGGACACCTGCCTGCTGTCCCACCCCAGCTCCACAGCCTGATGGTGGAGGCCCCGCGGCCTGCCCCTGCCCCGGTGTACCCCTCATAGCAATGGAGAGCCCTTACTATCTGTGGATGCCAAACTAAGCAGTGCCCATGCCTCAGGCCAGGGGTTGCTTCCCATGGCCCAGAAAGGAAGGGACTATTCTTATGCCCACTTTACAGATGGAGAAGAAGATTCGGAGGCTGGCAGCACTTGCTGAGGGTTACCTAGCCCTCAAGTGGCACCGCCAGGATGAGAATCCAAGGCTCAGAACTTGGCCAGTTCACCATGCTGCGTCTCTCACCCCAGATGCCCTGGGAGAGGCCCCAAAACTGTATACTTGTTCTTCACCCTTACCGGGGGCAAGGAGTGCGGCAGAGAGGCATATGAGGAAGGCCCCATAGAAAGCCCCAAAGAGTACGAAAGGCAGAAAGAGGCAGAGTCACAGGGAGACAAACAGACAGAGGTGAAGGCAGGCAAGGGGTAAGACAGGGAGAGAGCGTGAAGGGCTGGGGGGACAAGGAAGGCAGAGGCATGGAGGGGCCTGGGTACTCAAGGTAAGGGGCTGAGGTCCCACTAGCTTCACTCTTCTCCTTAGCCCTAGCTCTGAGAGATTGTGGGCATTGTGCCTGAGAGAATTCAGGCAGATGGCAGATAGGAAACTCAGGGACCTAGGGAAGGCGGGTAAGGCATTCTTATAAGGCACTCTCATTTTTCTGGGTAAGTTCAGAGGGTGAGGGAAAAGACAGGAAACTATCATTGCAGCAAGAGGGATGGAGGTTAGAGCTAAAGCACTTCCCGACTGTGATGGACTGGGTGGAAGTGGAGCCTGGAGCCAAGAGGGTGGAGAGGCATCAAAGCCAGAGAGAGATGAAGGCTTCTCTCTCTGGTAGGCCTTCCTATGGGGAAGGCCAGGAGTTGTTAAGGCTGAGGGGAGGGTTTGGGCAGTGCAGCTTCCAGGGATGGAAGAAACAACTGTCCCTCTGAGCCAGTCCATGTCCAGAATGCTTTCAAAATAAAAGCAGCCCCACAGCTCAAAGAATTAACAGTCCCCCAAAGTTTTGAGGTAGAGGACCTTGGGCAAAGGGCAGTTAGTCCTAATGGGGAGCAGGGCCACTGGCCATAGAGCAGCAAGGCAGACTTCCCAGGTGGGGGCGGGGTGCAGTGTGGCGGGAGGTGACTTGCCTGGATGGGTTGTCGTTTCCTTCCCAGCCACATGGCCTCTTCCAGGTTCTTGCCACACACCAGGCAGCTCCCAAGGGGCCTCTGCCCGGGGGCGGGGGGGAGGGGGTGTCTCTGTGGCTCTCCCACCTCCATTTCCATCCGTGTTTCAAGGACACTCCTAAGAGGGTTTCTTTCAGTCCAATCTCTATCCCTTGCACTTCCTTTCTTCACAACTCTGGTCCCAGCCTTGGGTCACTTGATGCTTAAGTGTTAGTCTGCCCATGATCTGGCTTCCCAGTGAAAGGGGAGCTCCTGCTGCATCCCTGGCCTGGCCACGCAGGGCCCCAGGGGACCTTCGTTGAAGGAGGAGTGAGTGAGCCAGTACCCCCTACTGCCAGTCCTTTGCTGGCCCAGCTATACCTCTGTCTCTGGGGAGTTGGTGGTTTGAGGGGCGGGGAGATGTGCAAGGGCTGAGTGAGAAGGTGAACACAGGGTGGGAACCCTGGCACACCTAGGGGGTGAACTCAGAGGAAGTGATGTCCTAGCTGGGAGCTGAAGAAGAAGTGGGAGGTGTGCAAGTGAAGAAGGGCCACAGCAGAAGGAGGGACCTGGCTGGAGAGGGAGGCCTGCACTGGGGGCTGACTCAGCTACAGAGTCAGCCTGCCAGGTTGCATGGACTTCCTCCTCCCTACACCTGTCTGTGTGCTGGTTGTGACAGGGAGGGGCAGGGTCAGCACCAAGTGTGAAGGACCCCGCAGAACTGACTGGTGCAGGAGGCTGGAGGCCCAGGAGGAGTTAGGCCAAGGGACCAGGAGGAGAGGATGGGGCCATGCCTGGGATCTGGGGATGGAGAGGAGAAAAGAATGAAAAGATAAAGCAAATTTGTAAAAGTGGCAGAACCTGGAGGCGGTGTAGGAGGTGAGGGAGAGGGAGGAACAAGGCTTTCCTTATAGAGCTGGGGGTCAAATTCCTAAAGGCAGGAAAAGATTGTGGGCAGAGAGGTAGTCCAGAGAGGAGGATGGGAAATCCCTGACCACAGGGATTTCCTAGCTCTAATGCTGTTCCTCCCTAGCTCTAATGCTGTTCCTAAGGTGGTGACCCCCCTTTCTCCTCACACCCACAGTACAGCAGTGGAGCAAGGGACACGTGGCCTGCCTGGGTCCCATCCAGTCTCTGGCTGTGTAACCTTGGGTAGGCTCTCAGCCTATCTGGCTCCTGCTTCCTTCCCTGTCAAACAGGGATGCTGGTAACAGTCTGTGCTGCGCAGGGCTGTGGTGAGGGGGCACTAGGAGGATCTGGCGCACAGCGAGTGTCCAGCAGATACGAGGTGGGACTTGGAGCCTTGCTGTCAGGTGGTAAGAGAAGGAAACCTGGGCTCTGATCCCAGAGTGCTGCCCATTTCCTGTTAGGATGGTACCTCAGCTGGGAACTGTTCTTAGTGGCTCCTGCCTATAATCCCAGCCTCTGGGAGGCTGAGGCAGGAGGATTGCTTGAACTCATGAGTTTGAGACCAGCCTGAGCAAGAGACTCTGTCTCTACCAAAAATGGAAAAATTAGCTGGGTATCATGGCAGGAGCCTGTAGTCCCAGCTACTTGAGAGGCTTAGGCAGGGGGATCCCTTGAGCCTAAGAGTTTGAGGTTGCTGTAAGCTATGATGACCCCATGGCAGTGTACCCAGGGCATCAGAATGAGACTGTCTCAAAAACAAAACAAAGTAAACGAACAAAAACCACAGTACCTCGCTGTCACTCCACATCCTCATCTGAGAAATGGAAATAAAAGGTGCCATATGAC
>NW_003852606.1:274714-276718 GCF_000181295.1 Otolemur garnettii | reverse complement strand
ACCCACAATGCCCAGCTAGTTTGTCTATTTTTAGTTGAGACAGGGTCTTGCTCTTGCTTGGGCTGGTCTTGAACTCCTGAGCTAAGACGATCCACCCTCCTTGGTCTCCCAGAGTGCTGGAATTATATGCAGAGCCACCATGCCCGGCCCCTACAGAGAGATTTTCAACTGCAAAGAGGGTTGGTGCCCCAACCCGCACATTGCTTAAGGGTCAACTGAGTTCTGATATTTTAATGTACTACGGTCCAAGAGAACTCTCTGCAATGGTGGAAATGTTCTATCTGCGCTGTCTGATACGGCAGCCTCCAGCCACATGTGGCTACTGAGTGCTTGACATGTGGTAAGTGTGACTGAGGGGCTGAATTTTTAATTCAGTTTAAGCTAATGTAAATGTCAATGGCTGCACGCGGCTGTGGCTATAGTGGTACTGTACTGGACAGCGGGTCTAATCGCGGGCTCTTGTTTGGAGCCATTCTGCCTGAGTCCCAGAGCTCCACTGCTTCTGCTACTTTGCCCAGCCTCGCTGCCTCATGGGGCTCTTATGGGAGAAGCCGTGGCGATCACAGTCAGAGTAAGGGAACATTACAGAGTGTGACGCCCAATGGCCTGGGTGGCTCAGCCTCTGCCCTATAAGGGCTGCTCATGCCAGGCTCATCCAGTCCTCCCAGGAGGCCCACAGTGAGGCAGCCCATTCACAGAAGGACAAACTGAGGCATGGTGAGGTCATTGCTGCACCCAGACCCAGGCAGGCTCTGAGATAGAAACTGAACCTTCAGGACCTTAGACATTTTTTTTCTGAGACAGGATTTCACTTTGTCACCTATGCTGGTGTGCCATGGTGTCATAGCTCAATGCAGCATCAAACTCCTGAGTAGCTAAGACTATAGGTGTGTACCATTATGCCCAGCTGTAACCTGGCCCTGGCCAAACTGCAACAAAAAAATAGCTGGGCGTTGTGGTGGGCGCCTGTAGTCCCAGATACTTGAGAAGCTGAAGCAAGAGAATGGCCTAAGCCTAGGAGTTAGAGGTTGCTGTGAGCTATGTGACACCATGGCACTCTACTGAGGGCACTCTGTCTCCAAAAAAAATTAAATTTTTTTTTTGGTAGAGACAGGGTCTCACTATGTTCCTTAGGCTGGTCTTAAACTCCTGGCCTCAAATTATCCTCCCTCCTCATCCTCACGAAGTGCTGGGATTACAAATGTGAGCCACTATACCTAGTCAAGGTCCTAGACTCTTTGTGACTGGGCAGGGTGGGCAGGATGGGGTGGCTTAACACCCCTGAATTGAAACTCCCAGGGAGAGGACTAAGACCTGGTCTGGTATTGGTTTTTTTGTTTGTTTGTTTTGAGACAGAGTCTTATTTTGTCACCTTCAGTAGAGTGCCGTGGTGTCACAACTCACAGCAACCTCTAACTCTTGGGCTTAAGCGATTGTCTTGCCTTAGCCTCCCGAGTAGGGTATTGGTTTATAAAATAGTGCTCATTGCCAATGCTTGGCCAGGGGGTGGGAGGGTGAGTTCATAGGTAGAGTAGATCTGGCCCAACTCTGGTCTCTCTCACAGGAAGGAGAAAACTGATGTCATGGAAAACTGGGTTTAAACTATGTCTTGCCACTCCAAGCTCTGTCTTGCAGTCTTCAAAGATAATGACACCTAGCTTGTCAGGGATTTATGGTGACCCTATCTAATGTTGGACACTTAATTGACTGCTATACTGGCCAAGAGAAGTGACTCATACCTGGGAGTACTCTGGAAGGCAGAAGTGGGCACATTACTTGAGCTCAGGAGTTCGAGACCAGCTTAAGAGTGAGACCTCATCTCTAAAAAAAAGAAAAAAGAAAAAGGAAAAACTAGCCAGGTGGTGGATGTCTGTAGTCCCAGCTACTTGGGAGGCTGAGGCAGGAAGATTGCTTGAGCCCTGGAGTTTGAAGTTGCTGCGAGCTATGGTGCCATGGCACTCTACTCAGGGCAACAGATTAAGACTCTGTCTCAAAAAAAAAAAA
>NW_003852606.1:268174-274572 GCF_000181295.1 Otolemur garnettii | reverse complement strand
CAACCCCATATGTAAATCCAGTATTTCTGGCTCGATCAAAACCACCTGTTTGCCACAGAGTAGAGGCCCACAGAATCATGTTCAGGCTTTTAATCTTTCCCACAAGAGGATTCTGTACCCCGCACATTGGTGAGGGTTGATCCTCCACTGTGAGGATCAGTATGGGCAAGTCCTCTCCTCTCTAGGGTTTTAGGAACATAAACAAGATCAGAGTAGAGGCTCGGCGCCTGTGGCTCAAGCGGCTAAGGTGCCAGCCACATACACCTAAGGTGGCGGATTCGAATCCCCAGCCTGGGCCTGCCAAACAACAATGATGGCTGCAACCAAAAAATGGCCAGGCGTTGTGGCGGGCGCCTGTAGTCCCAGCTACTTGGGAGGCTGAGGCAGGAGACTCACTTGAGCCCAGGAGTTGGAGGTTGCTGTGAGCGTGATGCCATGGCACTCTACCCAGGGGGATAGCTTGAGGCTCCGTCTCAAAAAAAAAAAAAAAAAAAAAAGATCAGAGTAGCGAGCCCTGACTTATAAGAACTCTAAGGTCTTTTTAGAAGTCTAACTTTACGAATCTATTGTTATTAACAATAACAATAAGAATAATTAAATTATTCTTTCTTTCTTTCTTTCTTTCTTTCTTTCTTTCTTTCTTTCTTTCTTTCTTTTTTGAGACAAATGTCTCACTCTGTTGCCTTTGGTAGAGTGTCATAGCTCACAGCAACCTCAAACTCTTGGACTCAAGTGTCCTCTTGCCTCAGTCTCCCAAGAAGCTAGGACTACAGGTACTCACCACAACGCCTGGCTAGTTTTTCTACACTTAGTAGAGACGGGGGTCTCACTCCTGCTCAGGCTGGTCTTGAACTCCTGAGCTCAAGCAGTTCATCTGCCTTGGCCTCCCAAGTGTTAGGATTACAGGTGTGAGCCACCGTGCTTGGCTATCAACGTAATTATTGTTATTAACAGTTCAAATATCCACTTAGAGGGCTTGATGGGCCAGCAGTTTCTCTACTCTGGGCGTCAGTTTCCCCCTCTGTAGAGCAGTGGTCTCAGCTGGTGGAGACAGCCTGCAGGGGGCCAACCCCTGGATTCATAGTCCAACTCTGCCACTTCCAGCTGCCTAATCTTGGGCAAAGGACTTTACCTCTCTGAGCCTCAGTTTCCTCACATGTCAAACCAGGGACGATGATCTTGCCTCCCTTCCACAGTTGCCACAAGGAATAAATAGAACAAATCCACAGAAAATGCTTAGCGCAGAGCCTGGCTCATGGTAAGCTCTCAATAAATGTTAACTATTATCATCATTATCTCTGGCTCTGTATTGAGGGTTCTAGACAAGAGGGCAAATCTCTTCTGCATTTACTACCTGCAGCAGCCCCTCCAGTGGAGCTGTGGCTGGCAATGCCTTCTGACCTTTGTTGCAGAGTTTGAACAAGAGCTCTGGGGCCTAAACTCAACTCTCTGGGCAGATGCAGGTTCTGGGGGTACATATCTGAGAACAGGAGTGTCTGGGGCTGTGGTCCCCAGTCCTGCCTCCCTCCCTCTTCCTTGCTTCCATTCTCATTCTCAGCAGCTCTCTTGGGGAACCAGCTGACCCTCATGATGGGCTTCTGCCTGTCTCCTGACTGTAGGGTCCCCACCAGCCCATCTCACAGGCCTCTGATGGAGCCCCCCCACCTCCGCCTGCCATGACAACAGCTGTGCATGGGTTTCCAGGCAACAAGGGGCATCATGCCACTCTTCTTACTCTCCTGCCACCCCCTGTCTGGCAGAGCCACCCTAGCCTCAGGGACTGGGAAGGGAAGGGGAGGGAGGGTCCCTAAACTCAGAGGTGAGGTCTCCTGAGCCCTGCCAGAGAGGAGACAAAGATGTGCTCCCCTCAGCCCAGCAAGGATGATGGCTGGGGAACAACTGCTGGGTCTGAGCACTGCCATGGCCTAAAGGGAAGCTCTGTCATTTGCACCCTGATCAGGAGATGAGGCCATATGAGGACCCCTCCCTCTGGAACAGAGTCCCGCACCCATGGCCATAGCTTGCTGATAAAGACCACACCCGATGTCCTCCACGATGGCTCCAGCTCTCCACCTCCACTGGGCCCAAACATGCGGCTGTAGGGAAAACTACCCCTGCCTATGGGCTGTGATCTGGTGACGTGCTGAAGGTAAGTGTGGGGTCTGTGGCTGGCCCCAGCCACTAGCCAGCTGAGAAGGACAGGCTACAACATGGTGGCTTCATGCAATGATGGCTCTAGAATAGTGGGAGGGGTTGAGTGTGTCAAACCGGAGCCTGGCCCTACAGGACTTGAATGTGCTCTGTACCCTGGTAGTCTTAAGAACCACTTCTCCCATATAAGGGGCATAAGAGGGAGCCTTTTAGGTAGAAGCAGGGCCCAGTGTAGCAGGGCTCAGAGTCAGGCAAACCGAAGGGGAGAAGAGTGCAGATCAGGGAGGGGTAGAGGGAGGGGCAGAGAGAGCCATGGAAGAGGAAGGAACAGGGGCAGCAGCAGGGGCTGCACGTAGCCAACTAACTGTAGGATAGACCCAAGCAGGTTAGAGTGGGGAGTGGGGGTGGCTTTGGGGCACCTGAGTACAGTACATTGCCACTCAGGGGAAAGAAAGTTTCAAAAGAAACTTGTTGGCAGCAAATTAGACATGTCGCAAGGACTGGAGAAAATAACGCTTATGGTCTAGAGGGCCCCAGAATTGGTGCCCAGGGACACAACAGGAAGAAGCAGGAGGAGGCCAGGAGATGGGCAGGAACAGCACCAAAACTGAACAAGAGTGACATAGAGGGACAGAGAAGAGAGGCACAGGTCTAGAGGATGAAGGAGGATGGGGAGACATGGGGGCTGGGGAGGGCGAAGGGTCAGTCCCTGGATGAAGAGGAGAGAGATATATGAGGCTCAGGTGACACCTTACCATAGCCAGAGAGAGCAGGATGGGGAGTGATGAGAGAGGGAGAGATGATGGAGGGATCAATACCGTGCCACCAGGTGAGACAAGTGACCAGTAGAGGTGGGGAGGAGAGGAGAGGAGACAGGGAGGTGGGGACCCTGGCAGGGATGCACAGGCAGGGTGCAGGAAGCTTACACAGGAAGTAAATGTGTGTGTCTGACTCCGTGGTGCTGAGCCCCCCTCACAGCACCTCTGCTTGAGGATCTGCCTCCCCCTAAGGCCCTGACAGTGCGTGTGCACCATGTGTGCGTGTACGCTGAGCTGAGGCTCTGCTTGCAAGGGCTATGTTGGGGTCCTGATACCTGACATCTTCGTTCTGCTGTCCTTAGGTGAGGAGGAGAGCCCTGGAGGAGCCCTCTGAGGCAAGAAGCATTCTCCCAAAAGTCTCTGAGAGGGGTAAAGGGTGACTGCTGGAGCCTGGTGGGGCTGGGCCTCCCTCTGGCACACACAGGTGCCTCTCGCACTGGGTGCCTAGTGTGACTGTGTGTGTGTCTGTGGTAGCAGAATGTGGGGCTGCATTCCCACGGTCTGGGGCACCTCTGTGCCTCTTGCTTTGTGTCTCTCTGTGAGCGTGAGGCCATGTGGCCCATGAGGCATGCCACTGTGGGTGAGGGCCTCTCTGCCTTTGTCTCTTCCCCAGATTGTCATGGAGGAGGGACTGCATGTGTCTGTGTGTGCACATAACCACAGGTCTGGGGACTGCTCCCTCTTTCTCCTGGCCTCTGGCTGACTCTGAGTGTGGGAGGCGCGTCCATAACTAGGCCTCTCCCATTCCATATCTGGGCCTCTGACTGTGGGTGAATGACCATGTGTGCATATGCAATGCATGTGTGTGTGCATGGATATGCGTATGCACGTGTGTGTGCCAGGGCATCATTTTTGCATGCTCCCACTTTCCCTCTGTGGGTAATTTGGGGTCTCTCTGACAAGTTAGAAACTGCTTCCCTTCTGCACCTCCGGTGGCTTCCCGCACACCCTCCCTGAGTCTGTGGCTTCTTGTGTCTCTGCCTTGCAACTTGCTCTCAGGTGCAATGGCGTTTGTCTTGTGTGTGTCTGTCTCCCTGACTGTCCCTTTCAGTTGGAAATTAAGTAAGTAACTGTGTGTGTCTGACTCCCTGAGTCCTAGTCACCCTAGTTGTGTGTGTCTGTTTGGGAGGCTGACACCCCACTCTCATTCTAGCTGCTCCTCTGCTCAGCTTGGCTCCCATCCTTCCCTTCCTTGCCTGAGAGTCTCTCTCCCACCTTTCTGCTGCTTTACTCTCTGTCCCCCCTTTCTGAGTATATATTCAGACAATCAGGTGGCTGGGATGAGAGGAGACCCAGGGAAGAGAAGGAGGAAGGTGGGCAAGGGAAGGGGAGCCTGTGAAACATGGTTAGAAGGAGCAAAGAGACAGATGATGCTTCAGGAGGAAGGAGGTGCTGCTCCTGGCCACGGTCCTGGGCTGGGAAGGGGGTGGGATATTTTAGCGGGGAGAGGATGCTGCCCGGTGCCTGGACCCGGAGGGAAGCCGACTCCAGCTACTCCCAGCTGCCGCTGGAGCCCGAGTTCCTGTCTGGCGGCTGCGCGGCCAGGACTTGGGATGTGAGGCGCATAGCAATGGGGCGCTGCGGAGGCTCGACTGCAGCTCCCAGCTGGAAAGGGGGGCAGGGAGGGGGCTGAGGGGCAGCCCTGAGGCTCCCTTCCCCCCATTCCCAGCTGGGCTCTCCCCAGGGGAATTCCCCACCCAGAGAGAAAGTCGCCTGGGGCTGGAGGGAGCAGGGCAGGGAGGAAGAGAGGGTGCTCAGAGGAAAGCAAAGGTGAGGGTGCCTGGGAAGGAGATGGAGGTGGGGAGAGAAGGGGAAGAGGGGTGGGCCAGAGGCCACTGTGGGCACTGGGGACTCAGAGCCCTGGAGAGAGACTGGCTGGGCCCCAGGCCAGAGAGGAGGAACCGCTGAAGCAGGGGCATGACGATGTGGGAGGAACCTTGGAGCCTGGACCTTGGGGTCCCTGGAATTGATGGGGAGTTGGCATGAGACATACCAGAAAGGACTGGAGAGGTCTGAAATTGGGGTGTTCTGTGGGGGTTAGGAGACGGGAACGGAAGGGTCTGAGATTGGGGTGAGGAGACAGAAATAGAGAGGTCTGTGAGTGAAGAAAGGTCATAAAAGAGGGTCCCCGAAGACCTGGGTCTGAGGAGAGGCTAGGGGTGCTAGGGAGAAAGGGGAGAAGCTGGGTCCTAAGCAGAGAGAGGAAGGGCCTGGGGAAGACGCTAGAGGAAAGGCAAATCTGGGGTCTCTTGGAGAGAGGGTCAAGGGAGGAGACATCTGGGGGTGATAGGGTCAGAGATGGAAAGTGAGAGGATCCTGAGGGGAGGAGAAAGTGCCTTAGAAGGTCCTAGAAGAGCAGGTGTGTGTGGGGAGGCAAGCCTCCAAGAAGGGAAGGTCCTCAAGGGGGAGGGTTAAGGAAGGTGGGAGAGAGGCAGTGGTCCCAGAGACACGTGCCCAAGGATATAAAGGCTGTGAAGCAGAAAGGGGTCAAGGAAGGGAGTATTGCCAAGAGGGAGGGGCAGGGGTCCAGGCTGCCCACTAGGAGAGCTTGTGTGACCCCAGAGGGAGAAAGCCTGTAGACTGGGGAGGGGGTTGTCTCACTCCCCAGTCACCCCCTCCGTCTTTCCCATTTTCACTTCCCAAACTCCCCGGTTCTCCCCGGTTGCCACGGCAACCGCTCCTGCCAGGCGCGGTCACCAAGGAAACCCCGTGCCCGCCTCTCCCCCCCTTCCCATCACTGGCATGCCCCTCCACCCCAAGCAGCAGCGGTGTAGAGGGTGGGAGGGGCAATGGGGGGTTAGGAAGAACCCGGACTCCGGTCTGAGAAAGGGGGGCCCAGACCTGCGCCGGTGAGATCCCCCTACCCTAAGCCTGCGTCCTCAACCCCACAGTTGGACACGCAGCGATCGCCGGACGTACACTCCCCCCACACCCATCTTCAGGCAGAGGCGACCCCCCAACACAGAACTCACCCGCCCCAGAACCCCTCACCTAGCCGCCTCCCCCACAGGCTTCTGCTCTCCCCCAGGCCCCGCCCACTGTCCTCTGCAGTCCCCCCACCATCCCAGAGGAGGCCTAAGACCACTGTCCCCCAATTAGAGAATGCTCCCCACACCGTCCGCGGTTCCGCCTCCACACACCCCCCCGCCCGACCAGTGCCCCTCGAAGGCTACTCACAGCGAGGAAAGGGTCTCCTTCCGGGGGCAGCATGCCCGGCCGGTGGGGGGAGGACCCCCCCAATGAGGCACGAGAATTGGGGTGCAAGGCCCGCAGCTGGGAGAAGCGGGGGGCGGGGCTGCGGCCGGGCCGGAGTCTCTCGAGTTCTCCCCCCTCCCCGGCTCCTGGGTGGGGAGGGGGCTTCCGCAGCGGCGGCGACGGGGTTGGGGGGGCCCGCTCTGCCTCCGCGCCCGCTAGCCCGCCTGCCGCCCG
>NW_003852606.1:266433-267625 GCF_000181295.1 Otolemur garnettii | reverse complement strand
AGAAGAAGAAAGGAAGGAAGGAAGGAAGAGAGAAGAGGGTGGAGAAGAGAGGAGGGAGAAGGGGGAGGAAGGAGGAGGGAGAAAAAAGGGAAGGAGAAAAGAAGGGAGGGAGAAGGGGAGAGAGGAGGGAAGAGATAGAAGAGGGGAGTGTGTAGAGGGAAGCTGGAGGAGGAGCTCCTAGTACACCTCAGTCTGTGGAATGAATGGGGCAGTGAGGAGAGTGAAGGGGAAGGGTGGGAAGGGACAGAGGGGAAGAAATGCTGGAGCAGGAGGAATAGGCAGAGGAGAGGTGGGAGGAGTGGAGAGAAATGGCTAGAGGGCTGAGGGCAGGGAAGAGAGGGGAGCTAGGAGAGCAGGGAAGAAGAAAGGAGCTTGGAAGGGACAGGAGAGAGGGAAGAAGGCAAAGCTCTGAGGAAAAAGTGGGGGGCATAGAGTGGAGGGGGGAAAACAGGGTGGGGTGGGTGCTGGCAAGACAAAGAAGATAGCAGGTAGAAGCAAAGCTGGACAGAGAGGGAAGAACCAATGGGGGTGGAGGGTGGAAAGGAGACATCTCCAGGAGGGGGGAGAAGAGGCTGGGGAGCCGGAGCTGTGAAGGCCCAAGATGTATGTGGTAAGAGCCAGGCAAGTGGACAGGGCTGGTGGAGAGGTAGAGGTCCTTTCTTGGACCTCGCTGTCCATGTGCCCACTTCACCCATACCCCTGTGAAAGAGAAGGATGGTCCTCTCACCCATTTGCTAGCCCAGGAGGCTGAGGCACTCAGAGGAGCAAGGGTGGGATTCAAATGCTCCCTTATAGGCTCTGGGTAGGCCTGAAGGAGCTGGGGAAGAGGCTGGTCCTGGCTTACAGCCTCCGGCCTGGACCTGTCAGGAGGTGCCTAAGAGGGACAGAGGGCACAGACCCCACAGACTCCCCTCCTCCCCATGTTCTCTCACCTCCTCACGTGTCTGCAGCCAGCAAGGGGTGTTGGGGACACATTTAGAGCTGTGAAGTTGGAGCTGTACCTTGGGTGCAGGGAGCGGGAAGGAGGGTGCAGAGGCCTCAGAGAAGTCACTGTGACCTCCCTGCTTACCCCTCTACACCCCCTGTCTTACCCCTCTACTCTCTGTCTACCTATCACCTCCCATGCTCAAGCACCAAGTAAGGGGAACATTGGAAATTAGGGGCAACCCAGAATGGGGCTGAGAGGAGGAAG
>NW_003852606.1:259306-265879 GCF_000181295.1 Otolemur garnettii | reverse complement strand
CAGGATCAATGGAGAAACAAGCAAAATAGTAATAACACGGCAGACAGTGGTTCCTCTTGCCTGTTCTGGACCAGGTACTGTGTCAAGGACCTAATGAGCAGAGCATCACATTGGTTGCTTGCAGCCAAATTGTACCAGCCTACTAGGTATGTGGGTTCCAGGGAGGCCCCTGCTGTGCCCAGCATCAATCCTTTTGTCATAAGGAGGTCTCAGGTGAGAGACCAAGCAATGTCAAGGTGGGCTCTTAGAGCGGTAGGGAAGTATTCCAATATAATTACAAGCAATGAGCCCCCAGGCACACCAAGTCTAAATCTCAGCTCTGCTTATAATGTATGATTTGTCTCTTTCACAAAAGGAGAAGTGATTAGCTATCAATCACCAGTGTTCACTGAGTACCATTCAAAGCCCTGAGAACCAGCTGGAGAGCAGACTGAGCAAGTCTTGGACCCTGTGACGCTAACCCTCTGGGGTGGGGTATGGGGAGGATATCCAAAAACCTATTACTGAAAAAAGTAAGAGGGCAATGAGGAAGAAGAGAGGCTGGTGAGAATTGAGTTGGAGTTGAGGTGATCAGGGGAGGCCGCCTGGAGGAGGTGGCTTTTATGCCTAAACAGTGAGAAGGAAGCAGCCTCATGTCCTTGGTGGGGGAGGGGAGCAGAGGCCTGGGATGGTAGCAAGCTGGGCCTGTTTAGAGCTGGAAGCAAGACAAAGATGCACAGAAACACAGCGAGAGAAGCAGAGTAGAAAAAGACGAGGATGGAGTGCTAGGTCTAACTCAAACACAAAAGCAAGCGTCTACCTTCCTCTGTTCCCGAAATTTCACCTGAAAGCTTAACTCAAATATTCAACTCAAGTGACAGTCCTAAATGTTGCACCCTGATCCCCATTTTTCATTCACATTTTCAACAATGACTGTGGTCTGTGATGCACCAGAAACTGTATTAGGTAAGAGATGGTGTCAGGGACCCTCCATAGTAATGAAGGCTTAGAGGTATTTTCACTATTTCAGAAAAGCAAAGGGAGGGGCGGCACCTGTGGCTCAGTGAGTAGGGCACCACTCCTGTATATCGAGGGTGGCAGGTTCAAACCAAGCCCCGGCCAAACTGCAACAACAACAACAAATAGCCAGGTGTTGTGGCAGGTGCCTGTAGTCTCAGCTACTCGGGAGGCTGAGGCAAGAGAATTGCCTAAGCCCAAGAGCTGGAGGTTGCTGTGAGCTGTGATACCACAGCCTCTACGGAAGGTGACAAAGTAAGACTGTCTCTTCAGAAAAAAGAAAAAAAGAAAACCAAAGGGAAATTATACGTTTCTTTAGGATGACATTTCAGAGGTTAACTTAAAAATCAAATTTCTCTGCTTTAAGCTAACCAAACAACAAGAACTTATCCACTCAGTGTGTTCACTGGTTGTCTTCTCCTGATCAGAAGTTCTGGTTGGCAGTTAAGTATACTTTTGATAAATAAAATATGGAGTCAGCACAGTGGCTCACACCTGTAATCCTAGCACATTGGGAGGCTGAGGCAGGTCGATTGCTTGAGCTCAGGAGTTCAAGACCAGACTGAACAAGAGCGAGACCTTGTCTCTGCTAAAAATAGAAAAAGTAGCCAGGTGTTGTGGCAGGCACTTGTAGTCCCAACTACTTGGGAGGCTGAGCTTAACTCAACTTAATGTTGTTTAGTTTGCTCAGAAAAATCTCTCAAAGTGGGAATGCTGGAGTACAATGGCTAAAGGAATCCCCACTACCTGTGTGTGCATATTATGTTGCTAAGCCCTAGACCTGATCCCCAATTCTGACCATCCATATGTGCTATGATCTGAATGTGTCCCCTAAATTCATATGTTGGAACATAATCGCTAGTAATGGTATAAAGAGATGGGCCCTGTATGGAGTAATTAAGTCATGAGGGCAGCTACCCTTGTGCATGGGATCACTGACTCTATATAAGAGGCTGTTTGGTCCTTCTGCCATGTGAGCACAGTCTGCTGGTACCTTGATCTTGGATTTCCAAGCCTTCAGAATTGTGAGAAAGAAATTTCTATTGTTTATAAATCCCCTGGTTTAAGGCATTATGTTTCAGCAGCCCGAATGGACTAAGACACTGTGCTTCTTCTTCTTCTTCCTTTTTTTTTTTCTTTTGAGACAGAGTCTTACTTTGTCACCCTCTGTAGAGTGCTATGGCATCATAGTTCACAGCAATCGCAACTCTTGGGCTCAAGAGATCCCCTTGCCTCAAGATCCCCCAGCCTCCAAAGTAACTGGGATTATAGGTGCCCATCACAATTCCCAGCTATTTTTAGAGAGGGGGTCTTGCTCCTGCTCAGTCCAGTCTTGAACTCCTGAGCTCCAGCAATTCACCTGCCTCGGCCTCCCAGAGTGCTGAGATTAAGGGCATGAGCCACCGCTCCCTGCCTGACACTCATGCTTCTTCTTCTTCTTTTTTTTTTTTGAGACAGAGCCTCAAGCTGTCACCCTGGGTAGAGTGCTGTAGCATCACTGCTCACAGCAACCTCCAACTCCTGGGCTCAAGCGATTCTCCTGCCTCCACCTCCCAAGTAGCTAGGACTACAGGTGCCTGCCACAACGCCTGGCTATTTTTTGGTTGCAGTCATCATTGTTGTTTGGCGGGCCCGGGGTGGATTCGAACCCACCAGCTCAGGCGTACGTGGCTGGCGCCTTAGCTGCTTGAGCTGCAGGCACCGAGCCGACACTCATGCTTCTAATCCAAATTGTACCTAGCTATCAGGAGAGACGGGAAACCACTAAAAAGGGGAACACAGAGCTGGACACTGTTTTCACATCAGGGTAACCTCCCTGTTGCCTGCCAGTCAGGTGTCTAAAACATCTGTATTGATCCTGAGTCAGTGTGACCGACTGCATTTCCTGGGAATGACTGCAGTACTGGCCCTCATCCCACACACTCTTGCAATAGAATACTTCAATGTGCATGCTCTGGAAAGTGGGAGGGCTTCTGTGACTTTTTCAACCAATGGCTTGTTGTTTCCAAGACCTTAGGTCCTAAAAGAGATGCAGCTTCTGTTTTATTTGCTGGAATATTAGCTCTTAACCTTTTGGCAGCTGTGTGAGCCAACTGATTGCCCTGAGGCTGCCAATCTGGGAGGAAGCTCAGACTACCCCATGTGGAGAGATCCTGAGAGAGGCATTGAGACTCCATGGACAGAGAAGGAAGGCAGCCTGGACAGCACACAGCTGCTCTAGCTTCCCCTATAGCAACGCAAGACACTGTCTCACTGCATCCTCTTGAAAGGCCTAGAGCCAGAACTGCCCCACTGAGTGCATTCCAAGTTGTTGACTCACAGAAATCTTAGGAGATAAATAAAATAATTTTGTTACTTGGAGCCACTAAGTATTGGGGTAATTGTTGCCCAGCAATACATAACTGCAACAGTCAGCAACACAGAATACTAGTGCTCAAGTTCTTCACCAGATAAGATACTCGCAACCCATCTGCTTCCATCATCGGTTGAAAGTTTGGCTGAAATAAGCATGCATGCCCATCCTGATCTTTGTTTCTAGATGTTAGTGCCCACTAACAGGAACCAGACTCCTTGGAAAAATGGCTGCTTTCAGGTTGGAGGAAGGGCAAGTATGAAGTAAGCCTGGGACAATTTTTTGTGCCAAAAAGGCAAGGAAGTGTTCAAAAACTGAATAAGGTCATGTTAAAAGAACACAGGAGCCAGCTTAAAGGGGCTCCTGCTGGCCAAAGTTGGGACAATCTGAGCATTAAAAAATAAAAAAGACTGTATGAACGGTGACACATTTTGTCTGTATGTAAAACATGCACAGGGATGTGTGTATGTATACAAATATATACATCATAAAGGGACACGATAGACAAAATGATATACGATAGAATGACAGTCGCTATTTGGAACCCCCAAAGTCATCTCTGCAATGACCTCCAGGTTAGTCATGTGTTGCCAAAGTCTCACCCTATGGGTTTCTCACTAATTATAAGGGGAAAATGCACCTTTCTATTGGTCACCATCTTAACAAAGTGATGAAACTTAACATCATCAATATGGGACAACCTGGCTTTATCTGCCTCCTGATGTGATGCAATGTGAAAAACACAGCATCACTTCTCACCAATAATGTTTAAGGCAAATTAAGGCTTAAGACTCCTGGTTCCCAAACTGCATGCTGAGACACTGGAGGGGAACTATAGCAAATTTACAGCAAGGCCACCACAGTGCTGTGTGGTAAATGTTAAACAACCAGTTCTCTGGAAAAAGTTGTCATTGAATTCCACGATATCAACATTCAGTAGAGAAGACAGTCATCGTACTTCCATCTTGGAAAGCCAGTATACGGCTCACAACTGGGTATAGGATTTCTCAAATGTTAAGTGAAACACAGTGATACTTGATAGCGATCCGATACCACAGTAACCTACTAGCACAGGGTAGTTCACAGTTTAACATTCAGTTGTGCTACATTTGGGGGATGATACTATTTGTGAATCTGGGTTTTTGGCACTTCTGTCATTAAAAGCAAGCACTGCCCATTTATGAAGCAGGAAATGAAGGTGGTGGCATCCAACATGACTTTGAAGTTTCAGAGATTACACCAGGGCCCAGCTGGTGCACATACCCATTAGAAAGCAGTCAGTGACATTTAAGAATGAAATCAAATATTGTTTTCCTTCAACTGACGTGCATTGCTTTTTCAACTGGTGCTAAGTTGTTAGGACGTAATACTTCTTTTTTTTTTTTTGCAGTTTTTGGCTGGGACTGGGTTTGAACCCACCACCTCCGGCATATGGGGCCAGCGCTCTACTCCTTTGAACCACAGGCGCCGCCCCAGAACATAATACTTCTTAAGTCACACAGACCTAGCTACTTAATAATTGAAGCCATTAAGTGTTTCTTTTTAGCCTAGGAACACCATAAAATAATTACACTAAAGGCACTGTGATCTGCGAACGTGGGGAACCTCTGCACTTGACCTTATCTCCATCTGCAGGAACTAGGATAGAGAAACAAGTTAAAAGACACCATGAAGAAACAATTGGGCAAATCCAGAGCGTGGGGCATTCTAGGAGACAACAATAAACCTGGGCTCTTCAAATAGTCAATAAGGGGTGGGGGTGGAAGTGTTGGATGAGAGCTGTACAAGAAGTGTAAATTGCTGTAGATTAAAAGAGACTAAGGAGATGTAACAGTCACATGCAATGCATGGGCCTTAAGTATGTCTTGATTTGGAACATTTTTTAAAAGTCCTAAAGATAATCTCTGGACAATTGGGATTATGTGAATTTGGACTTGATCTGAGAAATGTTAATAAGTGTTCATTTTCTTAGCTGTGATGTGATGTAATATTGTGGTTATGCAGAATGCTCTTATTCTTGGGAGAGTCAGGCTGAAGCACTTATGCCTGCAACTTACTTTCAAGCAAATATTAATAATGACTGAATGTAAATCCATGGGTATATGGATGCTCATTAATTTTTTTTCAACTTTCTGTATATTTAACATTTTTCATAAAAAATATGGGGAGGAACAGTGAAGAGAAGTGACATCTAGGGCACGTTGTCATTTGCAATGAAGTCCCCTCCCTTCTGCATGGGCCTTTCTCCCTGTCTAAATTGGCATTTAAGGTTACCCTAGTATCGTCCATCTACAAGACCACCATCCTCAGCATGTCCTCCTCTGACACATCTCCCTGAAGCCACCACCCTGCTCTCCTACTCCCCTCAGCAGAACTTTTGGAAGGCTCACTATCTCCCTCTTCAAATACCAGTTGGGCTTCTGCTCCCCCCCCCCCCGTTGCCCTTGTCAAGTCCAATGATGACCTCCATACCGCAAATCCAGTCGCCACTTCTCCATCCTCATCCCACCTTCACTCAGTAGCACTCGACATGCGCCTCCTTGAACCATTTCTTTTCTTTTTTTTTAAGCATTTATTTTATTTTATTTTTTTCCTGCAGTTTTTGGCCAGGGCTGGGTTTGAACCCGCCACCTCTGGCATACGGGGCCAGTGCCCTACTCCTTTGAGCTACAGGTGCCTCCTCCTTGAACCATTTCTTGACGTGGCTTCAGTGATTCTGAACTTTCTTGGTGGTTGCCAATGGTGGAGTTACGTCGACCTACCTGACTGAGTCTTCTCAGACTCCTTGGCTGGTCTCTCCTCCTTCTCTTGGTCCCTAAATATGTGAGGGAGCCACAGGGCCCAAGCCCTCTTTGTGCTCTGCTCTCTGTCCCTGGGTGATCTCATCTGGTTCAGTGCTTTCCACTCAGGCAGCTCGTGACTCCTCTACGTGGGATTCCAGCCTTGACCTCCACACTGAGCTCTACCTACAGGCACAGAAGTGGTTACTCGATATCTCCACTTCTCCAATGGAACATGGTCTAACAGGGACTCCAGTTCCCACCCCACTGTCCACCACACCTGCTTTGCTTCCAGTCTTCTTTATCTCAACAAACTGTTCACTCAGTTGCTGAGGAAAGGGCATGGAAATTGTACTCGAGGGCGCTCTTGTCCTAACCCTCCATATCCAATCATCATCCAGTCCTGTGGGTCAACCTCCAAAATACTTTTCTTTTGGGGGGGGG
>NW_003852606.1:253767-259102 GCF_000181295.1 Otolemur garnettii | reverse complement strand
TTCAAACCCACCAGCTCAGGTGTATGTGGCTAGCGCCCTAGACACTGAGCTACAAGCACTGAGCCATCCAAAACACATTTTAATCACTCTTTTCTTTCCATCCTTTCTGCCACCATCCTGTCTACCGTAGCCAACTGAAGGTGTCTCCCTGGCCTTATTACTTTTGCTCTTCCCTTCCTACAGTCCATTCTCCACAGACCAACAAGAGTGAACTTGTTGAAAAGTAGATCAGATCATGTTAACCCCTAACTTGAAAGCCTCTGAGGACTACCCACCATGCCTGGAGTGAAAGCCACCCTCCTTACTCCTCTAAGGCCCTCCGTGGTCTGGGCCCTGACACTGCCCCACTCTCATCTCTTGCCTCTCCCCCCTCTACTCACCATGCTCCAGCTTCTTCCACTACAGTAAGCTCATTCCCACTACCAGCTGCTCTCTGCCTGGAGTGCTCATCACCCAGACCTTCATGTGCTGACTCCTTCTTGTTTTAAGGTCTCAGTTTGAGTATCACCTCCTCAGCAGAGCCTTTCTCGTCCTATCTGTGATCCCTGTCTGTAACACTACAGCGTTGTAGTTTCTTCACGGCCCTCATTGATAACTGAAATTGTCTTATTTGTTTTACTACTCACTGATAGTCTTCAAACTCTGTAAGAACAAAGACCTGGTCTATTCTCAGTGATAACTACATTCCCAGTGTCTAGAAAATGCCAGGCAAATCGCATATTTTCATTACATTTGTTGAATGTAATACATAACCCATCCAGTTTTCTATGCACTTTAAATGCTCTTGTTGAAATAGAATCATCCCTCAACATAACAAAACAGCAATTGTTTTTGTTGGTCTACTCTGCAGTAGCTGAGCACTTGAGTTATCTATTGCCCTACCAACAATCCTGAGAGGAAGGCGCTATTATCCTCCTCATTTTACGGAGAAGACTCAGCTTCAAAGAGGTAAAGTACTCACAGGAAGCCACACAGTAGGAAGTGTTAGAGTTTGGATCCTGAACCTGCTCTATTTGATGACAAAGCACATGCTCTTTCTACTCTGCCACACTGGGACCAAACTGAATCGTAAGGATTATTTCATTACCAACTTAATAAATTAGGAACTCCTGCTTATGGCCCTGATGGAGTAACTGGTACCAGATGTACCCTTTGCAATAAACTGTAAACCTGGACAAAAGATAGGAGGCCACTGTTTTCAGGCATTGAAGAGGTCTATGATCCTTGAAAGAGAGAAAATGCCAAAGGCAAGCCCTTCTATTTTCCCAGGCTTCCGACCCAGAGCACCATCCTGGCCACGCACAGGGCCATGGAGGTGAATGAAGCTCAGCCAAGCCAAGAAGTCAGAGAGAGGGCTCAGGAGGCTGCTGAAGTGGCTGGGATTAGAGAGACAAGATAGTGGAGAAGAGGGGGCTTCATGAGGTAGGCACCCAATAGTCTGTGTAGGGAGAGGTTCACCCCAGGTCCTTATCTGGGGACTGGGTTGTGTCTGCAGAAGGCAAGACTCCACAAGGAGGCGCAGTAGGGAGCAGCTGCTACAGCAGTGATTTTTCAACTGGTGTGCCAGGAAAGGATCTTAGGTGTGTCGTGAAAAGATTTTTTTTTTTTAAAACAGAGTCTCACTTTGTCACCCTCGATAGAGTGCTGTGACGTCATAGCTCACAGCAACCTCCCTCTTGGGCTAGGGAAATTCTCTTGCCTCAGCCTCCCAAGTTGCTGGGACTACAGGCACCTGCCACAACGCTCGGCTATTTTTGTTGCAGTTGCCACTGCTGTTATAGCTGGCCAGGGCTGGGTTCGAACCCATGACCCTGGGTATATGGAGCTGGCACCCTACCCACTGAGTCACAGGCGCTGCCTGTCACAAAAAGTTTTAAATATCATTGATTAAATTATTTTCAGGAGAACTTCAAAGCACAGTAAGTATATTCTCTTTTTTTGTTTTTTGAGGCAGAGTCTCACTATATGGCCTTTGGTAGAGCGCTGTGGCATCACAACTCACAGCAACCTCAAACTCTTGGGCTTATGCGATTCTCTTGCATCAGCCTCCCAAGTTATTGGGTCTACAGTCGCCCACCACATTCCCCAGCTATTTTTGTTGTTGTTATTGGCATTGTCATTGTTGTTTAGCTGGCCTGGGGCAGCTTGGAACCTGCCACCCTTGGTGTATGTGGCCAGTGCCATAACTACTGTGCTATGGGTGCCAAGCCTATATTCTTTTTTTTTTTTTTGATCAACATAATTTAAGTGTGCTACAAAAGTTTAACTATAGGTTCAAGTATGCTGTGAGATAAAAAAAAAAGGTTGAAAAACACTGCACTACAGGGATGAGAGCTGGAGAGAAAATAAAGAGGTCAGCAGTGCCAGGAGATAGAAGTTAAGGTCCCAGCCTAGCCAGGGCCTCATTAAGCTCCCAGGCATTCCTCTGAAAACCTAGAAAGGCCATGCTTCTGCACACACCCTATAGGGCCACCTCCTGGGACTAAGAACAGAACTGAAATAGGCCTGTCCGAACGATGAGTAAAAACCAAGCCTGAGAGGATCTAAAATGTCTTCTGGCAACTGCCTTTGAGGACAACCTCATCACTCTTTAAGGGGAGAGAGCACAACCCAGGTCCCGTGGTACACACCATCCAAGATGTTCAACATGCAATTAAAAAATGCTAAGCCTGTGAGACACAGAAAAATGTGCCCCAAAACAAAGACCAAAAAATGCAGTCAATAGAAACAGACCTCTAGATAACCCAGATGTTGGAATTGGGAGACAAGAACTTTAAATAGCTATTATACATATGTTTAAGAACTTAAAGGAAAAGATGGCACAGTGAGTGAAAGATGGAAAAATCTCAGCAGAGATACGGAAACTATAAAAAGAATCAAAGGAAAATTGTAGACCTTACACAAACTCAGAGAATAGAGGAGGAAGAAACACTTCCCAAATCATTTTACAAGGCAGTATAATCCTGAAACCGAAACCTGACATTATAAGAAAATTATAGACCTATATCCCTTATGATCACAGATGGAAAAATCTTTAATAAAATATTAGAAAATCAAAATAGTAATATGTGAAAAGGTTAATACATCATAAGCAAGTGGGATTTAGGCCAGGAAAGCTAGATTTGTTTAACATTCAAAAAGCAGTGAATGTGGCTGGGTGTGGTGTCTCACGCCTGTAATCCCAGCACGTTGGGAGGCTAAGGCAAGAGCCCAGGAGTTTGAGACCAGCCTGAGCAACACAGCAAACCCTCCTTTCTACAAAAAGTAGAAAAATTATGCAGGCACGGTGGCAAATGCTTTCCAGCTCCTCAGGAAGCTGAGGCAGGAAGATGACTTGAGCCTAGGAGTTTGAGGTTTTAGTGAGCCACTGTACTCTAGCCTGGGCAATAGAATGAGACCCTGTCTCTAAAACAAACAAACAAAAAACTCTCATGAATGTGACAATAAAGGAAAAAGTTCTACCATTTCAATAAAGACAAAAACTGTGAAATGGTCTTTATTCACAGATCACATATATATGGAAAACCCTAAGGAACTTAGAAAAACAACTTCTAAAACAAACGTGAATTTATCTTGCAGTGTTGCAAGATAAAAGTTCGATATAATAATTTTTAAATCATATTTTTATACTACAGACTAAAACAAAATTTTTAATTTTTATTTGTTTATTTACTTATTTGAGATAGTTTCTCTATGTCACCCTTGGTAGAGTGCTGTGGTGTCACAGCTCACAGCAACTTTAAACTCTTGGGCTTAAGCAATTCTTTTGCTTCAGCCTCCCAAGTAGCTGGGGCTACAGGTGCCTGCCACAATGCCTGGCTATTGTTGTTGTTGTTGTCATTTTTGTTTTAGCAGGCTCTGGCTGGGTTCGAGCCTGCCAGCCCTAGTGTATGTGGCCAGTGCCCTAACCACTGTGCTACAGGCACTGAGTTGACAAAAATGAAAATTTTGAATTCCACTTAAAAGAATATCAGAGGTCCAGGAGCAGTGGCTCACACCTGTAATCCTAGCACTCTGGGAGGCCAAGTTGGGTGGATCACTTGGCTTAGGAATTCAAGACTGGCCTGAGCTAGAGGAAGATCCTGTCTCTAAAAGCAGCCAGGCGTTGTGGCAGGCACCTATAGTCACAGCTACTTGGGAGTCTGAAGTGAGAGGATCACTTGAGCCCAAGAGTTTTTGAGGTTGTTGTGAGCTATGGCAGCATAGCACTCTATCCAGGGTGACAAAGTGAAAACTCTGTCTCAAAAAAACCCCCTATATATATATATATATGTATTAAAAAAATAAGAGTATTAAACATATAAAATTAATAGGAATAACTTAAAAGATATGTAAGACTTCTTTGCTGAATACTATACAACATTGCTGAAGGCATAAACAGGAAGCTATATTGTGTTCATGAATTGGAAGACTCAATATTGGTAAGATGTCATTTCTCTCCAAATTGATTTATAGATTCAATGCAATGTCAGTTGGAATTCCAATGGGCTCTTTGTAGAAATTGACAACTTTGACTTAAAAGTTATGTGGAAATGTAAATGATCTTGAATAGCCAAAAGAATCTTGAAAAAGAAAAACAAAGTTGGAGGACTCCAACTACTGGATTTCAAACTTACCATAAAACTACAGTAATCAAAACAGTGAGGTTTGGCATAAGAATACGCAGTTAAGAGCAGAATAGAGACTCCTTATACAGTACCATGTTTATAATCAAATGATTTGCAACAAAGGAGTCAAAGCAAATCATTGCAGAGAAAGGAATGCTTGGAACAAGTAGCAAATATATGGAAAATAATTACCTTCACCCCCTACCTCAGATCATACACAAAAATTAATTAAAAATTGTGGGGGCCAGGTGGCTCACGCCTGTAATCCCAGCACTGTGGGAGGCTGAGGCAGGTGAATTGCCTGAGCTTATGGATTGGAGACTAGCCTGAGCCAGAGAGAGAGCTCGTCTCTAAAAAATTGCCGGGTGTTGTGGTAGGCACCTATAGTCCCAGATACTTGGGGGACTGAGGCAAGAGAATCAATTGAGCCCAATACTTTGAGGTTACTATGAGCTGTGATGCCAGGGCACTCTACCCAGGGCAACAAAGTGAGACTCTGTCTCAAAAGAAAAGAGGATTGTGGTTCTAAATATAAAAGCTAAAACTATAAAGTATAAGAAAGAAAATATGAGAATATATGTTTGCAACTTTGGGAGAGACCAAAGATTTCTCAGACAGAACATAGAACATGGCTCGGCGCCTATAGCTCAACCGGCTAAGGCACCAGCCACGTACACCTAAGGTGGCGGGTTCGAATCCCCAGCCCGGACCCGCCAAACAACAATGAC
>NW_003852606.1:249573-252539 GCF_000181295.1 Otolemur garnettii | reverse complement strand
AAAATAAAATAATATAAAAAAAAAGCGGATAAAGAAATGAATCCAGACTATATAAAGAACTTGAACAATAAAAGATGAACAAACCAAAAGAAATAAGGGCAAAATACTAGAACAGACATTTATTTTAAAAAGTATACAATTGGCCAATAAGCACATGAAAAAATATTCAACATTACTATCCATCAGAGAAATGCAAATTAAGTAACATAATAAAGTACCATTTTATATTAACTAGAGTGGCTAAGATTAAAAAGATGGACCATAACAAATATTGGTGAGGATACGGTGCAGCCAGAATGCCCATATATTGCTGGTGGTGATGTAAAATGACATATCCACTTTGGAAAATAGTTTAGTGGTTTCTTTCACCCCCCAAATGAAAACACATATTCACAAAATATTAGTCTAAGAATGTTCATAGCATTCTTGTTCATAATAGCCAAAACCTAGAGACAAGCCAAATGTCCATCAGTGTGAGAATGGACGAACTAATTGTAGCATACTAACACAAGAGAATGCAATAAAAGCAATAAAAGGAATGAACTACTGGCACACATATAACAGTATGGATGAATATTAAGAAAATGAAGAGACAACAGATTGTGAACAACATTCGCATTACATATAAAATCATCCCTCAATATCCATTGAGGATTGGTTCCAGGGCCCTACAGATACCAAAATCTGGGGATGCCCAGTCTCTTTATAAAAAATGACACAATATTTGTATATATCTTACACACATCCTCCTGTATACTTTAAGTCATCTCTAGATACTTATAATACCTCATACAATATAAATAGTTATTATACTGTATTTCTAAAACTTCATATTATTTTGTTGTTGTATTGATATTTTTTATTGTCTTTTTTCCTTCAACATTTTCAACCCGTTGTTGATTGAGTTCACAGATGTAGAACCTGCAGATATGGAAGGCTGACTGTATCTGACAAAAAAATCAAATGCAAAAAAATCTAAAGAACATCTACAGATTGAAAACAAAAAAGACAAACAGTCTATTAAAAAATTGGCAAAAGATTTGAACAGACAGGTCACAAAAAGGATATATGAACAGTTGATAAGCATGTGAAACAACATTCACCATCATTAATCATCAGGAAAATGCAAGTTAAAACCACAAGAGATAGCAAATCAAACCAACTTAGAATGGCTGAAATTAACACGATAACACCGAATGTTGATGAAGATGTGGAGAAACTAGAACTTTCATTCGTTGTTTGTGGGAATGTAAAATTGTATGAGCACTTTGGAAAAGGGCTGCCAGTTTCTGGTAAAGCTAAATATAATCTACACTATGACCTAGTAATTTTAGTCTTAAGTATTTACCCAAGAGAAATGAAAACATGTGTCCACATAGTCCACACAAAGGCTTAAGTAACAATGTTTGGAGCACCTTTAATAAGAGCATAAAACTGGAAACAACCCCAACATTCCCCAATAAGGCAATAAATGAAACAATTGCACTATATTCATACAATGGAATATCATTTAGCAACAAAAAGGAATAAGCTATCAATACATTCAACAACGTGGATGAATTTCATAAACATTATGTTGAGCAAGAACATATATGACTATATAAAGTTCAAGCAAAGACAAAATTAATCTTTGGTAATAGAAACCAGGAGATTGCTTTGGGGGGCAGGGATTAATTAGAAGGAGGCGCAAGGCAACTTTCTGCATTTCTGATATCTTGTTGGGGGTGTTGGTTACATGTGTGTATAGATTTGCCAAAACTCACACAGGACATTTCACTGTATGTATTTTGTCCCTAAATTGACTCGCTGACGTTTACCTATCATTTACAAGAAGAACTTCTGGACAGATTACAGATATACACCTAAGAAGCAAAACAATACATCTTTTAAAAGAGAGTATAGAGGAGTGCTTTTGTGTACTTGGAATAGCAAAGAATAAACAAGATTAAAAAAAATTAACCATAAGTTTGGTAAATTTGGACTATATTTAGAACTTGCCTTCATCAACATACATCAGTAAGACAGTAAAAAGACAAGCCACAGACAGGGGTATATGCTTATCCAACATATGTAAAGAATTCCTTCTAATCAATAAGAAAATATCAGACAAACCAATAGAAAATGGACAGGCTCTCATACACGGCTGGTGGGAACACTTGTATAACTGCTCCGGAAAATAGCTTGGCAGTATCCCTTAGAGCTGAATATGAGGACGCCCTGTGACTCCCAGGTATATACCTGCTGGAAATGTATATGTGTTCACCCAAAGACATAGACAAGGACTTTAGAGCACAGTTCATAATAGGCCAAATCTGAAAACAACCCACGTGTATATCACAATATAATGAATGAGTAAATTGCAGTATGTTCATGAAATGGCATACCACACAGCAGTAAGAATGAACGATCTGCAGTCCCATGCAACAACGTGGGTGGATCTCACAGACATAGTGAGTGGAAAAAGTCAATCACAAAACTAATCTGCAGGATTGACGTTATAAGAGAATGGTGAGCTCCCTTAGAAAGAGGGTGGTAGGAAGGGAGCATGAGAAGGCTTTTGGGAGGCCGGGAATATTCTGTTTCTTGACATGGCTGCTAACATGCTTACTTTATAGAAAATTTATTGGGCTGGACATGTGTAACTGGTGTATTTTTTCTCCGTGTACATATACTTTAAAGTTTTTTTTTTAAGTAAAGTAATTCATGATTGTATTTATTTTCTATAGCTGCTATAACAAATCACCACAAGTGGTTTAAAACAACATGGATGTGGTCCTTTTTAATTTAATTTAATTTAATTTATTTTTGAGACAGGATCTTACTCTGTTGCCCTGGGTAGAGTGGGGTGGTGTCATAGCTCATAGCAACCTCAAACTCTGGGTTTGAGTGATTGTCTTGCCTCAGCCTCCCAAGGATTTATGGTCTTATACACATTGTTCTGGAGGTCAGAAGCCCAAAATCAGTTT
>NW_003852606.1:229463-249460 GCF_000181295.1 Otolemur garnettii | reverse complement strand
GCCTCCCAAGTAGCTGGGACCACAGGTGCCTGCCACAACACCCAGCTACTTTTTGGTTGCACCCATCATTGTTGTTTGGTGGGGGCCCCGGGCTGGATTCGAACCCACCACCTTAGGTGTATGTGGCTGGTGACTTAGCCACTTGAGCCACAGGCGCCGAGCCCCAAAATCAGTCTTAATGGGCTAAAGTCAAAGTGTGTTCTCTCTGGACATTTTAGAGGAGAATTCATCCCCTTGTCTTTTCCAGCTTCTAGATGCTTCCTGCATTCCTTGGCTTATGGTCTCATATCCCAATCTGTGCTCATATGGTCACACAGCTTCCTTTGACTCTGATACTCCCATCTCGTGATTATACTGGGCCCACCTGAACAATGCAGGACAACCTCCCCATTTCAAGATCCTTAAACTTAGTCACATCTGCAAAGTCTCTTTTGCCATGTAAGATAACATATTTACAGGTCCCAGGGATTAGGACCTGGGCATCTTGATTCTGTCTGCCACAGTGATTGCAAAAGAATAGGTGGAAGACAGAGAAAGGTAGGAAAAAGATGTCTATACTCTCACTTTCCGAATACAATCACGCCTCAACAGTTTGGTACATTTCCACTTAGTCTTCAAAAGCATAGCTAGATCCATATTTCATACAAAATGTTTGCATTCCGTTTTTTGTTCACTGAACATTACCTAAACATTCCCATGCTAATATATATATTCTTCAGACTGTCGTTTTAAATGGCTATGTAATATTCTATTGACTGGATGTAAGATAGTTCATTTAGCTATTCCCTTCTAGTTGGATACTCCGGTAATTTCATTGAAAAAAGCTATTGTAAATAACATTATGAGGAACCTCTTTGTATATAAGTCTCTGTTTGACTTTTAGGTGGATTCTCGGGCATAGGAATCCACTGTATTTAAGGACATGAACATTTTTCCTGTATTTGACACCTTCCACCAAATTGCTTTCCAAAAGGGTGGTAGCAATTTACATTCTGACAACTGTGTATCAGCATAAATGGCTGTTTTGTGGCGCTCTCACTAACATTCAGTAGAACCTTTAAACATTTGTTGCTCATTTGCTGGGCAGAGGAAAGAACCGCTGAGCTGTTTTAATGTTATGCCCTTGGGCTTTATCAAAAGGAACTAAGCAAAACCGTAAATGTGAAAATCACTTTAGCTTTTGCTGAAAAGTTTTGTTAATGACCCAGTAATTCAACTCCTAGGAACTTGTACCACATACTAAGGAAATAATCAGAGAATCAGACAAACACACACACACACACACACAAAGATGTATACCATAGAATAATTTATTATAGCCAAATTTGAAAACGACTTATTAATGGAGTATGAGTGATCTTGGGGATCTTGCTTTAGCTACATCCTGCTTTCATTTCTCATCACCGTGGCCCTATTTATTAATCATTCATTCATCTCTTCTTTGGTCTGAGCTCTGTGCTGGTTGCTGAGAAATATAGTGATGGGCAAAACAGTGGCGAATATCAAAGCTGCCCTTGAGAAGGTTTATGAAGTCTAGTAGACTGATCTACCTCAATTTTCCCATCTTTAAAATAGGGTAGCTGGGGCTGGGTGCGGTGGCTCATGCCTATAATCCTAGCACTCTGGGAGGCCTAGGTGGGTAGATGGCCTGAACTCATAGGTTTGAGACCAGCCTGAGCTAGAGCAAGACCTCATCTCTAAAAATAGCCAGGTGTTGTAGTGGGTGCCTGTAGTTCCAGCTACTCAGGAGGCTGAGGCAAGAGGATCATTTGACCCAAGAGTTTGAGGTTGCTGTGAGCTATGACACCATGGCACTCTACTGAGGGTGACAAAGTGAGACTCTATATCAAAAAAAAAAAAATAGGATAGTTGGACTAGCTATCTTCAGTGCCCTTTCAAATCCAACTGATAAGTCTCCAGTGAAACTATTTATTAATCCCATTGCTAGACTGAAATCTCCTTGAGGGAGTATAGTAGAAATCTACGGTCTTGTTGGCCTAGCATGTATTTCTTTCTCTTTCTGGTAAAGGCATTATAATTCTCCTCTGGGAAACTCTCTCTGTCCTCCTTTTATTCTGTGTAATTTTGGTAGGGTTATCTTGGGGAAAGTGCATGACCCAGGCCTGGACATGTCATTGTCCTAGAATTCTCCTGGACAATGACAACAGTTGACTTAATACTGGGGTTGGTTAGCTGGAGGAAGTGCAACCTGGTGCTGGCAGTCACCATCTTGCTATACTCAGGGATGCTGCTCACATTTGGGGAATTCATGCTCTACACAAATTCAGTCTGTGCTCCTCTTGCCAAACCATATAACCTGGATGCAGAACTATACCAGCCTGGAAGGGATACCTTTTAAAAATTTGCCCTCCCAGTGTCAGTGATTGGGGCCCTAAAGGTCTCCTTTCTTTGTAATTTGCGCCTAAGACCTGGTGACCCTGCCATAGTTGGGAAGAGGCTGCCTGAGAATGAAGACAACCTAGAGGGAAGCCAGGGACAGACATGGTCCTGAGAGCGTCTCAGGCCTGATCCAAACATTTCTGATGCCGACCTCAGTCCCAAAGTTTTTAATTCTATAAGACAAGAAACATGTATTCTTTCTCCTTTATTTGCTTAAACCAGTTTGCACTGGGGTTCTGTTGCTTGCAAGTTTAACAGAAGTGACTGATACTGTTAGAAACTGCCTGCCAACTCTTGCTATCTTCTCATACTGCTCAGCACACTCTCGTTTCTCCTCTATGGGTGTCAGTACTTAACTCTAAAATGAAAGGATTGAATCAGCAGTGCTTCATATTTCCACGCTGACTGTATACATGTGATTTTAGAGGAAGCTTGCTACATGAAGAAAGGAAAGCAGAGTTTACTGACAACACTCTACCGTTTAGAGAATGGCAATTGGGAGAGGTTAAGTGATTTATCCATAGTGACATAAAACAAGCCTGTGGAGCTGCTGGAGCTGAATCTTGGGCTATGTGGCTCTAGGTCCTGTGCTGCTTTTACAGACAGGGACTGTGTAGAGGAAGCAGTGTTACAAATCACAGGAAGTGGCGGGGTAACTGGTGCAGGCTCTTCTACCTGGTGCTTTTTCCTCTACATTGTGCTGACTCTTGGCTGATAGTAGCTAATAGAACATTTTGGGGGGGAGGAAATCAGTGTTATTTCCCCCATAGGATTGACAAAAACTATGTAGTGTATTAAGTATGTGGGGAAGCAGGTCTGCTGTTCCATCACTGGCACAAGTGAAAGCTGGTGTGCCTACCAGCGCCTGCACACCCCTGCCATAGCCCCATGGTGAGTGCAAGTATTTCCTTTCCCCTTAACTCTGTGCATGGTCAAATGACTTGCTTTGGCAAATGGCATGTAGATGGAAACAACAGTGTGTGGATTCTGAATCTAGGCTCTAAGAAGCCTTGTACGTTGCCTCTCGTCCTCTAGTGTCTCTGCTATCACCATGAGAAGCTCTCCACAGTAGCTGACCCTTCCTCAGCCTAGGTCCCAGAATGAGACAGTTGGAGCAGACCTGAGCCAGCCAGACCCTCAGCCTTAGACAAGCCAGGCTAGATCAGTAACACACGATTATTGCTAGAAGTTGCAGAGTTTGGGGGTATTTGTTAATATAACAATAATTGACAGTTTACAGAAAGTGTTTATTAAGCTTAAAATGAAAGTACATAACCTGATAATTCCACCTCTCCTTATGGATGTTAAGGAAATAGATATGTACCCAAGGAAACATGTATAAATATGTTCATAGCAACTTTGTAAGAGCAAATAAACCAAGAATAAGCCCAATGACCAGCAATAGGAGAATGGACAAAGAAATCCTGAGTTTTATGGAATACCACTGCAGCTCTTAAAAGGAAAGGGACAGAGCTCTTTAAATAAATCTGGATAGATTTCCAAGACATATTGTTGAGTTAAAAAAACTGCAGAACAATATGTACTGTATGATCCCATTTATGTTAAAACACACTCACATGCTTGCTCAAAACAGTACTACTCATTTACTATACACTACTATGCATATACCATATTAGCACACATACACACAATGAGACAAAGGTCTGGAAAGATTAACCATAAACTGATAACATGGAAGAGATACAGACCCAAAGGGAGCTTTAGCTTTATCTGTAACACGTTTTTTAAGAGGCAAAGACAATCTATTCCTACTTTACTTGTGCATTCTCTAAGCCAAAGCCTAATCCAGAACAAGGCCTAAACTCTTTCTAATTCTATGAAGGCTGAGAGAGGTGAAGAAAACTTGGGAGCTAGCAGAGGCTGGTTCCTGAGGTTTAAGGCAAGAAGCCATCTTCATAACGTAAAATGCAAGGTGAAGCATCAAAGCTACAGCAAGTTATCCAAAAGATCTAACTAAGGTAATGGATGAAGGAGGCTACACTAAACAACAGATTTTCTTTTTTTTTTTTTTTTTTTTTGAGACAGAGCCTCAAGCTGTCCCCCTGGGTAGAGTGCCGTGGCATTACAGCTCACAGCAACCTCCAACTCCTGGGCTCAAGCGAGTTTCTTGCCTCCGCCTCCCAAGTAGCTGGGACCACAGGCGCCCGCCACAGCGCCCGGCTGTTTTTTGGTTGCAGCCGTCATTGTTGTTTGGCGGGTCCGGGCTGGGGATTCGAACCCGCCACCTTAGGTGTACATGGCTGGTGCCTTAGCCGGTTGAGCTATAGGAGCCGAGCCAACAACAGATTTTCATAGATGAAACAGACTTATATTGGAAGAAGATGACAGGACTTTTAATAAAGAGGTGCAAGGCAAGAATTGAGTTAAGGACTCAACTTTATGAAGGAACAGGAGTAGCTAAAAATATGATGATAATTAGTCACTGTCCATTATTACTACTCTGGAGTCACATAGTGAATAGTTATAAAGACTCTTAACTCTCTCCATAGATAACATTACTCTTCTGAAACCTAAATGTAATTTCTGAGCTATCTTCCAGTAGCCCAGACCTATGGGCCATATCAAGCAACTGATTTAACTGGAATTGTGACCCCAGGAACTGAATTCTAAACTCCTATAATTTTGCACTGAACCTAGCTAATTAGCAGACCTAATTGCCTAATCCTTGGCCCACCAAACTATCCTTAAAAACCCTATCTCCCAAGTTGTTGAAGGGGACAATCTGAGAAATTCCTCCTGTCTTTCCACTTAGTGCTATACAGAATTAAACTTTCTTTGCTGTAAACCCTGCTGTCTCACTGTATTGGCTTCCTCTTGGGCAGCAGGCAAACAAGTGTGGTTGGATGGCAACAACAGCTGGTGAGAAGTCACTACTTGGCTTCAGAGCTTCAAAGGACAGGCTAACTCTCTTGTTAGAGGTAATGCAGCTCGTGACTTTAAGTCGAAGCCAATGCCCATTTGCCATCACCCAAACCCTAGAGCCCTGAAGAATTATGCAAAATCTACTCAGCCTGTTCTCTATAAATGAAACAAAGCCGGGATAACAGCTCATGTTTTACTGAAAAGAAAAAAAATATTTTTGAGACAGAGTTTTAATCTGTGGCTCAAGCTAGAGTGCCATGGTATCAGTCTAGTTCAAACTGACTAGACAGCAATCTTAAACTCCTGGGTTTAAGCCATCCTCTTGCTTCAGCCTTTGGAGTAGCTGAGACTACAGGTGCCCATCACAATGCCTGGCTAGTTTTTCTATTTTTGGTAGAGATGAGGTCTCACTCTTGCTCAGGCTGGTCTTGAACTCCTGAGCTCAAGCAATCCACCTGCCTTGGCATCCCAGAGTGCTAGGATTACAGACCTGAGCCACCACACTTGGCCTGGTTTACTGAATATTTTAAGCCCACTGTTGAGACCTACGGCTCAGAAGAAAAGATTCCTTTCAAAATATTACTGCCATTGACAATGTACCTATTCATTCAACAGTTCTGATGGAGATGTACAATATTAGTGCTGTTTGCATGCCTGCTAACACAACGTCTATTCTGCAATCCATGGATTAGGGAGTAATTTCATCTTTTAAGTCTTATTATTTAAGACATACATTTCATAAAGCTATAGTTGCCATTGATAGTGATTCCTCTGGTGGATCTGGGCAAAGTAAATTGAAAACTTTCTGGAAAGGATTCACCATTCTAGATGCCATTAAGAACATTTATAATTCTCGCTCAGTGCCCATAGCACAGTGGTTATGGCACCAGCCATATACACTGAGGGTGGTGGGTTAGAACCCAGCCTGGATCAGCTAAACAACAATGACAACAGCAATAAAAAATAGCTGGGCCTTTTGGCGGGCACCTGTAGTCCCAGCTACATGGAAGGCTGAGGCAAGAGAATCGCTTAAGCTCAAGAGTTTGAGGTTGCCATGAGCTATGTAATGCCATGACACTCTATTGGGGGCAACATAGTGAGACTCTGTCTCAAAAAAAAAAAGAACATTCAGAATTCATGGGAGGAGGTCAAAATATCAAATTAACAGGAATTTGGAAGAAATTGGTTCCAACCCTCATGGATAACTTTGAGGGGTTCAAGACTTCAGTGGATGAAATAATTGCAGATGTGGTAAAAATAGCAAGAGAACTAGAATTAGAAGTGGAGCCTAAAGATGTGACTGAACTGCAGGAATCTCATGATAAAATGTGAATGGATAAGGAGTTGCTTTTTATGGGTGAGCAAAATGAGTGATTTCTGCAAATGGAATCTGTCTACTCCTGGTCTTGAACTCCTGAGCTGAAGCAATCCTCTTGCCTCAGCCTCCCAGAGTGCTAGGATTATAGGTATGAGCCACCACGCTTGGCTCCTATGTATTAGTTTTTAAAAAATAAATTGTATTTTAGTGATTATCCTAGAAAGTAAAACTTTCGAACTGTCTTAACAAAGCCTAAAATAAGCCAATATCTTTTTTTTTTTTTTTTTTTGAGACAGAGCCTCAAGCTATCTCCCTGGGTAGAGTGCCATGGCATCACAGCTCACAGCAACCTCCAACTCCTGGGCTCAAGCGAGTCTCCTGCCTCAGCCTCCCAAGTAGCTGGGACTACAGGCGCCCGCCACAACGCCCGGCCATTTTTTGGTTGCAGCCATTATTGTTGTTTAGTGGGCCCGGGCTGGGGATTTGAACCCGCCACCTTAGGTGTATGTGGCTGGCGCCTTAGCCACTTGAGCCACAGGCGCTGAGCCATAAGCCAATATCTTTACTAACCTCTTAGCACAAGGACTTTAGAATCCTTTAACTCCACATAAGTGGTCTTAACATATGTTTTTCTTGTCATATGTTTACCTTCTAGCTTTCTTTAACAGTATGTGATCATTATTATTCTTGTTTTGAATAGCCAACATTCGTCTCACCTTTTTAATATATCTATTACTTTCTTTGTTTTTTATTTTTTGATTGCATCTCAGATATTACATCTGGGAGTACTTTTTTCTCACCTAAATTATATCCTCTAAAATATTTAAGGTAAATTCTCATTTCGTTTATTCCAAAATGTATTTTTACATTATTCTTGAAATAATATTTCTCACTGAACATAAAATTGGCAGTTATTTCCTATCAGCACATTGATGTATTCTGGCTTCCATTGTTACCATTGAGAATTCAGTTGTTATTCAAACTAGTCATCTTTTGAAGGACATCTGTCTTTTTTCTTTAACTGCTATTAGAATGTTTTCTTTGCCTTTGGTGTTCTGTAAACGTACACTGATGTTTCTTTTCTAAGTATAGCTTTCTTTACTGTACATGTGACTCATTAGTTTCCTTGAATCTTTGAATTAGATTCTATTATCACTTTATGAGAAATCCACCAATATGTCTTTACACGTTCCTTTTGCCATATTCTCATTCTCCCTTCTTGTTTTTGGTTTGATTGTTTGTTTTTTAAGAGACAAGGTCTCATTCTGTTACCCAGGCTGGAGTGATTAATTCTTAATGATGGAAATTACCTAAAGTCTATGTGGGGCACTGGCTTCCCATGCAAAAGAATTCAAGAGTGAGCCAATAGTATAAAGCAAAAGCAAGTTTTATTTAGGGAATATAAATGACCCACTCCCCAGAAGAGTAAAGGCTAGTTCTCCTTGCTAAGGAGAATAGGACTATCAGTTTTTAAATTTTTTTTTTTTTTTGAGATAGTCTCAAGCTGTGGCCCTGGGTAGAGTGCTGTGTCATCACAGCTCACAGCAACCTCAAACTCTTGGGTTTAAGCGAGTCTCCTGCCTCATCCTCCCAAGTAGCTGGGACTACAAGCACCTACCACAACACCCAGCTATGTTTTGTTGTTACAGTTGTCATTGTTGTTTTAGCGGGCCAGGAGGGGTTCGAACCTGCCAGCCTTGGTGTATGTGGCCGGTGCCCTATCCACTGAGCTATGGGCGCTTCCCATTTTTTAATTTTTTTAATTTTAGCAATGGCTTAATCATAAGCTATGCAGAGGAATATTTACATTTTTTTCTTGATTTACTGAAACTGGAAACCTCTCTCCCCTTTTTTTTTTTTTTAACTTTCTAAGGTCCAGTCATAGGACTGTCATGGTGTCAGTATTTCTTTTAGCATGCTAATATATTATAACAAGGACATAATGAGTTGCAAGGTTAAGCAGTGGCCAATTTCCTGCCATCTTGGTTTTGACCTGTCTTAACTTGTTCTGTCACCACATCCTGTCTTTGATGAGTATGGTTTAGGGTTTTTTTTTTTTTTTTTTTTGACTCCCTATTGGCTGGTGCCTATCAGTTTCCTAACAAATGGAATCATGGATCATGGCTCTGCAGCCTTTAACTACCGTGCTCATGTAATTCTTCTGTCTCAGCCTCTTGAGTAGCTAGAACTACAGGCATGTGCTTCTATGCCCAGCTAATTTTTACATTATTCTGTAGTGATGGAGGTCTTGCTGTTGCCCAGCGTGGTCTCAAACTCCTGGGCTGCAGTGTTTCTCCTGCCTTGACCTCCCAAAGTGCTCAGATTATAGGCATGAACCATTATGCCCAGCCATTCTCCCCTCCTTATGGAATTCAGAATAAATATAGAGAAAACCCTCTCAACTCTATTCTCCATGTCACTTAAGTTTTTTATGTTTTCCGCCTTGTCTCTTCATGATCAGTTGTGAATAATTTCTATTGATGTATTTCCATCGATGTACTATTTCTTTATTTAGTTATTGCTTTTATTCTTAATTCTATTTACCAAATTTTTCATTCCTAGAATTTTTGTCATTTTCAAAGCATCTAGATAAAGTTTCTTAGTCTCTGCAAAACAATGAAAATCTTATATTATATATCTATATAAACAAAGCATACTGTTTTATATTTATATTTATAATCCTAATATCACAAGTACTAGTGGGTCTGTTTTTGGAATCTTTTACTAGTTATTACTCCTGGTACTTGGTGTCCTTGATTATACCTAACTGTGTACTATCCCCTTTCCTTAAAAACAAAAATATGTTTATAAGAATAATTTCAGGCCTTTAATAAAGGTTCTTTTTACCACAGAGAATTGTGTGTGTGTGTGCTCTTGTCAAGAGCTTAGAAACACTATCAGTCTGGGACTTTAAATTCACAACTTGAGGTCTTTTGAACCATGCAAATAATAGGCTGCAAATTGACAAACAAGAGCCAATTACTTCTAGTTTCCCTTACCCTGAAGGTATAGTTATTGCTTTCCCAGTTTAATGTGGACTCTCCAACTTGGGTGGGCCCCGAGCTTTTATTTTTATTCTCTTCATCTAAGAAGCCTTCCAAATAACAATCCAAATTTTCCAGGATTGTAAAATTCCCTCAAGGTAGAAGTATTCTGATTAGATCTCTGAGTTCTTGATTTCCCATCAGTTACAGCCTGATAAATCTTGTGAGCTTTTAGTGCTTTTGGGGGTTCAATTTTAAAAATTTATTTCTACAGACAGGATCTCTCCATGTTGTTCAGGCTGGAGTGTTGTGGCCATTCACAGGCACAATCATAACACATCACAGCCTCAAACTCCTGGGCTCCTGCAATTTTCCTGTTTCAACATCCCAAGTAGCTCCGACTACAGGCGTCTGCCACTGTGCCCAGCCAAGACTTTTAAGATTTAAAAAAATTCACCTAGCATTTTTAGTTGTTTCAGGGGGGAACGTTGGTCTAAATAATGCAGCTTGCCACCATCAACAACCTCAATTTCTCTGTCCTCTCAGCGTTGCTTAATTTTTCTTCTTAGCACTTAACACTACTTGACATTATATATTTATTTGTCCACCAACTAGGTTGAGAGCTGTGTGGGCACATGTACTTTTATTTGTTCACTGCTGTCTCCTCAGCACTCAGAATAATGTCTGGAACATAGTGAATACTCAATATTTGCTGAATGAATGAACGAATGAAAGAAGAGTTGTTTTGCAGACCTCTTTGTGCTGTGGCTACAGTGGGCCAAAGAGAGAAGACTGGGGGATTCACAAATCTAGAACCTGTGTCGAGACCTTTTGAAACTCACTTCTTTTTTTTTTTTTTTTTTTTTTTTTGTTGAGACAGAGCCTCAAGCTGTCCCCTGGATAGAGTGCTGTGGCATCACAGCTCACAGCAACCTCTAACTCCTGGGCTCAAGCGAGTCTCCTGCCTCCACCTCCCAAGTAGCTGGGACCACAGGCGCCCGCCACAACGCCTGGCTATTTTTTGGTTGCAGCCGTCATTGTTGTTTGGCCGGCCCAGGCTGGATTCGAACCCGCCAGCTCAGGTGTATGTGGCTGGCGCCTTAGTAGCTTGAGCCACAGGCGCCGAGCCTGAAACTCACTTCTAAATCAAGTTTACAACTTATGGAAGTGGCATAAAGAACTTCAAGCATTCTTGGTTGTCAGTACTTGTCAGGATCAAGTGTAAGGCTAAGTGGGGAGACTTGGTATCTGCAGGTTTTAGTGTCTCTCTTACTCTCTCTAGGTCTTTCTTTACTTCATCTTTGCTTCCATTGGTCATCCTCACCTCCCACCCAGTCTCCAGTGACTTTGACCTCATTTCCTCCCTCTTTGCTGTCTCTGTTTATCTCTGTGCTTCTGTCTCTGTCTTAGTATCTTTATCCTTCTCTGGGGTGTGTTGGTTTTATTCTCCCCGTTTCTATCCTCCTCTGTAAGGTGAGCAATTCTAGCTGTTTTTGACTCTGCACGAACCCCGACTCTCTAGATTTATCTTCAGGATGCCTGCAAAGGCAACCTCTATCGCTACACCCCCACCCATCTGGAGAGGGAAACAGTGCCTTTCTGTTTCTCTCTCCACTTTTTGTCACTGTCTCTCTGTCACCATCTTCTCTGCCTCTATTTCTTCATCTCTCTCTGTGTCATTGAATGTGCTCTGTTATTCTTCCCCTGGTACTGTAACCACAATCGCCCTGTACTCTGGGTCTGTGCACACTGTTGCTCGTCCCTCTCCATCTGTCTCCCCTGCCTCTGGCTCCTGACTCCTTGTCTCTTCCCTCTGTGAATCTTCCACTCTGACCCTCACTCTGCTTGTTTTCTTTATTGCTGTCATGGTTCTCTCTGTCTCTCCCCTCCATCTCTCTCTCTACCATTTTCTATCCTTCTCTGTCCCCTCTGTGTATTGGTCCACTTCCTATCTAATATTGTTTTCTGAATTTCTAACACTGGTGCCTTTATCTCTGCCCCCTCTTTCTGAATTTTTTCTCTTTGCCTCAGTCACTGTTGCCTCCAACTTTGTCTCTGGCACCTTCTCTATTCTTCTCTCTTCTCTTCTCTTCTCTTCTCTTCTCTTCTCTTCTCTTTTTTCCCTTCCCCTTCTTCCCCTTCTCTTCGTTCTTTTTCTTTCTGTTTCTTCTTTTTGAGACAGAGTCTCACTCAGTCATCCTGGGTAGAGTGCCATGGCATCATAGTTCACAGCAACCTCAAACTCTTGTGTTTAAGCGATTCTCTTGCCTCAGCCTCCGGAGTAGCTGGAACTACAGGCACTCACCACAACGCCCAGCTATTCTTTTTAGAGACAGGACCTCCTTTGGCTTAGGCTGGTCTCAAACTCCTGAGCTCAGGCAATCCCCCATCTCGGCCTCCTAGAGTGCTAGGATTACAGATGTGAGCTACCGTGCCCTGCCTATGTCACTTTTCCTTGTATTAGTTTCAGCTGTTTTCTCTGTCTTTTCTCTCTCCGTCACTGTCCTCTGTATCTTTATAGCCTCTGAGTCTGTCTGTCATGTTCTCTATATCTGCCACTGACCCCTATATCTTGCTGATCTCTATTACTGTCCTTTTGGTCTATCCCTTCTGTCACTGTCCTATCTCTCTCTCCATGACACAGTCTTCTCTGTCTCAATTACTGTCCTCTTGGTCTCTCTCCTGTCTAAGACCCCTTGATCTCTGCCACCACCACCCCCGTCTCTGTTTCTATCTCCTCTCAACTTTTACCCCTATTTGACTGTCTTCTCCCTTTTGCCTCTGTCTCTATCCTCTCTGTCATTGTTTTCACTTCGGACACTGTCCTCTCTGTTGTCGTCTCTCTGTACTGTCTCTGTCTCCACTACCCCTGTCCAAGTCCCCTCTGCCACTGGGGCCCTCCATCAGTGCCCGCGTGCTCATTTGCTGTCCCCTCTGTCTCTCTGACAAGCCCCTTCTGTGTTTGGGATCACTGTCTCTCTAGCCTCTGGGCCGATCCCCTCGTCTTGTGGTGATTTTCCCGCCACTTTCTGCTTCTACCTCACTGAGACTTTCCTTTTGTCCGAATCGTCTCCTGTTCTTGTGACTTGCCGCACTGGGAGGGGGAGGTGTCTCTACCCCCCTGGAGTTGTCTCTGGATGTTTTCCAAAGGCTGCATCCTCTCAGGTCTTTTCTGAAAAAGAGGGGTCTACAGTAAGGTCCGACAGTCAAATCAGTCCACCTGACCGACCCGGTCGAGCCTTGAGCCTCACGCCTCGCCTCACGTTCTTTCCCGCCCTTTATCTTTCCGCAGGAACTAAAAAAAAAAAAAAAGGAAAAACACCGGCGCACGCGCACCAACCACCACGTTGGAAAAGGTGCGCACGACTCACTTGCTTACACGCTCCGGCAGCCGGCTCGGCAACTAGTGACGTCACAGAGGCTTGGCCCCGCCTTATTGGCTGCCTTCAACCAGCGCGCGCTTGCGGGAGTAGATAGCCACGTGTTGCCAAGCGCCAGGTGGCGCTCGGCGCTGGAGCTCTCAGATCCTGAAAATCTCATAGAGGGCCTCGTGTAGTCATGGCAACTCTGCCCTTCCTACTTGGATACCTGAGCTATTTCTTTGGATCCACTAATCTGATTGGATATCTGTCGAACTAATGCTTGTTATCTGATTAGATAGCAGGGAGTTTGGCTCTTCCTTTCCTCTGGCATTTCTGTCTCCCGGCCAGATTTCTTCCGCAAGCTCGGGCAATACCGAGATGGGAAGTGAATCGAGTCGCCAGGGGGCGTGAGGAGTGTTGGAATTGGCTCCGGAATGCTGCCGACTAGCTTGGGTCTCTCAGACACCCGCTCACTTTCTTCTCGCCAGAGGCCGCCACAGAATGCTGTGCCCTCAGGGGCCCTGGGGACTGATGACATCTAGGGCCATCCATTTGTGATTGGCTACCCCTCTCCCTGCAATAGCAAAGTCAGAAAGGGAGACCTTGAGAGTTTTATCCCAGAAAGAAAGAAATTGTGTGTCCGGGAATTATGACTGTGTACTCCAACACTTCGATAAGCAAAGAGGATTCGCCTTTTAAAAAAAATCTCTTATACTCTCCAGAACTATGCCCAAATGAGCAAACTGTAATTAGAAGGGACACTTAATGCAGCTTGGACTTCTAAAATCGACACCTATTGTTTTTGCCTGCCCGACATGTGTTGTCTATGATTTTGTTTTTCAGTAATAGCCTTGTTTTGGTCCGGCGAGGCGGCTCACGCCTGTAATCCCAGCACTCTGGGAGGCTGAGGCAGGTGGATCGCTTGAGCTCAGGAGTTCAAGACCAGCCCGAGCAAGAGCGAGCCCCATCACTACTAAAAATAGAAAAACTAGCATGGCGTTGTGTTGCACACCTGTAGTCCCAGCTACTTGGGAGGCTGAGGCGAGAGAATCGCTTCAGCCCAAGAGTTTGAGGTTGCTGTGAGCTATGACGTCATGGCACTCTACCGAGTGACAAAGTCTGACTCTGTCTCAAAGAGAAAAGAAAAAGTACAGAAGAGTTGCTATATAACCCCTCATAAGCGCCCCCTTTCCCCATTGTTAACATCTTGAATTACTGTGATACATTTATTACAATTAATAAGCCAATATGGATGCTTGTTAAAGTCTGTGGTTCTGATAAGGGTTCACTCTTTGTGTTGTACATTATACATGCTATAGTTTTTCTAAAAAGTAGACTTTAGAGCAGTTTTAAGTTCACAGAAAAATTGAGGGGAAAGTAAAGACATTTTCCATATATGTATGCCCTGCCCTCACAAATGAACAGCCTCCTCTATTAACACTACCCACCATGCTGGTGTGTTTCTTACTATTGATGAACCTACCTTGAGACATCATTATTATCCAAAGTTCACAGTTTACATTAGGGTTCTCTTTTGGTGTTGTATGGTCTGTGGGTTTGGACAAATTATAAAGACATGTACCCACTATTATAATCTCATATAGAATAGTTTCATTGTCCTAAAAATCATCTGGGCTCCATTGATTCATCCTTTCCTCTTCCCAAACCCTTGGCAACAACTGATCTTTTTTACTATCTCTAAATTTTGCCTTTTTCAGAATGTCGTATAGTTGGAATCATACTACGTGTACCTTGTCATATTAGCTTCTTTCACTTAGTAATACACATTTTAGGTTCCTCCATTCTTTTCATGGTTTGATAGCTCATTTCTTTTTATTACTGAATAATGTTCCATGATATGAATGTACCAAAGTTTGTTCACTTGCTGAGGACATCATGGTTGCTTTCAAGTCTTGGCAATTATAAATAGAGGTGCTATAAATATTCATGTTCAGGTTTGTGTGGACATTAATTTCTCAACTCATTTGGGTAAATACCAAAGAGTGAATGGCTACTGCACTATATGGCAAAAGTATGATCTGCTTGAATAAATAGGGCTGAGCTGTTACATAGCCATATAACCCCTATCTCACGAACACAAACATTGATGATGGATGGGTTGTAGGTCTAAATGTTAAAGCTTTAACAATAAAACCTCTAGAACAGCAGTTCTCAACCTGTGGGTTGTGACCCACAGGAACTGTATTAAAGGGCCATAGCATTAGGAAGGTTGAGAACCACTGCTCTAGAAGAAAACATTGTAGATTATCTTGAGAACTTTCAGGGTAAGAAAAGATTTCTTAAACAAGAAATAGAATACAAGTATATTGGAAAATATTAATAAATAAATTCACCAAAAATATCATTAAAAGAATGAAAAGACAAGCCACAGGGAAGAATAATAATATGCATTCTAACAAAGAACTCACCGGCAGATTACATAAAGAAACACTAGTCAATTTGAAAAGGCAGAAAACCTAATAGAAAAATGGACAACTGGCTCGGCACCTATAGCTCAACCGGCTAGGGCGCCAGCCACGTACACCTAAGGTGGCGGGTTCGAATCCCCAGCCCGGGCCCGCCAAACAACAATGACGGCTGCAACCAAAAAATGGCCGGGCGTTGTGGCGGGCGCCTGTGGTCCCAGCTACTTGGGAGGCAGAGGCAGGAGACTCGCTTGAGCCCAGGAGTTGGAGGTTGCTGTGAGCGTGATGCCAGGGCACTCTACCCAGGGGGGGACAGCTTGAGGCTCTGTCTCAAAAAAAAAAAAAATGGACAACTGATGGACAGGGTCTGGTGGCTTACACCTGTAACCCTAGCACTCTGGGAGGCCCAGGCAGGTGGATTGCTTGAGCTCAGGAGTTCGAGACCAGCCTGAGAAAAAGCAAGACCCCGTCTCTACTAAAAATAGGAAAAAAAGCCCCCCAAACTGAGGCAAGAGTATCGCTTGAGCCCAAGTTGGAGGTTGCTGTGAGCTATGATGCCACAGCACTCTACCCAGGGCAACAGCTTGAGACTCTGTCACAAAAAAAAAAAAAAAGGACAGATGATGTGAATTGATACTTCACAAAGATATCCAATGGCCAATAAATATTTGGGAAAATGTTACATTTCATTAGCCATTGGGGGAAAAGTAAATTAAAAGCATAATAAAACACTGTTCCCCCACCCCCACCACCAGAATTACTAAAATTAAAAGCCCAACAATACCAAATATTGGTGAGCAACTGAAAGCTCAGAGACTGCTGGAGGGGGATATAAATGGAGACAATGACTTAGGAAAACTGTTTGGCAGTGTCTATTAGAGAGGAATATACATACATCCTGGGACCCAACAGTTAGACTTCTAGGCTTGTACCCAACAGAAATGCTACATATGTTCACCAAATGCAGTGTTCCTAGCGACACTACAAGCGATAACACCAAAACAGAAACCACTTGAATGTTGGTCAACCGCAACAGCAACAGAATAGATAAATAAACTATGATATATTCATACAACAAACTCTTATATAGCAATGAAAATGAACAACCCAGGGCAACCAGCAACAATGTGGATGAATCCCACAGACACATGCTGAATGAAGGAAGCCAGACACACAAGTCTACCATTGTAGGATTCCATTCAGTGAAGTTCAAAAACAAGGCAAACTGCCTTATGGTGTCAGATATCAGGAAAGTAGTTAACTTTCAAGTGAAGGAGTGACCAGCAAGGAGCATGAAGAGTCTGGGGAGCTGGTCATGATCTAATCCATGACCTAGGGTTCGTTGCATTTCTCTGAGCCACAAAAAAGGCAAGTTTTCTGTCACTTGACCGTTGAAGAGTCTTGACAAAACAGTAAATGATCATGCTATTTTGTTCCCAACTCTGCCAATACTTTCACTGCAGACTTCTGGGCTCCAGGAATGTGAAAGCATAAATTTCTGTTTTCAGCCAGCCAGTCCCTAGCAAACCAGTACAGCTATTGTGTCCATTTTCGGGTACGAGTATTTTTTATTTAATTGTGCGTATGGAAATGTAGGTGTGAATAGCAGAATGTAGTGGACACTTGCTACTTTGAGGGACTGCCCCTTGCCCACTGCCGTGTGATCTTTGTGACTGTCAATCAAGGGAGCTTTATGTTCTCTACTAAAAAATGTCATGACTCCCAGGAGCTGAATTCACCATTCCAGCAAAAAGGGTTGAGTTATGGGTGGGGGTGCGTCTGGGCCAATCCTGGGCAAGATAGGCAGAGGAGGAGGAGTCAGCAAGTATGCTAGCTGAACTGGACGCAATGATTGGCCTGAGGCGGCCATCCGAGGCTTGAGCAGGACCAATCAGGCTGAGGGAGAGGAGAGCCATCCTCATTTTGTTTGAAGTTATCTGCTCTGAAGGCAATTACAAGTCCTGTTAATTTCTTGCAGTTGCCGCAGATCCTGCTAATTTGCTACCCAAACGTCGTTCCCCTCTCTGTACTTCCTTGTGGCAAAGCCTGCACCCCAAGATAAGGACTATAAATGACAGACTGTCAAGGGCCACAACTCGGGGTGGCCATAGAACTGGGTTCTAGCAAGAGAGAATTAAGAGGAATGCTTCTGGGGGAGGAAAAAGAGGAACATATAAGGGGAGGCCTGTCCTGCCACGGTGAAACATGGTGAAAACATGATGATCTGTGCTGCTTCAGACAGTTTGTACTCAGGAGGAGAAGGAAAAACCATCTCAGAGATGCCAACCTGTTGAGTAGCAGAACTAACCCTGGGACTATCTGTCTTTGAGAGATTTTTTTATGTGAATACAAGAAATCACTATCATTTAAGCTCTTTCAATTGGGAATTGTTTTCTGCAGCTGAAGGCATCATTATAGATACAGCATTATAAGCTTGGAGCTCTGATTTTACTACTTCATTACTATTTCATTACCATAGCAAAGACCCACCTGAGAATGTAGTCGATAAAGAGAAAAACAGAAATGAAAGAGTCACTTGAAAACCTGCATCTAAAATCCTTCTGTGTTCTCAGTGTACAGAGTTCTGTCAATTGTGTTTGTGGCTTTGGGTTGCATTTTGTGTCCTATAACACAATGGTTCTGGCTAATATAATTTTTAGAAACTAAGGATCAAAGAGATTAATTAAGTTGTCCAAGCTGGGGGTGGTGGCTCATACTTGTAATCCTAGCACTCTGGGAGGCCGAGGCAAGAGAATTTGAACTCGGAAATTCAAGAGCCCAAGCAAGAGTGAGACCTTGTCTCTACAAAAAGTAGAGAAATTAGCTGTGTGTGGTGGCAGGTGCCTGTAGTCCCAGCTACTCAAGAGACTGAGGCATGGGGATCATTTGAGCCCAGGAATTTGAGGTTGCAGTGAGCTCTGATGATGCTGCTGCATTCTAGTCAGGGTGACAAAGTTAGATTCTGTCTCAAAAAAAAAAAAAAAAATTATGTTACCCAGCCAGTGAATGAAACACGCATTTGTCTGAACACAGAGCGGGCATGACTCGATCCAACTTCTCAGTCTCAGAGAGGACAGGAGCCCCAACTGGAGTGAGACCCACAGAGTGTGTTTATTCTGGCGTTGATAGCAGCAGCAGTGGGGGGATTGGCCAGACGCGGGGTGGGGTGAACAGAAGGAGTGGACACAGGTGTGTGTGTGTCTGAGGGAACACAGAGGATTGGCCCATTGACATTCACAGAGAGAACCAGGGTCAAGACACCAAGTCTTGGACAAACAGCAAAGAGAGACAGACAGAGGGTTTGGGGGCAGAGGTCCCCCAGACATGCACGGCCCCTCACCTCAAGGGGGAGCCCCAGGGAAGAGAAGACAGACACAGTGGAGGCTAAATGCTCCCCACCCTGAAACAGGGAGCTGGGCCCACCTGCCTCCCACCCTCTTGCCTCTGGGGTAGGAAGGGCAGGCCCAGGGCTGCCCCGCACCAGCAGCTCGGACATTATGGCTTCGAGGAGGTGAATTCACGGTGCAGGCCGAAAAGGATGGGGTCCTGAGGGGACCTGGTCCAATCCCCGGCCTAGGCCAGTCCTGTCTGATGGGACAGGGAAGAAGGAGTCATCGATAGCAAAGAGCAGAGCAGGGCTATGTATGACCTGCTGTGGCAGCATCACACCCAGAGACCCAGCAATCTTGGGTCCCAGCCCCTTCTCCCCCAGTTCTGGGAGTCCAAGCTCCCAGCCCCTCCTCCCTCAAACCCAGGGGTCCCAGCCCCAGCCCCTCCTCCCTCAGACCTAGTGGTCTGGGCCACCAGCCCCTCCCTTCTGGTCTGGGTTCCTCACCCCTCACTCTGAGTTCTCTTTCTCTGATAGTCCTTTGCTGCCTTTTGTGAAGCTGGTCAAAGTCTTTTCCTGCAGGGAAAAACCCAAAAAGTTCAGGAGTTGGCGGCAAAGGAAAAACAACTGTTAATATCCAAGAAGATAAGATGTCAATCCTATCTCATTGATAAGATGTCAATCCTATCTCATTATTTACAATGCTCTTTTTCACTTGGCTCTGACATGACAAGGCAAATGGTATTACTATCCCATTCTGCAGATGGGGAAACTGAAGCACAAGAAAGCAAAGTGTATGCAAATGTGAGGAGAGATGAGGAGGCAGGGGATGAGTGGAGCTGACCCTGCATAGCCAAAGAAGAGCAGGCACTCTGTCCTGGGGACAATGGGAAACCATGGGAAGGCTGTGAGCAAGGGAGGGGCCGGGGCAGCTTAAATGTGGAAGGACCCTCTGGAGCCATAAGTAGCGATAAGTGCTGAAAGTCATGGTCAGGGCCTGGACTCTACCCAGGTTCTCTCTGTGCCTCCAGTGGCATGGGAGTTGGCTCACCACAAAGTCCTGGACAAGTATGTGGAATGAATGAGTGAATGATTTAGGAGCAGAGTAAATGCTGGAAGGAGGGAGTGGCCTCTATCTTGTCCACCCAAGTAAAGTCACAGTTTTTTCTTTTCTTTTCTTTTTCTTTTTCTTTTTTTTAAACAGAGCCTCAAGCTATCCCCCTGGGTAGAGTGCCGTGGCATCACAGTTCACAGCAACCTCCAACTCCTGGGTTCAAGTGAGTCTCCTGCCTCAGC
>NW_003852606.1:219379-228551 GCF_000181295.1 Otolemur garnettii | reverse complement strand
GTAACTCTCAAACTCTTGGGCTCAAGCGATTCTCTTGACTCAGCCTCCTGAGTAGCTGAGCCTACAGGTGCCCGCCACAACACCTGTCTATTTTTAGAGACGGGGTCTTGCTCTGGCTCAGGCTGGTCTTGAACCTGTGAGGTCAGGCAATCCACCACCTTGGGCTCCCAGAGTGCCAGGATTACAGGTATGAGCCACCACGCCCTGCCACTTTCTTGGTTTTTAATGAAAGCAAATTCATCTTTAATATTTTCCAAATCTACTTCTTTGCACTTCTTGTTTTTTGTTTCATGAGAGAATGATCATGTTTGGTGATTTCTCTTGACAAATTTTATTTTATTATTATTATTATGTTTTAGAGACAGAATCTCACTTTGTCACCCTTGGTAGAGTGCTGGGATATCACAGCTCACAGCAACCTCCAGCTCCTGGGCTTAGGCTATTCTCTTGTCTCAGCCTCCTGAGCAGCCAGAACCACAGGTGCCTACCACAATGCCTAAGCTATTTTATTGTTGCCATTTTTGCCAGGGCCCAGTTCGAACCTACCACGCTCGGTATATGGGGCCGGCACACTACTCACTGAGCCACAGGTGCCACCTTCTTCACAAATTTTAAATAGCTATGATGGTATGACCTTTTCTTTCTTCCCTCTGCCTCTGGCTTTGCTCATGTTGTCCCCTAAGCCCAGTCCTCAACGTCCTTTGCTCAAATGTCACCTCCTCAGAGAGGCCCTCCCTGATGCCATCATCTAAAGGGCACCCTCCAAACCCCCATCCAGATTCCCTCTACCTCCCAGACTCCCAAACTTTCTGGACCACAACCTACAGGGCAAAACAAACACTATGATCTTTACAATGGGTGCAGCATTATGAAATTTTCTGTTCTTTTTTATTTTAACTTTATTATTTTCTTATTAGGTTTAAAAAATTTGCTGATGCCCACTCAATATACTATAATCAACTAATTTTCACAGCCTGCTCAAAATAAACCAACAAAAACCCAAAACCCCCTTGCTTCATCTTACCACCCAGTTTCCCCCTCTTTATTTTGGACTTGGCATGGAGGGTAATCACAGCAGTAGCATATCATTTCACTAACGCTCAACTCACTGAATCTCACATTTGTAGTCACCTACATGTTATCGACATCCTCATTTCCCAGGAAAACAAGACCCAGGGGGGGTATGCAACTGTGCTCTCTGTGGCACAGCTAAAGTTGGTGGAGCGGTATTCGAACCCAGGGCGTCTGACTCCAGCCCAGATCCCATGGGCTGCACTAATGAAGGGGCCGAGAGGGTGCAGCATGGGGGGTGCCCCACTCACCTCCACTAGCTGATGCCAGTGCTCCACGGGTTTGCGGGGATTGGCCAGCATCTCGGCCCAGTGCTCGCGGCCATGGGGGTCTGCGGCGTCTGGGCCCACACGACAAACACCGATCACTTCATTGTGCCCGATGCTGGGGGTTAGGGGCAGTGAGCACCCGGGCAGTGAGACACCCCCTCCCTGCGTCCCCCACCCGGGCCACGCCCCTCACCAGTCGTAGTCAACCACAGCGATGCTGAGGCCCACGTTTTCCACGCTCTCTGGCGCGACATCGAACACCAGCGCCTCGTTGTACGTGGGGTTCAGCGTGTTCTTCTTGATGGAGGTTTTCCGCTTCTTCAGACGCCGCCCCTCGCTGATCAGAGAGGCCTTCACATAGGGGTCTGAGGGCAGAAATAAAGTATTGTATATTGAACAGCAACTCCACTCGGTAAGACCCAGGAGTCTTGGCCTCCAGCTCTTTTGCCCTCAGGCTGAGGGTCGGGTCCTCAGCCCCTCCTTCCTCAGACCCAGAGACACAGGACCCCAGTCTCTCCTCCCTCAGGCCTTCCTCTCTTAGATCTAGGGGCCCAAGCCCTTCCTCCCTCAGACCCCAGAGTCTGAGACCCCAGCCCCTCCTCCCTCAGACGCAGGGGTCCTGGCCCCCAACCCCTCCTCCCTCAGTTCCCACTGCCAACCTGGGCCTCACCTGAGAAGCCAGTGAGGTCCATCGCTTTGAGGTTAGAGGCTTTTATGATGGTCACGGTGAGACGCCCAGCCGTGGGGAGGTAGCAGAGTGAGAAATTGAGTTCCCCAAGATCTGCCTTTTCCTGCAGTTGGGAAAAGGGTTTCAGAGAGATCTTGCCTCAGTCTCTCCCCATGTCTTCCCAATTCTCTCTTCCTGAGCCTCCAACTCTCCACAGCTCAGATTTCTGATCCACTTAAAAATCTGACTCTGGGCCAAGGCCTGGTGACTCCCTGGCCACAGCTGCCCATGACCGTGAAAGCCTATTTGTTCTGCAAGGAAGATTGGAAGAGGCATGAGTTGGGGGGAGAGAGAGGGAGAGGGTGGGAGAGAGAAGAACACAGTGAGAAACAGACAGAGACAGAGGCCAAAATGCTGAGAGATACAGTTGCAAAGACAGACCCACAGAGTTCTAAAGGGAGAAGAGGATGGACACTCAGAGAGAGGGAGGACCAGAGGCCCATGGGCAGGGACAAAGACCCAGAAAGAGAGGGAGACAGAGACCTAGAGAGAGGGGGACAGGGACCCAGAGAGAGAAGGAGGCAGAGACCCAGAAAGAAGGGATGCAGAGACCCAGAGATGGGGGGTGGGGGAGTGGACAGAGATCCCGAGATACAGAAGGACGGAGATCCAGAAAGTGAAGGAGACCCAAAGAGAGAGAGAGGGATAGAGACCAAAAGAGAAGGAGATGAGTGTGACCCAAAGAAAGAATAGAGACCCGGGGTTGGGAGGCAGAGACGTGGAGGCAAGTATAAACACTCAGAGAGAGTGACAGAGCCAGAATGAGAGTGTAGGGGCAAAGACCCAAAGAGTGACAGAGAAACATAACCGAGATGGAGAGCCCCTCCACTCACTAAAGGGAAAGTGACCACCCAGACAGAGTGGGACAAAGACTGAGAAGAGGCCAGGCGCAGTGGCTCATGCCTGTAACCCCTAGCACTCTGGGAGGCCGAGGTGGGTAAATTACTTGAGCTCTGTAGTTTGAGACCAGTCTGAGCAAGAGTGAGACCCCATCTCTTCTATAAAGAGAAAAACTAGCTCAGTATGGTGGTGGGCACCTGTAGTTCTAGCTACTTGAGGGGCTGAGGCAAAAGGATTGCTGAAGCCCTGGAGTTTAAGGTTGCTGTGAGCTATGATGTCATCGCACTCTACCCCAGAGTGACAGAGTAAGACTCTGTCTCAGAAAAACAAACAAAAACAAACAACAACAACAACAAACTGAGAAGAAACACAGAGAAGTCAGCCTTAGAGAGGGTAGGAGATACACCAAGACCCAAAATGAGTTTTTCAGGGAGACAGATACTCTTAGTCCAGCACATACAGATAGACATGGCGCAGTGGCTGGAACTTGCCAGGAGCTGTGACCTCTCCTGTCTAGCCCCGCAGCCTCTCAATCACACTGACCCAGGTCCCTGGGTGCCCCACTCACTCCCATCAGGACTTTGCCCAGGCTGTTTCCTCTGCTTCGAACACCCTTCCCTCCCCATCTCTGGGCTCCTCCTTGGCTTTCATGCCTGTGCTTCTTTATCACCTTATTCCCCAAGCTCCTTGAACCCCTACAGCCCTGAAAAGATGCTCTTCCTATTCCCCCATAACACTGGCCTCTGACACCAACAGTGTGACAACCTAGACCTGGAGCTCCTGAGGGCAATCTGGGAGCCCTAGGTTCTAATCCTAAAAGCACAGTAGTGGAATGAATGAATGAGTAGGGCCACAAGTGATAAAGATGGAGGCCAAGATGGATGCAGGGAGAGAGCTTATGCATGGGGCTGCCATGGGCAGTGACCAACAGTGGGGTTGATGGGGCAGACAGGGACCCTGGAGACAGGGATCCTAGAACTAGGTACATAGATCCTAGAGGCAGACTTGGGGGACTGAACAAGCAAGCTGGGGAGAGCCTGTGAAGGGACTGTAGGAAGAGGTACAGGCTCCTGCTCAAATGCGCCATCAGGGAAACAGAAGCTTGGAGAGGTATGGACCTTGAGGGTGGGCATTAGGTGGGCAGAGCTGGGCCTCTCTTGATATAAGGACAACCCCCCGCCCCCATGGCCACCCTACATTGGCAGGGAACTGGAATGCTGGGTAAACCACAGATTGGAGTTAGGAGTCTGAAGCTTGGAAGGTGAAAGGGCTCAGGGCACCCAACAGAGACCTTTGAATGAGGCTGGGGGAAGGACAAAGCATACAGGAGAGTGAAGTCCCAGGGGCAGGGTTGTTGGGAACAAGGATGGGAGCATTGGGGGATCAAGGTTGCAGGCCCTACTGTCTGGATACTGGGAGAATTTCCGAGAGTCAGGATATTGCAGGTCCAGTATGTCTGAGGCCTGGGAGATCAGACCATCATGATGCAGGTGGGGACTATGAAGAAACAGGAGGTCAGGATACAACAGAGTTAGAAGGCCAGGGATTTGAAATATTAAGAAATTTAGAGATTAGAGAGGGATTGGGGTTTCAGAAAGTCTGGAAACTGGGAAGTCAGTGGGTTAAAAGGAAAAGGAAGTTGGAAAAACAAAAGTCCAGGAACTCTGGGGTCAGGGAGTTGAAGGGTCAGAATCTGGGGTCAGCGGGTAGAAGTTATCAGATATCTAAGGGAGTGAGAAATTGGGAAATCTGAGATCCAGGCACGATGCCAATGTTTGATGAATTTGGAGAAGATATAGAGGTCATTCTGTCATTCTCTGTTCTTGCATGTTTGCAATATTCCCCAATACAGCACATTTAAAAAAAAATTTGGGCACAAGAAATCAGAAGGTTGGGCTGGGTGCAGTGGTTCAATCCTGTAAGGAGCCCTCTGGGAGGCTGAGGGCTCACAGGTTTGAGACCAGCCTGAGCAAAAGCAAGATCTCATCTCTCCTAAAAATAGAAAAACTGAGGCAAGAGGATCGCTTGAGGCCAAGAGTTGGAGGTTGCTGTGAGCTATGATGCTACAGTACTCTATCCAGGGCAACAGCTTGTGACTCTGTCTCAAAAAAAAAAAAAAGAAAGAAAGAAAGAAAAAGAAAAAGAAAAGAAATCAGAAGGTTATGAAGTCTCATGGAAAGGAGGCTGCAAACCGAGGGGTCTCAGGGCCCCAAGAATGAGGAAGCAGGGGAGAGAGAGGAAGGGGCCACTGACCGAGCCACCCTCCACGATGTCCCTCCAGAGTGGGCGGTCGGGGGGCTGCTCTGCCAACTCCAGGAGGTTGTCCAGCACCACCTGGCCGATGAGGTCATGCCGTGAGAAGCGGTCAAAGTCATAGACACTGAAGTGCAATTTGCGCTGGGCCAACTCTGCCAGGGGTACCGAGAATTGAAATGTCTCATTGAAGACGGGATTCAGGGTCTTCCTGTGCACCTGGCGGGAGGGGCAAGACAGGGAGACAGACACCATGCCCATCAGCCCGGGCTCCCAGGACCCAGGAATCCCAGTCCCTCTTCCCCCAGACCTAAGGGTCCGGGCTCCCAGCCCCTCCTCCCTCAAATACAGGGGTCTGGACCCCCAGCTCCCTTCTCTGTGGGACCAGATGTCCAGCCTGCCACTCCAGACCTTGGTTTGAAACTTTTTCTTGCGGTCTGGAAGCAGGTAGATCTTGACATAGGGGTCTGAGAAGCCATTGGAGTCCTTGGCGGGGAGGTCCAGGGCCTGCAGGATCCGCACCACCAGCTGGTCAGAGCCATAGAGGTATCGCAGGGCGAAGCTGATGCGGCCACAGGGGGCCCCTGCACCCGCCTCTCCGGAGCCTGGGGCCCCGCCTCCCCGCCGACCACCAGGTCCAGTCCCCTGGTACAGCTCTGGCTTAATCTGCCCGATGAGTTTGGCTTTTTCCTCGCCGCCTGGCAGGGGTAAGGGTAGGGCAGGTGGCCGCTCCTCACTGCTTGGGTCCGCTTGGGAGGTCAGAGTCTGCTGGGTGAGGGGCCGGGGCAGGGCTGGGTACCTGGAGTGGATGGGGGAGATCAAGGTAAGGTCAGTGGTTCCTGACTTTGAGTGTATCCAAAGACATGGGAGATTCCTTCCTGCCTTTTTCTTAGCCCTCCAGCCAGTGGCCACTAATCCCCTGGTTTGCTCACTGTGACCTTGAGCAAGCCATTTGTACTTTCTGAGCCTCAGTTTCCCCATTTGTATTGGGAGGGTATCCCCATTTCTAAGCTAGCTCTAGCCCAGACCCAAAGCTGGTGCACCAGCTTCCAGAAGCCTCCTCTGGACCTCAAACTGATGACCCATAGTAATTTCTCCATGGACCACTGAGGCCTAACAGCTCAGACCCTCTTCAAACTCCCTTCTGTCCTTCTCTAAATCTCCACAACCCCTTCTCCTCTCTGCATCCACTGTGGCAGCTCAGGCCTTGCCCTTTCCTATCTGTACTCTCAGAGCCGAGTCTCTCCCTCTAGTCCATCCCTACACGACCCCAGAGGGCTCCTTCTATCCTTAGAGCTGACCCTGCCCTTCCCCTGCTCACAGGCCTCCTGTGGTTCCTTAGTACCCCACAAAGTCCTAGCCCCTAAGCCTGGTGTTGAGGGCCTCCCATAGTCTGGTATCTGTAACCACATCACCCAAGTTTTCTTTTTTCAAACTTACTATCCTGCCTTGGTGACTCCTGGCTGTTCCCGTGGTGTGCTAGGATCTCCTTCCCTTCCCATCTTTGCACAAGCTGTTCCTCCACCAGGAATGCCCAGGCCACACTCCTGCTGCTGTGCCTGTCTAACTCTTCCTCACCCTGCAGAGAGCCCTCAGCTCCTCCCAGACGGGGATCAGGGTCTCCTTGGGATCCCTCTGTGCAACTCCCCTGAGCTGCTTTACTGCCTTCCCCGGACTGTGAATGACATCAGGGCAGAGTCCAGTGTTTTCCCAATATCCAGCTCAGGCCTAGTTCATATTAGATGCTCAATATATGTGTGCAGAATGAGGGAAAATGAAGGAATGAACTCCAGGTCCTACTATTAATCCTGGCTTAGATGAAAGAGATGGACTGCCTTGTGCCTGAGGAACTTGAGAAGCCAACCACCATTCTCCTCTACTTTCCTGATCCTGGAGTCCTGCCCCCAGCCTCCTCCTTACTCTCACCCAAGAATCCAGGCCTCCAGTTCCCTCCTTTGGGTCTAAGGAGTGTGGGGCCCTGGCCTCCTCTTTCCCCAGGATCCAGAAGTCAATATCCCAGTCTCCCTCTTAACCTGAGAGCTCACAGAAGCCAAATGGGAAAAAGATACAGAGGAGGAGCAGAATTTCAAGAGTGGACCTCAGTCCAGCCGCCTTTCTCACCTGGTGGTGGGTGCCAGGCTTGTGACCTGCTGATGTGACTGGGTGCTGGGCAAGCCCCCACCACTGGGGGGCAGTAGGAGTAGCCCTGAGCCTGCCCCACCCTCAGAGGGCAGCTCAGGGGATGTCTGGCTCGGTTTGACCCCAGTGGCTACTGCAGCTGCAGCCTCTGGATATGAGTCCATGTCCAAGTAGGAGGGTTCAGGGGTGTCAGAGCCTCCCAGACTGCCTGGTTCCAGCAGCTCAGCAAAGGGTGGATGGTGGGCAGTGTGGGCATGGTGGTGTGGGCCGCCCAACAGAGGATGGCCACCCAGGCCAGCCCCAAGGTGGTGCCCACCACCGCCTACCAGGCCTGCTAGCCCGACCCCAGGGCCTAGGTCTTTGCGCAGGGGGCCACCGCCCACTGCTGAGCCTCCCTTGTCCCGCCAGGGCACCCAGCATAACTTCCAGGACACGAAGAGGGAGACGCCCAGAAGGACAATGCCACAGAATGTCACGATGACCGACAACAGGCTCACGGAGATATCTGGAGAGAGTGAGGACAGAGGTAGGGGTCAGGCTGAAGTCAGAGTATCCTTCCTCTACTGTCCCAAAGAATTAACAATTAGTATTTGCCATGTGTTTCCCCAACTACTTTACCTGTATTGCTTAATTTACACATCACAATTCTGTAAGATATTTCTATATAACCATTTTTAAATTTTGACATAGAGTCTTCCCCTGTCGCCCTGGGGTTGAGTGCCATGGCACCATCATAGCTCACAGAAACCTCAGGTCCTGGACTCAAGCAATCCTCTTGCTTCAGCCTCCCAAGTAAACTGGGATTATAGGTTACCACCACAACACTTGGCAAATTTTTCTATTTTTAGTAGAGATGGGGTCTCACTCTTGCTTAGGCTGGTCTTGAACTTGCTGAGCTCAGGCGATCCACCCACCTCAGCCTCCCAGAGTGCTAGGATTATAGGCGGAAGCCACCATGCCCGGCCTATATAACCATTCTAAAGATGAGGAAACAGATATAGAGGGGTTGAATGATTTATATAAGCTTTCAAAGGTAGTAAATAGTAGATCTGAGATTTCAATCGCACAGTCTGTCTCCAGATTTTATTTTCTTAATCGCTACCCCATGCTGCCTCTCTGTAAGAGGACACAACATCTGAGGTAGGACTGAGAGCTCCCCAAATGCTCAGAGATGATCAAGGAAGCTCACAACACAGTTAGGTAGGTCAGGGTTCAAATCACAGTTTGCTATGTGGTCTTGGGAACACATCTTAATCATTCTGAACCTTAAACTTCATATTTGCCAAATAGAAACAACCAAAACTGCCTCTTATCAGAGTTTGAAGATAACACATGAGTTTGGCAACATGATTAATCCTGTTTTCTATGTGAGGAAAAAAAAAATCTGAAATCAACAAAGTCACATGCCCAAAGTCTCACAGCTGGTAGGTGGTGGAGTCAGGATTTGAGTCTGCATTCACTGTTATGCTATCACACCTCAAAACTTCTCAATTAATGGCAGTTCAAACATGACTTTTTTTTTTTTTTTTTTAGAGACAGAGCCTCACTTTATCGCCCTTGCTAGAGTGCCGTGTGTCACAGCACACAGTAACCTCCAGCTCTTGGGCTTAGGTGATTCTTTTGCCTCACCCTCCCGAGTAGCTGGGACTACAAGCACCCACCACAATGCCTGGCTATTGTTGCAGTTTGGCTGGGGCTGGGTTTGAACCCACCACCCTCAATATATAGGGCTGGTGCCCTACTCACTGAGCCATAGGCGCCGCTCCAAGCATGACTTTTTATTAGAATAATAAACCGGCTTGGTGCCTGTGGCTCAAGCAGCTAAGGCGCCAGCCACATACACCTAAGGTGGCAGGTTCGAATCCCCAGCCCG
>NW_003852606.1:209775-219144 GCF_000181295.1 Otolemur garnettii | reverse complement strand
ACTACCAGGTGCATCCAACATCACGACCACCACAGCAACATATTCTGAGTGCAAAATACATGCTGATAAGCCATGTAGAGAAAGCCAAGTACAGCCTAGTTCTAACATCCAAAGGTTTTTGGTGTATTCAGTCATTTGTACCAGGAATGGGTTTTTTTGGAAAAGACCCACAAGGAAAGGAGAATTTATTTTGGAACTGACAGAGAAAGTAAACAGTGGATTATGGTGGGAAAGCAGGTACCCAAACCATTGCTAGCATGGATGGAATGTCCTGTTACATTAGGGATACTCAGCAGAAAAGGGATGCCTCTGGCCCTGTACTGCCCAGTGAAGCTAAAGCAGTGGATGATGTAAATCCTTATGACACTGTGTAATCTAGGGATGGTGTATGCCATTTTATAGGTGAGAAAACTGAAACTTTGAAAGTGACCCTGCAGGGCCATAAATGAGAACCACGAATTTCCTACTGGCTCCTCCTCAGGGTGTTCCTTTTTAAGTGACCAACACCTGCTGAAAATTCTGGAGGTGTGTTAGAAGTCAGAGTTATGAACTTTATTAGCCTCTTGAACATAGGAGGAATTGAGAAAATGGGGTTGCTTGGGAGAAAAATTAAATGTATGCTTTCCCCCACTGCCAGCTTGACCCAGACCCTGTCCAGGTCAAAACACAAATCCTCCAGCATGGACTAAGGAAGTATTTGGACTTGGAGAGGTAGTAAAAGGTTCACTTTGCCCAAAATAAGGTCTGGGCCTCAATCAGCTCCTAGGAGGAAACCTCTAAGCCCTTGGAATATTCCACCTGATAAGTGTCTTTGTTTACCTGGGGCCTAGGACCATGCTGGATACTCTGTGCTAACAATGTGATTTATGGCCTTGGGCCATCAACTTGACTTCTGGAGGGGCTGGAGACTGAGGTGAGCCACATGGGCAATCAGCCATGCCCACATGACCTATCCCCAATAAAAACACTGGACACTGAGGCTCAAGTGAGCTTCCTAGGTAGGCAATAAATACTCTGTTCATGCTGTCACACATCATTGTGGAGAAAATGAAGCACTGTCCATGTAACTACACTGAGAAAGGACAACTGAAAGCTTGTGCCTGGCCTCTCCTGAACTCTGCCCTGTGTGCCTCTTCTCTTTGTTGATTTTAGCCTAGATCATTTCACTGTGATAAACCATAACCATGAGCATTGGAGTCCTAGCAAATCATTGAACCTCAGAGTGGTCTTGTGGATCCCTCTCCCAAGCTATAGTTTTATGCTAGACTATCCAGGATCAAATTCTGGCTCTGATGCCTATAGGCTGTGAGACTCTGAGCTAGTGACGGTAGGTCTCTGGACCTCACCCCTCATTACTGTCACCTGGACATCCTGCACACGAGATGGCATGCCCTGCCCTGGTGCTCAGCAAGGGTACCTGTTGTAGTGTCCAAGCACATACTTCCTCCAGTTAGCATTTCCTCGTCTGGACAATGGCACTCATAATATTTCCTATTTCTTAGAACAATGGTGCTTCCCAGCTATATGACCTTGGACAAGTCACTTCACCCTTTTAAGCCTCAGTTTCCCCTGTTGAAAATGGAGATTATATGTACCATAAACAGACACATAAATAATCAATGAAATATGCAAAGGACCTCACATGTTCTCTGTAGCACAGTTGGTACTTAACAAATAAATCCCAACATTCATCAAATACTACCATGTGCCCAATGTTGTTCTAGGGACTTCATATATGTTAAATCACTTGAGTCTCTTGTCTGTCCTTTGAGGTAGTCATTTTTATTAGCCCCATTTTCCAGATGAGGAAACTGAGGCACAGAAAAAGTCACTTACCTAAAGCCATCTAAAGTAAGTGGGGGAGGTGGAATTTGAACCCAAATCAGACAGTCTGACTCAGGGTTTGAGATTTTAACATTATGCAAGGTGCACAAAGATATCTGAAAGGGATATTTGGTGGTAGTAGTTGGGAGAGAGGCCCACAGGGTAAAACTCAAAAAGTCAGGGGTCAGGTGGACCACACAACTCCTTTTCCTTGCATCAGAGGTTTTAGGCAGAGGAGCAGCAGCAGGCAGGATGGAGGAAAAACTCTAAGACAGACTGGCCCCACAGGGAATAGTGGCTACAATGCAGGCAGGGGGCTGGCCAAAACAGCTAGGGGTGCTGACCTGCATCTGGACCCCGGGGATAGCCTCGGATTCTCAGGTCATTGAACTCCTGGCATCTGTCATTGGTGTCAGCATCTCGGACCCGTGCACAGAGGTCTGAAACCAGGATTAGTGCCCGTCGGCAGAGATCATCCTCGTAGTCTCCTGACATGGTGGCTATCCCGCCTAGTCCTGTGTGCAGGAAGGTTGGGGCAAGGGTGCAGATAGGGAATGGAGTTGGGGAGAGGGTGGACAGGGTGAGAGATAGGGGCAGAAAGAAAAAGAGAACAAAGGAAGGATGGGCAAAGGGGACAGAGATTGGGGAAGATGGATTAAAGACAGATTAGAGGAAGAAGGTCAATGGGACAAGTAGAGGGAGGGATAGACAAGAAAAAAGAAATTAGGAACAGACAAAAGGACAGAAATTAGGGGTGGACAGGCAAGAAGACAATAACAGGGACTGGACAAAACAAGGGGACAGAGATAGTATAAATGGAGAAGAGGACAGAGAATAGGGACAAATGGACAAGAGAGAGGAGGAAAAGGCTGGGAAGACCAGCCAAGGGGCCAAGAGTCAGGATACACAAATAAGAGGATGGACAGAGGACACAGAGATCAGAGGTGCAGATGAAGGGACAGAAGTTAGGGATAGACTAACAAGGTGATAGCCATTTATCATTTACTCATTCATACAACAAATATTCACTGAGCGCCAACTACACACTAAGCATGGTGCTGGCTGCTACAGATCCAGCAGGAAACAAAGTACTGGAGTTCTCTGACTTCCTGGTGTCGAAATCCAACAAGAAGAGACAATGAGTAAACAAGTAAACAAAGATACATAAACAAGACACTCTCAGACTGGAATAAGCATTCTACCAGACACAGCTGGAGGATGTGCCACAAAGGAATGGGTATGGGGGCAGTCAGAGAGGGCTCCTGAGGCTGGAAGGATGAGGCAGAGCCAGCCCTGGACAGCGGGCAGTGGGGCTAGGGTGGGGTAAAACATTTCTGGCAGCAGGAACAGGGCCAGCAGGGCTTTAGGGTGAGAAAGTGCTTGGAGGGTCCAGGGAAGGAGAAAGAGGCCAGACTGGGGTAGAGACAGGGAGGACCAGAAGAGAGGATGGATACAGGTAGAGAGATAAGAAATGGATATGTGTGGTGGTAGCTGGGGCAGGATGGAAATGCAGAGATGGGGACCAAGTTGAGGGAGGGAGAGATGTGGGGCGAAGAGACGGAGAAGGGCAAACTCAGGCCCAGAAGAGGTGAACAGGCAGGCAGACAGAAAGTCCAGATTGAGACTTTGGATGGACAAGTGATCAAGAATGAGCTGGTGTGTAATTCATGGGGGCTAGAGAGATGGGATACAGCGGGACAGTAAGGAGGGGCAGAAATATCTTTGAGAGAGAAGCAGTGGGAGGGGAAGGTGGATGGGGTGCAGAAATAGAGGACAGGCAAAGAGATAATGCCTGGAAATCACAGACAGACAAAAGGAGAGAAGAAGGCTGGGCAGACAGACGTGGGTCCAGAAGGGAAGATTGGATGGGGAACATTAATGAGAAGGGGCCGGGAGAGAGAGGTGGATGTGGGGAGAAAGGGAATTAGTGACACAAGGCTTGGAGCCAGGCATCAAGATGGGTGGACAGGGGAATGCTAGGGAATTAGGAAGAGACAGAACAGGGTTCACAGATGGACAGGTGTCGTGGGGGTGCTGCAGAAGGCCAAGACTCCGAGACAGACACGGTCAGACTCACCTGCGCTTATCCCTGCTGTGTCCTGAGTGGCAGCCGAGGCGGCGGCGGGCGGCAGCCCATGGGGGTTGGTAGAGCGGACAAGGGGCTGCGGACCGGTCTCCACACGCCGGGTGGTGAGAGGAGGTGGCTGATCTGGAGGCCGAGGCCAGCATGAAATTCTCAGCCTAAACCTCACATTTTGCCCTATTTGGGCCAGCTGCCAGACCCCAGACTACCCCAAGGAGGGTCCGGCCACCCCCTCCCACCTTTGGGGCCCCAGCTCCAGTTAAGAGCTTGGAGACTACAATTCCCGGCAGGCCTCACGCTCGCGCTGCTGCTGCTTTACAGACCCGGCGCTACAGCGGCTGCTGGGAGTTGAAGTCCTTAATGCCTCCCCGGGCTGCAGAGAGGATGGGAATTTTATTTTATTTTTTTGGATGTTGGGGGGGGGGGGTTAAGATGCCAGGGTCCCAAGACACTGCAGGGGAGGGGAACGACGTCCAGGACCCGAAAGGCCACGGAGTCCTGTATTTAGGGGACATGGAACGGGTAAAAGATCCCCACGCGCTGGGGATCGGTGGGCGAGGGGTGGGGTCCGTCCAGGTGTTTCGAGACCCCCTTCCGGGGCTACGTGCCCTTCCCCCAGGGTCGCCGGCGAGCAATGCAGCACTCCCGTTCCCTGGCCCGAAGTCCTCGTGCCGTTGCATCTACCCCGCCCCCACCCGCCGGGGCAGTCCCCCGGGATCGGGCTGGGGCGGGGGCTATGGCAGGGGAAAGGGGAGGAGCGGACTCACCCGCAGCAGCCGCCGCCGCCGCTGCCGCCGCAGCCCCGCGAGCCAGCCGCTGTGCCGGCTCGGCTCCTCCCCGCAGCTCCTGTCGCAGGTCTGCGGCTCCTCCCCCCCGCACCCGGTCCCTCCTCCCCTCCCAACCAGTGTCCGGAAAGCCAGAATCCGCGGTCGCAGCTAGGAAGGAGGAAGATTTCTCCGAATCAAGGTGTCAGAGACCCAGTGCGCTTCCACGTGGGGAGATCCAGAGATCTGGGATCATGACGTGCTCCTCCACCAGGGTTCAGGGACCCGGTCCCCCGCCCTTTTCTCAGACATAGAAGTCGGAGACTCCAGTACCCTCTTTCCCAGGACACGGGACTTCAGGTCCTCCCATTTGAGCAGTTCTGAGGGCTGGTGGTAGGAGGGTAGGTCAAGATTCGGGAGTCAGAGGTACAGAGTCACAGCTAGAAGAGGTACAAACAGGGACCTGGGTTTGACTCTTTCCTGGACCAGCTCCTGCCTGTATGATTATATATACCTCTTGCTCTGAGTCCCAGTTTCCTCATCAGCGAAATAAAGACAATAAACTCTTTTCCTAAGGGATCCACGATTTGATAAACCAGTCAATATAGACAAAGCGTTGGCACCAAGTAGGTGCTTAATGAATATTTTTAAAAGCAGCAAGTAACAGTTTCTGATCTATTAATAGCAGATAATGGCTCGGTGCCTATAGCTCACCCGGCTAAGGCGCCAGCCACGTACACCTAAGGTGGCGGGTTCGAATCCCCAGCCCGGACCCGCCAAAACAACAATGACGGCTGCAACCAAAAAATAGCCGGGCGTTGTGGCGGGCGCCTGTGGTCCCAGCTACTTGGGAGGCGGAGGCAGGAGACTCGCTTGAGCCCAGGAGTTGGAGGTTGCTGTGAGCTGTAATGCCACGGCACTCTGCCCAGGGGGATAGCTTGAGGCTCTGTCTCAAAAAAAAAAAAAATAATAGCAGATAATGATAATGCCACTTACTATAAGTAGCAATGTGCCAAGTGATTTGAAAGCATTTTTAATTTTCACTTTGACCCTATGGCTGCAATTATGTTATTCCCATTTCACAGAGGAGATAGCCGAGGCCCATGGTAATTAGTTAAATCCCTTGGGTAAGGTCTAGATCTACATAGCTATAGCCCCAGAGTTGAGAGGTGGCTTGGAGGACTTTCAATCTCCCTCAGTACTGACGCTCAACCAGCAACACCCAAATAAATATACTGTGGTTTCTAAGTGAAAAAAAAAAAAAAAAAGAATCAGTTCTTCTGCAAACACAACCTTAAGACAAATCTAGGATTACCCTCCACCCATCTATTACTGCCTGTGTGTACCTTTTGCAGTCATTATCATGCCACAGAAACCCCCAGAATTCTAGGTGTCCCAACCTCTTGTCTTCTTGAATTCCTTCAGATGAATCTGCATTTGCACCCAAGGAAGCTTGCATGGGTGTACACCTACAAGTGGTGCATGCAGGTCCCGGATGCCCACTCTCAAAGTTAGAAACTTGCACCCAGCTAAGACTGCCCGGAGTCCATAGGCAGCTATGTTCCACAAGGAGAGACATACCGTGATGCACACATTCAGAGATGTGTATGCATATGGGCTTGCCAGACTGCCATGACACATTTCCAAAGAGATGCTCAGATTCTGAGGCTGCTCAGGCACTGGGAGGCAGCTGCCATGCACTGGCATCTGTGCGACTTTGGGAGCAGCACACCAGAGTTCATCTCCCAGTGCTGCTCTCCCTCACCATGCGATCTTGGTGGATTCCCCATGCCTCAGTTCCCCTCTGTGTAAGTGAGGATAGTAATAATTTCTTAAAAGCCAGGTTCTATTTCATTGAGTTATTTTGAAGGTTAAATTCATAGGAGGAGCTTAGGTAAAAATGGTTAGTTTTCAATGTTGTCATAACTAAAAATTACATTCATTTGCTCATTTAAACTTTAACTCTATTTGACAAGTGAGAAAATTGAGGCTCAGTGAGGGGATCTGCTGTGCCAAAGGCCACCCATCTGGGAAACATTAAAGTGAAGACTAAAAACCATGTGGATCTGAATCTAGAGCTCTGTTTTTAGCCACTATGTTTGCATCTAGATGTTTGAGGACCTTACATGACATCGCTGCTAGAAGCATGGGATAATATACAGAGACAGGGAACCAGGAAACAGAGATAGTCCTTCATATTCATTCAATTCATGCAGTTGTTTGATAAATACTTTCTGAGTACCTACTGTGTACAGGGCATTTTCCAGATACCAGGGATTCAGCTAGGAACAAAACTGACAAAAATGTTAGCCTTGCCGGGGTTCATTGTCCCATGAAGAGAGAGACAATAATCTAATAACTGTACATACTGTGATCTTCATACTAGAACCAATACTGTGAGCGAAAGCCCAGTGTGCTGTGTGTTTCAGGAAAAGGTCAGGGCTTTCTTCCCTAAGTGGCCTTTCAGCTGAGCTCATAAGGGTGAATACGAATAACCCAGATGAAGACAGGGCAAAGGCGAGGAAATGTTCCAGAGAGAAGGAAGAGCCCCAGTAGCACCTGGGGGCAAGAGGGAGTTTGGTATACTAAGGACTGCTAAGTGCACAAGCTCCATGCAGGTGACACTTTGTTTTGTTCCTTGTTATGTCCCAGCTGCCTGATACAGTGCCTGGCACATGGTATGCACTCAGTGAATGTTGGGTTGTTGGCTCAGTGCCTGTAGCTCAGCAGCTAGGGTACCAGCCACATATACCAGAGCTGGTGAGTTTGAACCCAGCCCAGGCCTGCCAAACAACAATGACAACTACAAGCAAAAAATAGCCAGGTGTTGTGGTGGGAGCCTGTAGTTCCAGCTACTTGGGAGGCTGAGGCAAGAGAATTGCTTAAGCCCAAGAGTTTGAGGTTGCTGTGAGCTATGATGCCATGGCACTCTACTGAGGACAACATAGTGAGACTCTGTCTCAAAAAAAAGGGGAAGGGGAGGCATGATGGCTCTCGCCTGTAATCCTAGCACTCTGGGAGGCTAAGGTGGGTGGATTGCTTGAGACCAGCCTGAGCAAAAATGAGACTCCATCTCTACTAAAAAAAAAAAAAATAGAAAAAACTAAGGCAAGAGGATCATTTGAGCTCAAGTTGGAGGTTGTTGTGAGCAATGATGCCATGGCACTCTACCCAGGGTGACAGCTTGAGACTCTGTCTCAAAAAAATTTAAAAATAAATAAATAAATAAATATTGGGTTGTTGAACAAATGAGTGAACAAGTAATGCATAAATGGAGGAATGTATGAATATATAGATGTATTGATGGATGGCTGGATGATTGGATGCATACTGGAGGGACAGATGAAGGGTTGTATGGATAGCTGAGTGAATGGCTGGATGGTTGAACAGATAGATGGATGAGTGAATGCATAGATGAATAGTTGGATGGATGAGTGACTAAATGAATGAGGTTTCACAAATACCTACAGATTCACACACAAATATGCCTGTAAATAGATGTGGACCCACATTGGTGACATGCATATGCATGTGTAAACACAGATTCATTTGTTCTTCTGATGCATCCCTGGAGAAAGCAAACACTGAGCAGAGAGGGAGGCCATGGTGGCTAGGAGCTAAAAGGACAGGGAGGTGGGAAGGCAAGCTCTCCAGCCAGGCTACAACCAGCCCCAATGCCACCGCAGTGCTGACATTATTTCCAGAATTGGAGGAAGATGCTGATTCAGTGATGTGTGTCCCAGGCTGGGTGCCAGGCTAGGAAGTGGGACAGGGATGGCCCAGAGAGATGAAATGAGTGGCAGGGGGAGGCATGTAGGCATAGGAAGAGAGACAGGCAAAGAGACAGAGAAACAGAAACCCAGAGAGACTGACAGATGGGGAAGTATAGTGATGGGGACAGAGATGAGAGAGAAGAGAGAAAGAGAGGGAAAGAGAGATGGAGATACAGAGACACAAAGAAAGGTACGGAAGAGACTGGGCACATTTGGGGTGGTTTGACTATAGATGAGAAAGGTATAGAGATGCAGAGAGTGAGAGACACAGAAAGGCCGAGATGTGTAATACAGTGGGTCAAATTCAGACACAGAGATGAAGTAGGATTCCAGAGAGAGAAGAAAGAAAGAACGAAAGAAAGAAAGAGAGACATGTAGAGCAATGGAGGCATCGACGGTGACATAGAGACCCAGACCCCAGAGGAAAGGAAAGGGGGGGAGGGAAGAGAATAGGAAAGGAGAGGAGAGGAGAGGCAGAGAAGGAGAGAAAAAGACCAAGGGAGAACTCCAGAAGAAGCAGCCAAAGCTAGATTCAGAGACAGAGTAATGGGAAAGGAACAACCGTCAGTTGAGTGCCTCCCCTGGGCATGGCTCAGGTCTAGGGGGTTGCTGCACCTTGCTTCATTTAAGCACCAATAACCCATGAAGGTAGCATTGAGGAGGACAAGAGATGAAGAAATCGATGTTCAGAAAGGGGAAGATTTTGCCCAATGTTGCACAGTCTGGGAGCAGCATTCAATGCTGGTTTTTCCGACCCATGTTCCCTTCTTTTTTCTTTTCTTTTCTTTTTCTTTTTCTTTTTTTTGAGACAGAGTCTCAAGCTATCACCCTGGGTAGAGTGCCATGGCATCATAGCTCACAGCAACCTCCATCTCCTGGGCTTAAGCAATTCTCTTGCCTCAGCCTCCCAAGTAGCTGTGTCTAC
>NW_003852606.1:183008-209048 GCF_000181295.1 Otolemur garnettii | reverse complement strand
TGTGATGACACAGCACTCTACCCAGGGTGAAAGCTTGAGGCTCTGTCTCAACAAACAAACAAACAAAAACCAAATAAATAAAGGGAAATAATCAATTATTTATTCACTCAACTCATATCTTCTGAACTTCACAGAGGTCTGGGCCTCTATAGGATGATGCTGGAGAACCAGAAATGAGTCAGGGAACAAACTCCTGAGCAAGATAGATGAGTGACAGTGTTCAGAGACCTAGAAAGGGAGCAGATAAAGAACAAGCAGAGGGAGGAGACAGAAAAAACAACGGATAGTGGGAGGAGTCAGGGAAGGCTTCTTGGAGGAGGAGGCATTTGAGCTTCCTATTAAAGGCTGAGGGCATTTGGGTATGGGGAAAGGGGGAGGTTAGAAGAGGATTACAGGCATAAGGCACAGTGTGTAGAAAGAGTGGAGACAGAAATGGGGTGAGATGTGTGAGAGTGATTAATTAAATAAAATAATTTTAAAAGGGTGCCTGGAGAATGTTTAAAGGGGTGAGGTGGGAGAGGAAAGTAGGACTAGATAATGCAGATCTTGAATGCCCAGCTGGGGGCTGAAAGGTTATCCAAAGGCACTAGGGAGCCATGGGAGGGCTGTGAGTAGGGGAGAGACAAGTCAGCTCCAGGTACAGAAACACCCTTCGGCAGCCTTGCCTATAGGGAAAGGAATGAGGACAAGAGACTGGAAGATGAAAGGAGAAGAAGGAGCTTGGGGCAAGGGTCCCAAGAGAAGATAACATCTGAATGGCTGCCAGGGGTATGGGAACAGAAAGAAGAAAAAGTAGCAGAGAAACATGAGAGGCAGAAGGGATAGAGTTTGAGCCTGGTGGGCTGTGAGGTCTAGGTGTGCCCGTGCTCATAGCAATCAGAGGTGTCACCTATCTACAGATATGGAATTGGCAACCGGAAATGGAGGAGGACAGCTTGATGGGTGAGAAAGAGATGTGAAGATGCAGGGAGTCAGGGCTATAGAAGAACTAACTGAGTGAGACTATTGAAGACTGGACTGTTTTAATTGCCAATGACAGATACTCAAATTGAATTGACCTAAGCATGAGAGGAAATGTATTAGGTGGATAAGGACTGCGGGCACAGCTGCATGTCACTGCCCAATTGGGTTCACTGCTCACTCCCAAGAGGGAGCCAACATACTGAGACAGCAGGGGTTATAGCAGAGAAAGAGTTTAGTATCAGGCTCGGCACCTGTGGCTCAAGCAGCTAAGGCGCCAGCCACATAGCACCTGAGCTGGCAGGTTCTAATCCAGCCTGGGACCGCCAAACAACAATGACGACTGCAACCAAAAAATAGCCAGGCATTGTGGCGGGCGTCTGTGGTCCCAGCTACTTGGGAGGCTGAGGCAGGAGACTCACTTGAGCCCAGGAGTTGGAGGTTGCTGTGAGCTGTGACGCCATGCACTCTACCCAGGGCTATAGCTTGAGGCTCTGTCTCAAAAAACAAAAAACAAAAAACAAAAAAAAAACCAGTTTAGTATCACAGGGTACCTTCTTCCTCACTTAGACCTGTAAAAAAACAAACCCAAAATAATTAAACACACACACACACGGGACACGAAGTGAGGAAATGAGAGTGATTTCTCCCTGAGAATTTACGGGCCAAGGTTTTAAAAGATATTTTGTCAGACAAAGGACTAGGGAATCAGGTCTGCAGATGGGCCGGGGATGAATTCGTAGGATTGGGAAGTAGAAATTGTCTTCTTGCACTGAGTTAGTTGCCAGTCAGAGGGTTGCAAGATTAGTTGAGTCAGTTTGTTGGTATGGGTCACTGGTTGGGTCAGTTGGTCCACTGGAATGCAGGATCTGGAAGATATCTCAAAGACCAGCCTTAGGTTTCATAAGGGTGATGTTACCTTATGAGAGCAATGAAGAAAACTAAAAATTTTTATAACCATCAGCTATGTGACTCTTGAGTAGTAAGCAATTATAGAGAAGCAACCTAGGAAACAATGAATGATTCTTTATATATATATATTTTTAAACTATGCCTATAGTTCTGTAGGGTTTAGCCCTCTACCACAGTTCCCACCTTATGGCTTTTTATTAATTTTATAAAGGGCAGTTTCAGATTCAGATGTCCCAATCATCAGCAGGAATCTGTCTGTATCTTTGGGCTCTGCTTCCTTCATAGCATCTTTGCTCTTAGGCAAGTTCCCTCCCTGTATGGTGACATGGTGGCCATGTCTCAAAAAAAAAAAAAAAGAAAGAAAGAAATGATAGTTAAGGTGGAGACAGTCTGGATATGGACAGAAAGGGAGAGGAATAGAGATACAAGTCACAGAGACAGAGACTGGGAGGACAGATGAAATAACTAAGGAAAAGTCCAGATTTCTCTCCCACAGTTTCTGCTGAGAGCTCTGCAGACACAGAGAAAAGGATGCCTAATGGGCATCTTTGTGGCTAGACCACTCTGCCCTAGCACTTAAGGCCCAGGAGCCCACAGATCCAGAAGCCTGGGCCTCTAGTCCCTCCTTCCTCAGACCCAGGAATCCAGGCCCCAGCCCCTCCCCCTCCCTCTAGAGGTACCATAGCAACAGACCCCCTTCCCCTCCCCCCTAGAGAATCCAGTTTCTGTTTGAATCTCACTTGTGTCAGACCAGTTACTGGGTGAGGCAGGGATGAACAGAGGGCACGTGGGAACAGAAAGTGGATGACCAAGGGGAGGGGACCCAGGAGGGTAGAAGAGGCAGCTATGAGAGGAGAGAGATGGAATAAGGAGACTGGGTAGAGAAGGGGAGAGAGATACAGAGTGAGAGAGATGGTTAGAGAGAGGCTGAAAGCTATAAAGAGAGGCAAGAACAGGGTGCTGGGGAGATGCTGGGGAAACCGATAGAAGAGACTGGAGAGAAGGAGGGAGGGAAGAGAGATGTAGGGGGGAATAGGGCAGAGAAATCAAGCAAACAAGGGGAGGAAAGTTGGGGAGAGAGAAAGGAAGAGAGTTGGAGAGAGAGGTATGGGGAAAGGGACTCCAGGAGGTCAGGAGAGATAAGGGACAAAACAGAGACATGGGAAGGAAGGAATTGGGGCATAGAGAAAATTCTTGAAGTTAGGGGAACCCGTGTTTCCTTGTGGTCTCATCCTGCCAGTTCGGTGTTTTTTCCCCGATGCTTCAAAGAGAAGCAGAAGGAGGGGAGAAGGAGCTGGGGTGGGTGGCCCTGTCAGAGCCCTTCTTCCCGCCTTCCTGAGACATCCCCCACCCACCTTCCCAGGATGCAGCCAGAGATGGAGCCCCTGTGCTCCCCCACCGTGGGCAACCCCAGCGTTCACAGGGAGGCAGGTACTGAGTGGTCTGAGGAGGGACGGGAGGATTCCTTTCATCCAGGCATTGTGTGGTAGCCCTGGCGTGCCTTTAAGTGAGTCACTGGCATTCTAAAGTGAGAGCCACTTCAGACTCCTAGTCACCAGATTCCGGGACGTTTGGCCCTTTGGACCTCACGCTACATTTCCCATGAACTCCTGCAGTTACTTGGCCAATACTTTGGACCCAGACCTACATTTCCCATGAAACTTTGGGGCCTTACCAACTTCTCTGAGGCTATTATTCCCCAGCACTGGACCCCTTCACTCTCCTTGTCTCCCACACTAAGCTCAGCATCTTCCCCCAGAGTTGCTCTCCTCTTTCCAGCTGTTCATTTGCAAATGACCCTACTGCCAACCCAGTCACTGGGCCAAACCTTGGGTACCACCCCTTTACTCCAGTCTCCCTTACAGCCCATTAGTCCCCATCTTCCTGCCCTTGACTCTCTCTGTCCTGTCCCTTCTTCTTGTCCCCAGAGCCATGGCTCAGGTCTTGTTCCCTTCCATATAGACCCTCTCCTCACCTCCTCCCTGGTTTCTAGTTTCTCCCCTCCAGCCCATCCTTTACATAGCTTTAGGCTGTCCCTTGCTCATTGCCACCCCTGGCTTCCCATCATCCCCAGTGAAAGGGTTACATGGTGTACCCAGAAATGAGACCAGGAGAGGTTCAGGCCAAGTTTAATGAAAGGGGACTAAGATCCACCTGGGCGAAAGTGGTGGCTGCACAGAGAGTGGTTTGGGGCTTGTTTTTATACTGGGAGTGGGGGAGGAAGATTCCACAGGTTGCTGGAAGGCTTTAGTGGGCTAGGATCTTTCTGGCAAACTCTTGGGGTGGGGCCAGAGAGGCCTTTTGTTCTGGGAGGGGAGGAGGGGAAAGGGTTTAGACCCCTATCATCCAGGATAAAATCCAGTCCCTCAGCCTGGTTTTTGAGGCCCTGTATGGTCTGAGGTCTGCTGACAGCTTCAGACTTCTGTCAGCACTGCCTCCTTGCACTTTGGGTTTAGCACAGTTCATTCATTCATTCACTCAGTCACTCATCATTTATGGAGTAGTCTCTGCATAAGGATGAATGTGGCTGCAGGCAATAAAAAATTGAACTTAGTGTAAAGGGTAGGAATGTCATTATCTCACCCCCAAAGAAACCCAAAACTGTGTGTGGGGAGGTTGGTTTTAGTTGAGTCAGCATTCAACAGTGTAATTGAGGACCCAGTTTCTTTCAATCTCTCAGCTTTTGGGTGTGGGATATGTCGCTGTTGCACAACTTGCCTATCTCATGGTCACAAGATGGTTGCCACAGTTCCAGGCATCACCTTCAGAGCCCTCAAATGACCTCTCCTCACATCTCATTGGCTAGCACTCAGTTACCTGCTCATCTTTACCACAATCCCTGGCAAGAATGGTATTATCATGATTATGGTTGCACTTCAGGTGGAAGGGTTTTTTAAAAAAAATCAACCTATACCTAACTCCACCTCAGACTCAGCATCTGTATTTTTTTTTTTAAAGAGACAGGATCTTGGGCGGTGCCTGTGGCTCAGTGGGTAGGGTGCTAGCCCCATATACCAAGGGTGGTGGGTTCAAATCCAACCCTGGCCAAACTGCAACAAAAAAATAGCCAGGTGTTGTGGTGGGCGCCTGTAGTCTCAGCTACTCGGGAGGCAAGAGAATCACCTAAGCCCAGAAGTTGGTGGTTGCTGTGAGCTGTGATGCCATGGTACTCTACCAAGAGTGATAAAGTAGACTGTCTCTACAAAAAAAAAAAAAAAAAGAGATGGGATCTTATTCTGTCACCTAGGTTGGAGTGCAGTGTCACAATTATAGCTCATTGCAGCCTCAAATTCCTGGGCTCAAATGATCCTCCTACCTCAGTCTCCTGAATAGCTAGAACTGCAGGGGCACACCATCACACCTGGCTAGTTTAAAAAGAAAAATTATTTTTGAAATGAGTCCTTGCTAATTTGCCCAGGCTGGTCTCCAATTTCTGGACTCAAAATGATCCTCTCATGTTGGCCTCCTGAAGTTCTGGGATCATAGGTGTGAGCCACCATGCCCCACCTGTATTTTCTGAATGCTGGCCAGGTGGTTCTGCTGAATAGCAAGAGTTGGGAGACATCGGTTTAAACTGGATGGACATCCCTGAGGAAACTGGGGATGAATGAACCTTGCCTGAATCTCACCTGTGAAGAATGGACCCTCTTCAAATAGGGGAAGAAGGTTGGGACTGGCTGTTGGAGTCTCCTATCTGGATGTGTGATATAAGTACCTGCTGTGTGCCAGGTGCCAGGTGCTATGCTAGGCATAGCGAATGCCCTGGTGGTGGCAAAATGGACATTGTTTCTCTGCCCTCAGGACTCTCTTTTAGTGCCTTTAGAGACATCTTTCTTTTGGAGACCCTGCCCACACCATCTCTAACTTAGGCTGATAAATATAATTTATGTATATGAGGTCAAACAACTAAGTTTGTGAACTTGCTTGAGAAAAAGTGCTACATATTTCATTGCTGGATATTACTACAGTCACTTTCAAAGTACTCCCCTCGGCCATCTGGTGACAGTAGTGATATTAAGCAATGAGGTATGTAGTATTTTTTCTAGTATGAGTTCTCAGACTTAATTGTCAGACCTCATACAATGACATTTCTGGTGGCCAATCCAGAAAAAGAGTTCCAAAATTGCTTTGAAAGAACAAACTAGGCACTGGCATCAGTGCATAACTTCCCAAGGGGAGTACTTACAAGGTGACTGTATTCAGCAATGACGTATGTAGCACTTTTTCTAGGATGAGTTTGCAAACTTAGATGCCTAACCTCATAGCTCTAGAGAAGTTGAGTGGAAATGAGTCCCTCAGTTTGGTTGGTTTTGTAAATGAACATTTGTTCATTGCAGTTTTATTGCTTTCTTTGTAGCATTTTAGAACCAATAACATTTTTATTACTAGTTTGCAAACTTCATCCCAGATCATTAGAAAGCCCTGTCCCATCCCAAGCATTTTGCCCAGTGCCTAATGGAAGAAATGGACCAGCCTGTTCTTATGAAGAAAAAACAGACATGAAACACATCGCCTCACAAATAATTAATCACCTACAGTTGCAATAAGTGCTCCTTAAGGTCTTGGGGCTGAAAAGAATTCTAAGAAGTTCCTGTAGATGACCTGCTTAAAGACCTCGGTCCATGCTGGCCCCTCTCATGAAACATCCTTCTCCCTGTCACCTTTTTATTTGGAAAACTCTTTCTTCTCCTGTGAGAACAATACCTCCAGAGAGTCTTTCCTGATTGCCCACAGACTGGGCTTCCCCTCCACCTTGTGACAGTTCTAGTGAAGTACATACTGCCTTTGATGATGACTGCCTTCCCCACTAGACTGGGAGTTCTTGGAGGGGAGAGGCGGGTTGGATTCATCTTTTGGTCCCCAGCATCCTTCAGGGCACACAGGGGACCTCTGAGATGCCTGTTAAAAGTTTGAAATTGTGTTTACCAGTTGTTCAATAGGTATTCATTTTAAAATGTTATGCTTTTATTAATTCATTACACGTACACATTTAAACAAGTGAAGTGTATTAAAATTACTGCTTTAATCTAGAAATATTTATTTCTGATGTCAGCTCTGAGCCAGGAGGGGGGTTTTGGTTATTTAGGGGGTTTGGATAATGTCTGCTGTTTTGTTATGTTCATATATCATTCAGCAGTGGTCTGTTTTTTTTTTTTTTTAATCAGTCCATCATGATCACAGAATGGCCTTACCTGATGTTGGTTTTATGGGAAATTGTTTCTGTTTAGCAGGAGAGCACCAAGGCCTGGCTGCCGGGGGAGGCTTTCTTTCTGCTGCTGTAACAAAGAGACTCCAAAACACAATAATATAAAGAAGACAGAAGTTTATTTGTCTTTTGTGTAATGAATGGGATGGAAGTGGTGTGGGTTGGTGGGACACTTTGGCTCCGTGAGGAATTTAGGGACACAGGTTGTTCTCACATTGTTGCTCACCACACTGTAGTACACTTGAAACTGCATCCACATTCTATTCCAAGGTTAAGGGCAAAATGCCCAAGACAAGCAATTTTCTTCCTTTTTTTTTTTTTGAGACGGAGCCTCAAGCTGTCCCCCTGGGTAGAGTGCCGTGGCATCATGCTCACAGCAACCTCCAACTCCTGGGCTCAAGCGAGTCTCCTGCCTCAGCATCCCAAGTAGCTGGGACTACAGGTGCCCGCCACAACGCCTGGCCATATTTTGGTTACAGCCATCATTGTTGTTTGGTGGGCCCGGGCTGGGGATTCGAACCCGCCACCTTAGGTGTATGTGGCTGGCGCCTTAGCCGCTTGAGCCACAGGCGCCCAGCCAAGCAATTTTCTTTTAAGCAAATTGTACCTCTCTGTCCTGCTAACACTGTATTGGGGACACCTTTATCATATGATCACGCCTAGCTGCAAGGGAGGCTGGGAACTGTTCTCTGTAGCTGTGTGCCCAGGAGTAGGAAAAAACTTTCAGGGTTGTAGGGCAAGGGAAAATGGAGTATGTGAGACAACCAGCCGTTGGCCATAAAAGAAATATGAGTTAGATGGGAATGTCAAGAAGGGACCAGATTTGAGAACTGTTATCCAATCAGGAGGCTGTTTCTGAGACTTTTGGAAAAACTGTAAATTGGATTTAAATGTTGTCACTAGGCTGAAATGACACTGCTACAGTGAAGAAGCAAGGTGACTGGAAGATGAAGCAAACAGGAACGAGTCCCTTCTGATTCCTCCCACTTAGCAGGCTCCCTCTGGGCTGCACTTTGGGCAGAGCCTAATGGGAACCCAGATGTCAAAGCAGAAATGTGTTTAGAGACCCAGCCCAGGCATCACAAAGCCAGGATAGACGGGTGGAGTTTGGAGCTGAGGAATAATATCTCAATAACTGGCATATGGTCTATTCTGGGGGTGGCACAGACAGCACGTGGTGATGCCCACTTAAGCAGAATTATGACTGAGGAGGACATAGGGCAGGTGACACTGGCTTCTCTGCCCCCAGGAGCCCTCCTTGCAGACCTGGAGACCTCAGAGGAGATGCAGGCCCGGAGTCTGGGAAGGCCGGTCAAATCCTCGTGAGTGGCCCCTGGCCCCATGTCTTCTGACCTCAGCTCCCCCAAATGTGATGGCAGTAACCCCTGACTTCACCCAGGTCCCTGCCTGCTCACTTTTTTCCCAGGAAGCAGTACCTGCGGCAGGTCATTGCAGAGTATGAGGCGCTGGACCGAGATCTCCCATGCATTAGGAAGTTCCCCACACCACCCACTGCCCAGCCCCTCTGCCTCTGCATGGAAACCTTGGTGAGTACCCTTTGTCCCAGTGGCCCTAGGCCCTTGGTTTCTACACAGTTTGGGTGGGGGGTGGTGGAAAGGCCACAGACTCAGAGCAAGGAGGCTAGGGTTTAAATCCAGGCTCTGTGGCTTACCAGCTGCGGGCTCGACACCAGAACAGTTTGCTGAAAACTGATCATTAGTTTGTCAAAGGGTCAGTTTTTAAATTTATCACTGCTCATCTCAGAGAGAAGACTGAGGGGCAGAAACATGGTCAGGGAGGGGGGAGAATGATGAGGACAAAAGGAGTCCTACTAATCTATCTATGAAATCCTATAAAGTTTACAAATTAAACAACTAATAAGAAAATGCCCACATTTTTGACATACTTAGCAAATTGGTCATTCAATTATGAATCCCTCAACAATCCCTGCCCTTGGCTGGGTTCATGGCTCATGCCTGTAATCCTAGCACTCTGGGAGGCCAAGGCGGGTGGATTTCCTGAGCTCACAGGTTTGAGACTAGCCTGAGCCAGATGGAGACCCTGTCTCTAAAAATAGCTGGGCGTTGTGGCAGGCGCTGGTGATCCCAGCTACTTGGGAGGCTGAGGCAAGAGAATTGCTTAAGCCCAAGAGTTTGATGTTGCTTTGAGCTGTGAGCCATGGCACTTTACCAAGTGTGACAAAGTGAGACTGTGTCAAAAAAAAAAAAAAGAAAGAAAAAGGGCGGCATCTGTGGCTCCATGAGTGGGGCGACAGCCCCATATACTGAGGGTGGTGGGTTCAAACTGGTCCCGGCCAAAATGCAACAAAAAAATAGCCGGGCTTTGTGGCAGGCGCCTGTAGGCCCAGCTACTCGGGAGGCTGAGGCAAGAGAATCACCTAAGCCCAGGAGCTGGAGGTTGCTGTGAGCTGTGACGCCACAGCACTCTACCAAGGGTGACAAAGTGAGACTATCTCAAAAACAAAAACAAAAAACCCTGCCCACAGTTCAAAGAGATATTTTAGTGTCCCAAGCACTTGACAATTAAATGAGAAGGGCTGATGTTAGTGGAGTGCTTACTGTGCACCTCTCCCAGCAGCCCTCTCAGCTCATCTGTGTAACCTCCGGGGTGGGGTGGTGGTGGTGGAGGCGGTGGTGGGTGGGTGAGGTTACATGGGGGAGGGGGGTGAGGATCACTCTCCTCATTTTTCAGGATCAATCCCTACCCATGATATTAATGGAGTGCTTACTGTGCACCTCTTCCAGCAGCCCTCTCAGCTCACCTGTGTAACCTGGGGGGGGGGGGCGGCTGAGGGGAAGGATCAATGTCTTCATTTTCAAGATCAGTCCCTACCCATAACCCTTCTTTGAAGTTTTGACAAAGGGACTCTCCAGCCTTCCCCCTCACTCCACCCCAGGTGAGCCTTTCCAGAGGTGACCAATGTCATTTCATTTTAGTTCCTCAGCAATTTTATATGCTATGACAACTGCGTATCACCTTCCACATGGTAATCTTGTGCTGAAAATGTGGTTAGCAATCCCTACATATTTCTGAACGGTAAATAGATCGACAAGAAATCACCCCCCAAGATCTTTATCTTTTGGCATGTGAACATTCTTTAAAATGCTTATATCGATATAAAAGGGAAAGTGTACAACTTAAATCCTGGCAGAAAGCTTCAAGAGCTTTCAGCACCATTTACTACAGGTGGTTGGGAAAGTTTTTGGTAAAATTGGCCAAATTGGTGAATCAACTGTTCATTGACTTTTGGCAAACTGGCTTGGTGATAGTTAATTTTTGGCCGGGGGTGGAGGCTCACTCCTGTAATCCTAGCACTCTGGGAGGCTGAGGCAGGTGGGGATGGCTTGAGCTCGGGAGTTGGTGACCAGCCTGAGCAAGAGGGAGACACCATCTCTAAAAAATAGCCAGGCATTGGTGGTGGGCGCCTGTAGTTCCAGCTACTTGGGAGGCTGAGGAAAGAGTACCGCTTGAGCCCAAGAGTTTGACGTTGCTGCCACGGCACTCTTCCAGGGGGCAAAAAAGTGAGACTGTCTCAAAAAAAAAAAAAATAATAAAAAGGCTGATTTTTTTGAAGAATGACCTGGAATGACATAGATTCTTTTCCACTTGAGAGATACCTGTCGTTCCCCTTTGACAAGAGCAACAGAACCCTGGGATCAGGTGGGATCCCTACCCTGCAAATGCCACTTGGGACTCTGGAAAGTTCTGTAGGTGGGGTCTAGACTGGTGACTTCAGAACCCAGACAGAACCAGGGCCTCATGGGCTGAAGTTCTCTCTTCAACACCTCCAGCCCGAGGAGGATTTTGCCCACCTGGAGGTGCTGAAGGCGCTGGAGGTTGAGTTACCCGGGGCCATGGAGAGCGGGTATGTGAGCAGCATCCGCTTTGAGAACATGAACGTCATCTGTGGGACTGCAGGTCGCCGGGACAGGTGAGCCCGCGGCGCGGGCGGGGCCTGGAGTGACTGGGACCGGCAGGGTCAAGGGGGAGCGCGGCGAGGGGCGGGGCCGAGCGAAGGGGCTCCCGGAGAGGGGCGGGGCCAGGGCGACTGGGCGGGGCTAGGCAGTGATGAATGAGGCTAGGGTCCGGGACTGGGACGGCTATGTAAGAAAAAATTGGCTGTGAGGACGTTGAAGGGTTATGCGGTGGTGAATCTGCGGAGCCAAGAGTGATCTCGGTGAGGGACAGGGGTAAGATCAGAGAGAGGGCGGCATCTAGTGTGAATGGGTACCCGGACTTTGAGTGACCCACGTAGTGACGGGGATAGACAATGCTGGGGGGGAGGGGGTTGAACCTAGAAAGGCAACTCTGAGAGGGCAGAGTGGACTGAGCACATAGTAAGCGCAAGGGTGACCAGATGGGATAGGTCGCAAGGAGCCTAGGTAGGAGTGTGGCCACGTGAGTGTGGGCCCAAGCGCGGCGATTTGAGATGGAGCCTCGACGGACGGTGATTAGGAGGCAGAACCAGACTAAGAGGACGGAGCCTAGAATGACTCAGGTGAGGGCCCAGGGCTCGGGTTGACCTCGGAGAGAGGGTCTGGCTGGAGGAGTTTAGGGGCTGTTGGACTGGAGGTAAAGAACAAGGACCAGGTCGGAACTCTTTGACATTCAGTAGTTCCCCTTCGGTCTCCGCCCCGTCCTTTTGCAGGTGGCTCATCATGGTCGCGGATTTCCAGACTCGCTCCCGTCTGCTGCGCTCAGGTCTCAGTCCCCGCGGGCTTCCGCACCAGCTGGTGCGCCACGACGAATTGTTGCTGGGCGATTACCGCCTTCATCTGCGCCGCTCCCTGGTCCGGCGGCGCATGCTCGAGGCCCTGGGGGCGGAGCCAACCCAAGAGGCCTAATCCGTGGGGGGCGGGCCCCGGCTGCGCTTGCGCACTGCCCAGCAGGTTCGGGCATCCACCCAGAGCTCGGGAGAGAAGGGGGCGTTGCCTCCCCAGGAAGGAGGCGGGGCCGGCTCGAGGGGGTGGATACTGTGAGTTTAATTATAAAGAATGACCTGGTACAAAAGCCATTTCTCTCTGCAAAATCTTGGTGGGGAGTCAGGGGGAGGGAGGTGATGGGGGGTAGGAATGAACCCCCATATTGTAATCCCGTCTCCCTGATCTTCCTTCAGTCCCTGCAAGTGGACGCCTGTGTCCCAGTTCCTTGAAGAATGAACTGAGACCCACGAAAGGGAAGACCTGGGCACCAAGGCTTTCAACGCTTTGGGAGCCCTGTCTCGAGGAGAACCAGACATACTCATCCGCCCCCCCTCCTCTTCCCCCTCCCACCCCCCTTGGAAGACAATTCTCGAGCTTTTATTTCAGGTTTTTTTTCTGGGTTTTTTTGTGTGTTCTAGGGGTTTTGGTTTTTTGTTTTTGTATTTTCTTCTTTTGTTATTGTTTCTTTTTGCTTTGTCTCTCCTCTCCAACCCACGCCGCCCCCCAATCTGGTCCCTTCCCACTCCCCACCCCAACCTCTCCTCCCCCTCCCCACCCCCTACACCCTCCCCAACCCCGCGGCACCCATCCAGAATGAACAAGCCCTTGATAGACGGGCACCGCGCAGGCCCCCTGCGGACTGGGGGCATCCGACAAGGGGGAGGGGGCGGGTAGGGGTCCAGCGCGACCTCTGTCCCTTTTCTCACTATCCCTCCCCCCTCCCACGACCCTCCCACGAGGTTCCCCGCAGATCCCTGACATGGTGAGGGGAGGGGCCTCACCCCCTCCCCTCATGGACGGAGCGCCCCTCCCCCTCTGGGGTAGGGGCAGCAGAGGGGGACTGGGCTTGGGGGAAGGAAGGGGAGCTCCCTTCTTTGGCAGCTGAACATGGGGGGACCTGAGGGCAATGCCCTTCCCCCTTTACCCACAGCAGGGGAGGGGGCTTTCTAGAGGGAGGGGTGGTTTAAAATACCCAAGCCCCAGGAATAAGGGGAGAAGGGAAGCGTGCAGGAAGGAACAGCCATGCCAGAGGGAGAAGGAGTTTCTTAGACAGAAGGAAAGGTCGGGGAGGGGGCCTTCGTGCAAAGGGGATGGACAGGTGGCCCAGGAAGGACAAGGAAGAGAGAGGAAGGAGGATGAGGGCCAGAGGCAGGGAGAGGAGGAAGTGTGGAAGCATGGTGAGCAGGAATTGAGTGTGCATAGGGTCTTCTCTCACCAGGAAGAGAAAAAGAGCATAAGGAGGTAAAAAGAGTAGGTAAAGAGTGAGAAGAGCTGCAAGAGCTGCTCCTTGGCAGGAGCAAAAGATAAGTGTGTCAGAAAAAGAAACCAGTTACAGCTGAAGAGCATGTGGAAGATGAGTGTGCAAAAGCAAAGAGGTGGTAAGTTCTCATCCAGCTAGAAAAGACAAGAAGGCATGTGCAGCAAAGTCACGGTGTGTAAGGACATTATTGGGGGGAGAAAAAGGCTTCCAGGGAGCACTTGACAGTGCTGGGGAGGGTGTATGTGCAAAAGCAAGTGTGCAAGAGAGGGCTCATGAAATCAAGACTAGAGATAGGCAAAGATCTGAACGAGAAGGGTGCAGGGGAGTGGGAGGCTGGCAAAGAAGGGAGGAATGAGTATTTGTGAGAAAAACACAGTTCCTAGAAGGCAAATGTGCAAAAGTGTGACAAAAAGTGACAGTGCAAGAGAGGAAGCTGGGGGTAGGAATGTCATTTTGAGAAGGAGAAGTGGATAGAGTAAGAATTTAGGGCTCAAGAATAAGAAGAAATAGTGCTTTAACTTAAGAACTTGGAGGTAAGAGTGTGCCAGGAGGGGTGTACAAAATAGTGTGCAAGGGTTGAACAAAGAGAAAGGGTACTCCGGAGAATAAATACATATGCAGGGTTGGTGAATGGCAGGGGGAAAAGGTGTCCCAAGTGTGTCTGCAGCAAGGGTTCAGAGTGAGCGGAGAGGGAGGAGTCTGGAGATTTTATGGCATGAAGTGTGTAAGGGATGATCACAGGGGAAACATGTAAGCAAGAGAGCAGGAGACCTGAAGCATGACAAAAGAAATGCAGCATGTGCAATGAGAACAGAGGGTGTTTGAGGGCTGAGAGGGACTCAAAAGCTGGAAGCAAAGGCAGAATGTGCAAGACAGAGAGAGGGCAAATTTGTGCAAAATTGCAGCCTGGGGAGAGGAAAGGTGAAGAGAGAGGCGAGCAGGCGTGCAACAGAGCAAGCGTGCAAGAGGCTGAAGGGCAGCTGTGTGTGCTAGGAGAAGGGAAGTGGGGAGAGCTGAGGGGCCTGGAGAAGGGAGGAAGGATTGTTAGAGGGGCAGCAGGTGGTGGAATCTGAGGGCACCCCCTTCCCCAGTGGCCTGGGGGATGGATCACATCTAATTAGGCTCAGGGCTGACCCTCTATGGCTCTGTCTGTCCCCTCCCCCCAGAATGGGCCCTTCCCTCCTTCTCAACCCCCCTCTGTAATTTCTTCTATTCACCCCTTCTGCTCCCCACTTCATACACACAGTCTCTTGTCAGCTGCCCCCTCCTGTGAGGTGCAAATGTCCAGCCTGGATCAGGTCACCTGGTGACCTCCAGCCTTGGGAGATAAGGACAGGGCGCAGTTTGAGCAGAGTCCCTGGCCCTGGGAGAGAAGACAGTCAGGGGTCAGAGGTCAGGAGGCCAGCAGGCTCAAGGGTTCTATGGACGGGCTGGTCCGTCCAGGCCAGCCATCACCTCTCCAGGAAAAATTTGAGAGCTCGGTCAATGTTCATGCGGTGGCCCACCCTGGTCACACCCAGATCCACATAGTCCTCCTTGGTCAAGGCGGGCAGGTGGGAGCCATCAATCTCGTGGTCCAGGAACTGGGCTCGGTGCTCGGCCAAACCCAGCCACTCAAGCCAATCAGCCACATCAAACTTGGTCCAGAACCCCAGAGGTTTCGCGCCAAAAGGCTTGTCCGGGGGCAGCGAAAGCAGGCGGGTTGGTGAGAGGGAGCGAGAGGCCCCTGACAAGGCTCCTCCAAGTCCCCCAGACATCCCTGGGTGTGGTGGCACAAAGACAGGGGCAAATGGGTCAGCCGAGCCTCCTGCTCCTCCAGTGGGGGAGCTGCGGATGTCAAAGAGGCCTGGATAGAGGGGTCCAGAAGGCAGGATGGGCAGGGATGAGGGCCTGGGTGCAGGGCTGACCTTGTGCTCCGAGGTTGGCAGCAGCGAGGGGCTGGGGGCCCGGCGGAGCAGAGGGGGCCGCATCTCGAACTCTACACCCTGGAGATGGCGGGCAGATGTGGAGGAGGAGGAGGCTGAGGGTGAGGTGGCCCCTGGGGCTGCAGCGGCTGAAGGGGTGACCCCAGTTCCAGTGGGGAGCGGTGGCAGAGGTGGTTTGGACCAGTTCTGAAACAGGCTGCTGACAGGTTTGGAGAGGAGGGAGGACTGGGAGTCTTCAGAGAGTCTGGAATGTGACAAGGGGGCAGGGGTGGCGGAGAGGGGTTTAGGGGGTGAGGGCAGGGTGAGAAAGGGGCAAAGGCCAAGATATAGGGAGAGAGGAAGAGAGACATAGGGTCGGGGTAGAGATGGAGAAGAGATGGAAGGAGCAAGGGGTAAGAAGGATGTCAGGACAGAAATGAAGGGAGAGAAAGATGAGAGGATAGGGAGAGGGTGACAATCAAGAGAAATGAAAGAAAAAGAGACATTAAGTGATAATAGTAATTGCCACCACTTATTGATGCTCACGTGTGCCAGGCATTGTTCTAAGTGCTTTGCATATTGCATCTCAGTTTTATCCCCATGACAGCCCTGATGCAGGTTACTATTATTATCAGCACAGAGAGGTTAAGTAACTTGCCTAAGGACACACAGCCAGGAAGTGGCAGAGCCTAGTTATATGGCACCAAAGTCTGAGCTCTTAACCACTATTCTATACTGCCTTTCAGGTTATGGCCAGTCATAGCAAAGTGAAAGACGGGCAGACGGTGCAAGAGAAACAAAAAGAGGATGAGTATCCAGGGAGAGAGATGGTAGGGAACAGGGGACAGAGAGAGAGAGAAAGAGAGAGATGGAGGTGAAAGAGAGAAGAAATAAGGGGAGAAAAAGGTTCCCCTCATCCCTTTAGCTCCCTCCAGCATGGTCATACCTCAGGGCATTTGAACTGGCTGTTACCTCTGCCTCCCTCCATCTTTCCCCAGGTAGCCTGTGATTTTGCTCCCTCCCCTCCACCATTCTCTGCTCACCTGCCAGTCATTTAAGAGACCTTCTCTAACCATCCCGTATTTTTTTTAGGGTGATTGCAATTACAATAGAACCTCCATAACTGACCACCTCCTTAAATTGACCTAATTTTCATAGACCAAACAAGTACCACACGTACATATCAGTACAGTAAGCCTCATTCCTTATGCTGACCACCTCCTTATGTTGGCTAGTTTGGTACAGTCTCTTGGGTGGTCAACTTACAGGGGTTCTACTGTATTTTGCAACCCCTGCCTCAGTAACTATAAACTTTGTTGGAGGAGTGCTTTGCCTGCCTTTTCGACTGTGGGGTCCCAAAACTTAGATGGGCACCCAGCATACAAGTGATAAATCAATAACTAATGCATTTGTTGACTAAGCATCCTTTCTTCTACGCAGAATACTTAAGAATAGTCAATGAATTGCATTAAGATCTGAAAGGCCTAATAAGCCCACATTTGAATGTTAACCATAAGGATAGCAGACTCTCAGATAGAATTAGAGTGAACCCTGCAGATGTAGGAGCAGATTTAAAAATCTTTCCCTACTTCTGTGTGTCTGAATCAAGAATGTTACCTCTCCCTAACACTAGGTCTTGAAAGGGCCTGAACTTTGCGGCAATCCCAGCTAACTAGCTGCTCTGGGAAACTTCTGCATCATCTCTTATTTCCCTATCTTGGCATGCCTGGGCTCTTGTAAGAGGCCTCGCTCCTTCGCCATGGGTCTCATGCCATAACAATGGCCCACATTAAATCCTATCAGAATCCTTTTGTGACAATTTTTTTTTTTTTTTTAAGACAGAGTCTCACTATGTCGCCCTCAGTAAAGTGCTATGGCATAACAGCTCACAGCAACCTCAAACTCTTGGGCTTAAGCGATTCTCTTGCCTCAACCTCCCAAGTAGCTGGGACTACAGGTGCCCACCACAATGCCCAGCTATTTTTTTGTTGTCATTGTTGTTTAGCAGGTCTGGGCCTGGTTCAAACCAACCAACCCCAGTGCATGTGGCAGCTCAGAACCCTTTTGGACTGATACTATGCTGTTCCCTTTCTACAGAAAGGTGGATTCTTTTGCCTAAGATCACATAGCTAGAAAGTACAAGGCTGGGACTAGAAGCCAAGAGGTGGGTTCCAGAGCCATACCTGGAGCCACTGTGCCCTAAAGCATTATGTCTTGAGGCTACACTGGGTTTAAGGCATTCACAGATTTCAGGGACTGTCAGAAAGAACTGACAACCCAGCAAAGAAACACATCAGCAAGACTTGATCTAGTCTCTTCTGTTAATAACCTTGTCCATCACAGGCTATGGGTTGTGATGGTGATGGAAGGAGACCACAGGAGCTACTGAGATAAAGGGAAGTGAAGGTGTCTGTGAAAGCATGAGGGCAAACTTCTGCAAGCCAGCCTGGTTTTCTTTTCTTTCTGCCACCCTGAGACCTTAAAGGAACACAGCTATGGGGAAGGTGGACTCTAGTAACCACCAACCACATCAGGCCCTCAGGCCCTCTGGCCTCCCTTGCCAGCTTCCAGCCCCTGCTCACCTCTGCCGCTGCAGGGAGGAGGTCCTCTCAGGGACATAGCTGGGTCCCCCATGGTGGCTGTCCCCGCTTCCCCCACTGCCTCCTCGGGCCCAGGGCAGAGGACCACCGGCTGCCGAGGAGCCCCCGAACTGCTGAAGCTTGGAGCTTAGTTCACTGATGATGCTGGCTTTTACTGTGGCCAAGGCTGAGGCCTGAGGCTGGGCCAGGGGCCCGGGCAGGGGTGGTGGCGGGGGACCCGGGCCCTCTTCCCAGGGCAGCAACTTCCGAGGCAGGGAGGAGGCCGTGGGCAAGGGCACTGGTGGGACTTCTGGCTCTACAGCCACTGGACCCCCAGATACTCCTGCTGTCGAGGGTCCTGTACAAGCACTCAGGGCCAGTAGCCCATCAGTTCCAGCCCCTGTCACTGAGACAGTGGGGCTGGTGGGGGTGACAGGGTCTCGGAGTCCCCCACTGGGGCCAGGCCGCAGGCCTCCGCTGGCTCCCAGAGCTCGGCCCCGGAGCTTAGAGGGAGTCATGAGCTGTGGTGGGTATGGTGGGCCAGGAGTACCACTCCCCCCAAAGGCCTGGCCATCCAGGTAGGCCACATAGGTGTCCAGAAGCTCTGGCCCACTTGCCACACCAGCCCCACCACTACCACCGACCCCTGCACTGCCACCACCTTCAGCAGACAGGCTGCTTAGCGTGGATGCGCTGCTGATGGTCTCCAGGGGGTGGTCGCTGCTGCTCCGACTATCCACCTCCTCAATGCCAGAGTCTGTGCCAGGCGGAGGGTCTGGGCCAGGCTGTGGGGCAGGAGGAGGCGGCAGCGGTGCTGCGGGGGCTGGCGGGCCTGGCGGAGGAGGGTCTCCAGGAGCGGCAGGGGCCCCTTGTGTCAGCGTGGCCACCTCACTGTCATAAGATGTCAGGCTGGATGCGGTTGAGTCCAGGGTAGGAGGAGCGGTGGCCACAGCTGGAGGTGGCGCAGGGGGTAGAGGGGTGGCCGCAGTGGGGGGGTCGGGCAGCGGGTGGGGAGGCCCAGGCGTGAGTGGCGACTCAGGCTTTTCGAAGCTGTTGGAGAACTCCAAAGGAGGCGGCAGCGGTTCCACAAAGAGGAATTCGCCATCTTCCACGTCCACCGAGGGGGCGGGAGGCGGCAGGACTAGCAGGGGAAGCCCATTCTCTTCGCTGCCCCTTGGGGAGGTCGGGGAGGGGGGCACAGACCGCCGCGGGCTGGGCGGCGGGACACCCGGCCCGTCCTCGGATGGGGGCCCCCTGCCGGTTGCTGCCGGGGCTCGGGGCTGGCAGTTCTCGAGAAACCGCACGTGTAAGGGCAGCCTCTCCGGCTCTTCAGGGGCTCCGGACCTCCAGGCCTTGCTCACTCCGGGGTGCGGGGCCGGGGGCTCCGACCCCAGCTGCAGCAGGAGGGGCCCAACCCCGGGAGCTGTCGGGGGCAAGCGGTGCAGCAAGGAGCGGCGGGCAGCTGGTGGGCTGGCCGGCAGAGACTTCTCCTGGCTGCTTAACCCTGCCCGGTACCCCAGCTCACGGCGGGCGGGGTCCGGCGGGGAGGCCCCCCAGAGACGCAGCACTGGCTCATGGTGGGCGTGGGGCGAGTGGTGGTGCGGGGTGGGCGGCGGGACCTCGTAGCGGGGCGATGGGGGCCTTGGAGGGGGCTGGGGTGCCCCACCGCCCTCCGAGGACTCCTTCAGCGCCCGCTCTCGGGCGGCCAGGGCCAGCCCCAGCGGGGAGGCTGGATCCAGGGCCTTGCCGGTCAGCGGGTGTACCAGGGGTCGCGGGGGCAGAAAGCTGGTGAAGGCGCTGCTGCCCCCGCTGCCCCCGTAGGCTCGGCTGCCCGCTCCATAACCGCCGTAGCCCGCGCCACTGCCCGCGCCCGCAGACTCCAGCCGGAGATAGGGCTCGGCGGAGAACATGCCCTCATCGATGGATTTGGAGTGGCGTAGCCGGGGCCCCGGGGCTGCCCCTACGCCCAGCCCACCGTCGCCTCCATCCTCGTCCCCTGCGTCAGTGGAGAGGAAGAGTGTGGACCGCCGGCGAGCTTCGTTCTGCCAGCCCCCTTCTCTCCTAGCCGCCCCTACCAGGGCTGCTCCAAACTGGCTGGTGAAATCGAGGGTGGCTGGCCCGCTGGGCGAGGCGGGGGTGGGCACGGGCGAGGGGGACGGTGGCACCGGGGACATGGCTGGGGCCGGGCTGGGCGAAGAGCCGCCGCCGCCGCCTGCGGTTTCAGGCTGGCTGGGGGGCTCCGCCTCGGTGCTGCTGCCCTGGCTGCTTCGGCCACTGCTACTGGTGGACGGAGCCTTGATGATGATGGTGGGGATAGGGATGGAGTTCTTCTCCGAGGGCGCGGCCGCGGTGGGCGGCGGCTGCGGGGAGGCTGGGGACGTGGGCGAGGGCGCGGGCGGGAGGCCACCGCCCTTCTGGGGCTCGCCTTCGACTTTGGTCTGCTTGACCAGCGGGCCCTTGCGGCCGCGGCCCGAGCGGGCTGGTACATACATGGCCGCACTGGCCGCCCGCGGGGGCAGCTGGAAGTAGCGCAGAGCCGGGGCCTGGGAGGAACCGCCGCCCGCGCCCCCGCTGCCATGATGCGATGGGGACGGGATTCCAGAGGTCGGGCTGGGCCCGCCACCCCGCCAACCTCTAAGGCTAGGTTGGGGCCCCAGAGCCAATCGGGGTGGGGGGTCATCGGGAGAGCCACCGGTCTCCATCTCTGGAGGATGAGGAGGGTGGGCGTGGTGGTGGTGGGGCTGAGGGGGCGGGGCGTGGTGGTGGTGGTGGTGGGGCGGGTGGTGGTGGGCAGGGGGCAGGGGACCACTGTGGTACAGGCTTTTCTCACGGCTCCCCACACGGGTGTCCCGGGTGTCTGGAGGGGCGGGCCCATCAAAAGATGAGGGGGAGGAGGCGGGGTGGGGGCCACCTGGGCTGGGGTTGAAGGGTCCTCCCCGAGGGGAGGGGGTGAGGCGGCCTGAGGAGGAGGGGGCTGGAGGTGTGCTGTAGGGTGGCTCTGGTGGGGATGTGGTAGGTGGTGGGGGTATGTCCTCGGAGCCGGGCACAGACAGGCTGCGGCTGAACTTCATGGCTGGGGGTGCTAGGTAGGGTCTGTCATCTTCTGCTGCCCCTAGAGAGACACAGAGCATTGGGAGGGGCTTGGGGAAAGGGTCTCCCTGCTCTCCCTATCCCACAGAACATATAGCAGTAACAACAATGATGATGATGATGATGGCACCCAGTGTATACTAAGAGCTTCACATAGATTAGCCCAGCACTTTCCCAGCGGCTTCATACAGTGAACAGGTTGTGCACTGCACAACTGCGAACAGCATAAAAAGGAAAATCGGCGAAATTCAGCTGAACTTCCTCCCCATGCCATAAGGAGGCGCCTTTTCGCCAATTTATGAAAAGGCTCAGCGAATGCTAGCTGTGGTTCAGGGTGAGAAAGAATGGCTCAGCTGGGTAGGGATGTCATATTTATGTGCATAGTTAAATGTTTCTACTCATGTTTGTGCAGGAAAGAATGGCAATGAGCAAGTCAAATCTGTGCTTTTACAGAGCTGTGCTTAGGATGCGGCTATTGTTAAAAGAGGGAGCTGATTTCTAGGAAAGATACTAGGTAAATGATGAGATGCAGGGAGACCTCACACATTCAAGGCTCACACTGGTGGACTGTGAACACAGGGAGCTGAGGAAAAGCTGGATCCAACTGGCAGAACAACTCCAGGTGGCTCGGGAGTTACCTTTGCCTACTTCTCAACTGTCAAGGCTCATATGTTTGACCCTCTTCTCCCCTCTGAATATTCTCTCAGCCAGTGTCCAGCTGCATTCAACAGCTCTGCTGTTAACTCCCACTTCTGGGGCCCCATCCTCTCCCCAACCCCCAAGCTCCAGATGCCCCACAAGCATCTCAGACTCCAAAGGCTCCAGACCAGGCATCCTCAAACTATGGCCCGCGGGCTACATGCAGCCTGCCTAGGACATTTATCTGGCCCGCCAGGTGTTTTTGCCGCTGCTGCCTGTTCTGCTTAGCAGCCGACTTGTCCTGGGGCCCACAGTCCGGCCCTCCAATGGTCTGAGGGACAGTGAACTGGCCCCCTGTTTAAAAAGTTTGAGGACCCTTGCTCCAGACCAAGCTCCTGATCTCCCCAGCTGACTCCTCCAGCTCACTGCAGCCAACAGCAGTTCCATCCTTCAAGCTGCTTGGACCGAAAACCTTAACCTTAGGGTGCACCTTGGTGGCTTTCTTTGTCACATCACTCATATCCAGTTCACCTGTTACTTCAAAACATATCCAGAATCTAACATCTTCTCACCCCCTCCAGAGTCATCACCCTGGGCCAGCCAATATCATTTCCAACTGGACAGCAATAGCTGTCACCTCCTCTCTGGTCTCCCTCCCACTCCCAATCTAGTCCCCAGATGGCAACCAGAGGATTCTGTTAAAGTTAGCTCATGTCCTTCCTCTGCTCAGAGCCCTCCTGTGGCTCCCACCTCACTCAGAATAGAAGTTCAAGTCTTTGACATAGCCCATGAGAACCTGTCTCCTCTCTGCCCTCATGCCTGGTGCTCATTCAGCTTGGGCCACAAACCTCCCCATTCAGTAAGCACACTATGCTCACTCTGACTTCAGGACCTTTTTACAGGCTGTCCCTGCTGCTGGGAATGCCTTACCTCCCCCATCTCCAGATATTCTCATGACTCCTACTTAATCCCCAAGTTTTAGCTCAAACTTGCCTGCCCCCAGCACTCTTGATCTCTTACTCTCTTCTCCCCATAGTGTTTATCCCTGTTAATATACTATATGATTTTCTTGCTTATCATCCTTAGCATCTGTTGTCTGTCTTTATGTGCTAGGAGCTAAGCTCTAAGAGGACAGGACCCTTTAGTCTGTTTTATCCACTGACATATCCCCAGAAACCTAGAACAATTCCTCGCACATGGGCAGTGTTCAACAAACCTTTGTAGAATGAATGAATGGATGGAAAATCAGGTATAAGAGAGAAAAAAAAAACCAGGGTGGCCCAGGCAGGGGCAATAATGTCCTCATTTTCTAGATGCAGAGCCCACCCAGAGAAGTGAAGCCACCTGTCCCAGGTCACACACCCAGTTGGGGGAAGAAAAGGAGCCAGAATTCATACTTGTATTTGCCCAGCTCGAAAACCTAAATTCTTTCTTTTCTTTTCTTTTTTTTTTTTTTTTTGAGACAGTCTCACTTTGTCCACTGGGTAGAGTGCTGTGCTGTCACAGCTCACAGCAACCTCAGACTCCTGGGCTCAAGTGATTCTCTTGCCTCAGCCTCCAGAGTAGCTGGGACTACAGGCACCTGCCACAGCACTGGGTTATTTTTAGGGAGGGGGGTCTCATGAACTCATGAGCTCAGGTGATCCACCTGTCTTAGCCTCCCAGAGTGCTGGGATAACAGGCATGAGCCACCACCTGGCCCTGAAAGCCTGAACTCTTTATGGAAGTATGGTCACACATGGAAGTAGAAAATAACATTTCTAAACCTCCTTGCTTCCCCCATAAACGGTCATCCTCCCAGCCTTCCCTAACCCCCAGATCCCTCATACCTACCCTTCTGGTGGTGACATACCAATAGATTTTTGCCGGAGCATAAGCCCAGGTCCAGGAGGCAGGAAAGAAGGACGCTCATAACTTGGCTGGGAGCGATGGTGGGGATCAAAGCTCGACTTTGGGGCAGCGGTCAGTGGGGGAGGGAGAGAAAAGATAGCAGAGAAAGATCAGTCAGGCCTGAAGTCTTGTGGCTTCACCATTTCCTCGACAAGCCCCTGTAGGAAGGGAGAGCTGTGTGAAGGAGGCAGAAGGGATTCTGGGGGAGGGGATGGAGAAAAGGAGAAAGCAGACTATCCTCCACCTGCCTGCTTGACTTCCCATGGGATCACTCATCTGGGGACTTCCTTCTCCTGCCACTGCCCACATCTGAGTACCCACCACTGCTCACCTGGATGGCTGCAGTAGCTTCTTCCGTTTCCCTGCTGCCACCCTTGTCACTCCATCCCTTTCTGATGTTTTCCACATAAGAGCCAAAAAGAAATTCAGGGTGTGCTACTGCCCTGCTTAAAATCCTATAGTAACATCCCACATCCGAAGGGGATCCGGATTCCCAAACTCAATCTACAATCCTCCTCATGGGAGACTGGGGGACACTGCTGGTGCCCCTCCAGGTCCCTTCCTCTGGGATGCTGCACCTATTCCCTGCTGCTGTGAGTGACACCTGCCTGTTGCTCTAGAGAGTCACCATCTTTTAAAGGTGCAGACTTGCCCAGACCTTTACTGTCCCCACCTCCTGGAGCAGCCCAGAGCCCAAGACAGACTGACTCCGAGGCACAGAGCCATGGAGACACAAGACAGGGCTAGCCCCTGTGTGGTTCACACTCCAGGGCTCTCCGTGGGATCAGGTTGGGGCAGACACCAGCAGGGACCATGTCTGCTGACCTTCTTCCCCACTTCCCAGAGGTTTGCCCTTAGCAACCCCTTAGCATCTCAGGCTCCCACTCTGGGAAGCCTGCACTAAACCACTCTTATGATCTCCCCCCGGGCTCCATCTTCCACTTGCTCCCTACGTTCTCTTCAATCCCACCTCCTCCTACCCTCCCATCAGCACTATTAGCATTCTCAAGTCCTGGTTCTTCTTTTTGCAATGGTTTTTCTTTTTTGGCTCCTTTTCATCTCTAAGTTTTGCATTCAGATGTCCCCTCCTTAACCTTCCCTGCCTGTCCTGTCACTGCCTGCCACACTTCCCTGTCCTGTTTTCTTCCACAGCATCTATCTGGGTCTGAAACTTGATTGTGGTCTGTATCAGCCACTAGGTCAGAAGTTGCCCCAAGGCAGGGCCGACTTACCCCAGGCCCTGAGCTACAGTGCCTAGAGCTCACCATACTTTTAGAGGAAATGTTTTCTTTTCATAGTAAAAGGGGGAGGGGGGGGACGACAGAATATAATCCAGCCTGGGTAACATTCATCTTTGCACTAACAAAATTATAAAATATAAACATGTCTTTGTACCAAGAAAATTATAAAGTATAAACTTTAATTTTTTTTTTTTTTTTTTTGAGGAAAGGCAAAAGTGGCAAAGGCTCACAGAAGTTCATAATGAAATCTGCCCGTGGGTGGCAATTTTCTCTTTCTTATTTCCTGCTGATTCTCCCGTCCCCAAACAGGGCCTGCCCTTCCACAATCTCATGTCGAAAGAATAAGTGAACGAAAATCCGCCAACGTCAATCACTGCTAAGCCCTGAACACCTACCTCTGCCGGGAGACCCTATTTGTCTCTCTTCTCTATCTTTGAGATTAGAAATCCAGAGAAAGGAAACGAAGTGAGGTCCTGACCTTTGGGATGGGCTCCTCTGCCTTCTCTTCCTCTTCCCCTTCTGCCGCCCCCCTCCAGCTATTCAGACCATTTGCAGTTCTCTGAATTTCTTGTGCCAGTTTCTCACCTCTGAGCCTCAGTATGTGCTGATCTCTCTGCTTAGAACACCCTCTCCCCATGCTGTGCTCTGCTTGGGAACATTCCTTGTCACCCTAGCTACCCACCCTTCCCTGACCATTTCCTTCCTTTAGGCCTTCTTTGACCCATACAGTGGCCACTAGCCATTCAGATGCAAATTTCAACTCATTCAAATTAATTTAAAAATGCCATTCCTCCATTGCACTGGCCACATTTGAAGTGTTCAATAGTCACCTGCGACTGGTGACTATTGTACTGGACAGCACAGATGTGGAATATTTCCATCACCACAGCAAGCTCTAGTGGATGGTGCTAATCTAGACCTTTTCACCGCACTCAGCTCCCTGGATTGGGACTATTTCTACATGTATCTCATTCATTCATTCCACAAATATTTATTGAGTACCTCCTCTGTGCTAAGGATGTTTTAACTGCTGCAGATGCAACAAATCAGACAAACACTCCAGTGCATAGGAAGGGCAGGCATGGGTCAAATGAAGGTAATGGATGGGAAAGAGGGGCAGTATAATTTAAAATGAGGTAGACAAGGAAGGCCTCAATGAGAAGGTATCATTTGAGCAAAATTCTGAAGGTGAAAAAGGGAGCCATACAAATATATACAGGGGAAGAATGTTCTAGGCAGTGGGAACAGTAAGTGCAAAGGCTCTGGGGTGAGAGGGAGCTTGGCATGCTCAAGGAATTGTAAGGAGGCAAATGTGTCTATAGCAGGGGAGCCAGGAGCTGAGGGATGGGAAATGACATCAGATAGAGAGATTATAGAAAGGTGGGATTGGCTCGGCGCCTGTGGCTCAAGCGGCT